>NC_071423.1:3326517-3628928 GCF_017976375.1 Cuculus canorus
TCCCACCGACGCCTCTATTAAGATCAGGACAGATGACAAGGCACTCAACTGTGCCCCGGCAAGGTCATTACAGAGCATTAATAAAGGAGTCTTATTATGAACATATCACTCAGCAATATTGCATTTCCCACCTTTGCTGTTAAGAGACAATGAAAGCAGTAATCCCTTACATCCCAGACTTGTGGGGTTTGGGTTTTGCTGCCACAGCCAGCCAGGCGAAGTATGGCCAAGGGAATCATGCTGCCCGGTGCAAAACCCCAGAGGCAAACAGTTTTCCTAAAGGAACGTTAATCTTACTTAAAATTCATCAAACCAACTTCTAATATTCAGCATAACGAGGAGATTGAGGGAGGGGGTTCCTTAGTAGTGTCCAGCTCTGGAGCCCTCAGTCCAGAAAGGATATGGAGCTCTTGGAGCAGGTCCAGAGGAGGCTACAAAGAGGATCAAAAGCCTGAAACATCTCTCCTATGAAGGGCAGCTGAGAGCTGGGGTTGTTCACCTTGGAGAAGATTCCAAGGAGACCTTATTGCAGCCTCTCAACACTTAAAGGGGGCTGATGAGAAAGATGGAGAAAAAAAAAATCTTTTCAGCAGGGCCTGTAGCAATAGGACAAAGGGCGCCAGTTTTAAACTAAAAGAGGAGAAGCTCCAGACTAGATATTAGGAAGAGATTTTTTTTACACTGACAGTGGGGAGGCCCTGGCCCAGGTTGCCCAGGGAGGTGGTGGAAGCCCCATCCCTGGAAACATTCAAGGTCAGGTTGGATGGGGCTCCGAGCAACCTGATCTGGTTGAATATGTCCCTGCAGGGGGGTCGGACCGGATGACTTTGATGGTCCCTTCCAACTCAAACCATTTGACAATTCCCCTTGCCTTGTCTGACCCCAACAGCCCAAACTGCTCCTGCCCTACTGACCCACTAACTCCGCTCTCTCTTTTCGTCTTACGTGCAGGAGAAGGTTCAGTTAAATTTCATCCTCCATCCACTGCCCCTTTTCCAACATATTCTGGAGTCTGAGTCCGTGACAACTGGCTCCACCAGAAATTCACACCTGGGTCTGCTGAATGAATTTATGTCGATCCCACTGAATGTTTTTGGCCTCCAGAAAAATAAAAACCACACTTTGAGAAGGGCAGGATTGTTTTTTCCAAAACATTTGGGTTCTTTCCCCCCTACTGTCTGATATTTCATTTCAGGTGTTACTTTGATTTTATAGAAAAAAATCAAAAACAATCTGACCCCAATTGTTCAGAAGTGCTACCAAAAAAAAAAAATATGATATTCACAAAGCTCTGGTCCTGTTGCCCTAATTCTCACCTTCTCTTATTCTGTAATTTCCTTCTTTGTAACACGGCGACTGGAGCCGTGTACAGTGTCTCAGACGCGTGCTCAGCGAGGGCTGAGATATTATTGTTGATTTATACGAGCTGGCTCTGCTTAGGGAGCGGTGATTTACTTTGCTGTGTTTTCACAGCACTACTATCTCTTCGGAGACAGATATCGCCCTCATCTTCCCCATATCCAAGCGCCTGGTACTAAGCACTCGGTCACAGATTGCCAACACACTTCCACATCTTTCCTCTTCTCTCAAGTTTTGTTTCAAGGAAGATCATTACCACGTTTTTCCACCCTAATAGACCAATCAGGAGACACAGTAGCACTTTGGTAGGTGCTGCCCAGAGCTTGCCCTTATCCCTGGAAAGCAATTCTCTACAGACTTAAATAGGGACCCAATTTTGTACCTCACTTATCTCCACAATGGAACAGGTCAGGAATTTTTCTTCCCAGCCTTCTCATATTGTGACTCTGTCTTTTGTTGGTTCCCTTCTCTTAAGGCTGCAAAACAAGCAGACCTTGAACGTAGTGGTCTAGAGGCCTCCAAAAGTAATTCTTTTTGACCCAGGTAAGCAGGCAACCCCATAGCAAGCAACCCCACGTCCAGCCAAGTGATCATGCCATGATCAACCGTGCGTGCTCCGTGGGTTGTGTTTGCAAGGACAGCTTGCGTGGAGAACTACGTCTGCAGAAAGAGAATGGGAACAACGATACAGCAGAACCTGACCATAAATCCCTACTAAATAGTTGTTAGGGCTTTGCCTTCTGCTGTGGTTTTGTATATGCATGTATGAGTAAATAATAGAGTGAGTTTTCTGTACAATGCCTTTTTCTGCTATTTTGTGAGCACAGATACATCAGTGTAATGCCAGGCTTTTAATCACAGAATGGTTTGGGTTAGAAGGGACCCAACAGCCCATCCAGTTCCAACACCTCCCACTGGATCAGGGGTTCCAAGCCCCATCCAACCTGACCTTGAACCCCTCCAGGGATGGGGCAGCCACCACTGCTCTGGGCAACCTGGGCCAGGGCCTCCCCACCCTCACAGCAAAACATTTCTTCCCAAGATCTCACCTCAATCTCCCCTCTTTTAGATTAAAGCCATTCCCTCTCAATTCTATCCCCGCACTCCCCGATCAAGAGCCCCTCCCCAGCTTTCCTGTAGCCCCACTCAGTCCTGCAAGGCTTTGTTTTCCAGTCAAAGGCTGGTTTCTAGCAGTTGGAGACCAAAGCAAGTTACGCACACAACTTCATCACCATGAAAAAAAGCCAGGTCCACCAAGCTCCCATCAACCATGAAAAATCAAGCACTTATCAGACAAACATTTCTGTCAAAACTCTCCAAAAGATGGGAATTGAGACACTTCCCGTGCCAGAGCTACAGAATAAGTTTCCTATGGACCAAGTCTCCCATGCCTCACTTGGATGCAGAAATTGGAGGTTCACTGCTTTGTTTTGTATCTCCCTTCTCATCCTCCCTTTGCCTCCGTTTTCTCCGCTGCAGGAAATCTTGAATGCCAGTTCCCTAACAGAGTTATTGAGAAGCTTAACAACTGAGCAGCCTTTTAAGAGCCTTTGGAGGAGCAGCGTTATGCTGGTACAATGGTTTACGCCGAACAATAACACGTCCTCGCTCTTGGTGCTGGCGCCCGTGATGACTGTCCTCAGCACAACTGTCAACTCGACTCCCATTGAAGGATCTTTATTATTAGTGATGAGCCAAGAAGCAGGGTGAATGCAGCTTGATTTTGCAGCTTCAGCAGTTAGAGGGGGGAAGAATAAATCTTGTAAATTCGTAATCGGTGTTGAAACCACAGAGTAAGAATAAATGTGGAACCCCACCAGGTGAAATCTCGCTTTAAAGCCCGCGTTTTCCATCGCTGGTCCCTCTATTTCTCCAGGCTAGACACCAGCATGCCTCCTCTCCTCTCCCACAGCCCTTACTCTATAATTTGTACCATTTATATCCATGAACAACTTCCTACACACTTTGTAAACTCTAATAAGCTCTTAAGGAGTTTTACGCAGTTCCTCTCTGATGCTCATAAGTACAAAATCTTTCAGTGACGGTCGCAAAAGGCAAGATCAAATGATGGGTTGATTTACTGTAGCTCTTACTAACAGCTTGCAGGAATTAGAAGTAAATAGGAGGTCAAACAGCTCGTGAGCAATTTGACATTGGCAAATGTGGCTTAGTGCGGCTTCTCCAGTAATAAAGAACAACCGTGTCTTTCCTTCACCTGAGCGCTCAGCAGAAGTAGAAAGGTCATTACCACCTAAAGATACTCCAAGAATAACGCTTTAAACCTTTATTATTTTTAACAAGACATGGATATTTTAAATAGTGCTTGTGCAATAAAGTGGCAGCAAAGCTACAGTGACTGGAGATGGCTTAAAATAAATAAAAAACCAAATGAAATGGGAAACGAGATATGTAAACATCCATGGTTCTTAAAGCTACGCCAGTCAGTTAAGCAAAAACTATGCCTGGGCATAAGTGAGCATGAAATTCAATATAAACATCCCCGTTCATTCCAGACACGGTAGATGAAGAGATGAAACATATACAAAAATCTAAAGTAAAATCTACAATGAGCTTTGGATAAATAAACAATAAAGAAACAAAAAGATAAGAAAAAGGAAAGCTGTCCTTCCGATGTAAAGCATTGCTGAGAACGAATCCATTCTGCAATTGTCTGCCTTCAGATACTTTCAGGATGTTGATTGTGCCTTAATTCTCTTTCATCAGAAACAGAGGTAATTAGGGACAAAATAATTCCAGTAAATGTCAACTGCCTAAGACTTGGGAAAACTCAAAAGAGGCAAAACCATACATAAATGTTTTGAAGTGAACAATAAATGAATTATGGGCTCCAAACAATTATTTTTTTAAAGCATCCCTAGTATAAAGTGCCCTGGGTGAAGAGGGTGAGAAATTGCCTTGACACGCTACTAATTCCCCTGCTACAGATCCCTTCTGTGAAGTTGGGATTATCAAAATGAATAAATAAATAAATAAATAAATAAAAGCAAAGGCAAGAGGCACAACATGGCTCAAAAAGCCAGAGAAGCCCATTGTGATTATTACAAACAAGTGCAACCATGAAAATATTTCTGAAATAGTTCTTACTCGAGTGACAGTATATATTTCATAGAATGATTTGGGCTGGAAGAGACCTCAAAGCCCATCCAGTCACACCCCCTGCCATGGGCAGGGACACCTCCCACTGGATCAGGGGCTCCAAGCCCCATCCAGCCTGGCCTGGAACCCCTCCAGGGATGGGGCAGCCACCATCACATCTCAATCTCTCCTTTTTCAGCTGAAAACCGTTCCCCTTGTCCTGTTCCTGCATCCCCTGATTAAAAGCCCCTCCCCAGCTTTCCTGGAGCCCCTTCCAGCACTGGAAGCTGCTCTAAGGTCTCCCTGGAGCCTTCTCTTCTCCAGGCTGAACAACCCCAACTCTCTCAGCCTGTCCTCGTACAGGAGGTTCTCCAGCCCTCAGACCATCTTCATGGCCCCCTCTGGACTTGTTCGAACAGGTCCATGTCCTTCCCATACTGAGAACTCGGATTTTCCATTTCAGATGGGAAATATATGTCCCTGGATGATAAGATTCCTGATAGCACCATTCTGCTAAGAGCCCAGCTCTCCTAAGCTCCTTGTTTCTTTCCAGTTGGGGTCCGTGTTCCCAAAACAGCAACAGCATCGGTAAGACCAAGTCAGTTCCCGAGTTGTCTGCACCTCAGTTTCCCATCTGTCTAATGGGAATAATAACACCAACCCATTTCATCGAGACATTAGCGTTGCAGAAGCACTTAGATGCTATGGTAACAGGCGACGTTACACCCACCCACGCTTCCCCATGCTGACTCCGTTATTCAGCAGAAATGCAGACAGACCAGCAGCCGGGCCAGAGGAAAGCTCTCATGCTGGATGAAGGACAGGCAACAGCAAACCTCAGCTCTTCTCCCACCTCCAGTTTACGAGTGCCAGGTTATCAGCAGCCGCCGCCCTGGCTTTTCTCTCCCGGCAATACTCCCTAGTCCATGCCCTCCCACCAGAAGACATCACCGGACATCGTATGTGATCTCTCCTCCAGGTCTTCTCCTCTGCTAGGTCCCAAAAATCCTACATGCAGGTGCAACGTGCCAAGTAGCACACCCCCAAGGTGCAAAGGACCCCCACGGTGACCACATTGCACATAAATGCTAAAAACTCCGAAGATGATTCCCAGAATGGCCATGAAATGAAGATGTTCCTCTCCCAAAAGCTGAGTTCAAGCCCAAAGTGGGCTTCCCATGCACCTTCTTCTCTGCTGCCCGTTCCTCCAGCTCGTTGAGGGAAAGAGAAGGGCTGACCAGCAAGTCATAATACTTCCACTAAGCTGCAAGCAACTCATCATCCTGCCAACCTCGCAATTTCCCAAGGGCATCCCAACTGGCCACATCAAAGGTAATTAGAGCCCATGGTCATCAGTGATTCCAGATGGTCTGCAGTGAGCCACCGCGAGGGCTCCAGATTCACCCTGTGAAATTATAGGACAAAATGGGTAATCCCAGCTCATCATCAGATGAATGGCTTAATCAAAGGTAGGACTTAAATAGAGCAGTAATCTCAGTTAGAGACCAGGCCATGCAGGCCAGCTTGGTGGGAGATAAAGAAAATCAGAAGTGTCAGCAGAAGGTCTATAAATTCCCGAGTCATCCAAATAATTTCACAGTAGTTTTTCCCTGGCTTCCCACTCGGTTGCAAATCCCAAAGCAAGGCTAAACCAACATGTTCAAAAGCCTAAAGACCTTCCACAATGCAGAAGAAAAATAGTGAGGGCCACGAAAGCTATAAGAGACCTGGAGCACCTCTCCAGTGAGGACAGGCTGAGAGAGCTGGGATTCATCAGCCTGGAGAAGGCTCTGGGAAGACCTTAGAGCAGCTTCCAGCACTGAAATGGGCTCCAGGAAAGCTGAGGACAGACTTTTAGCAAGCCCTGCTCCAACAGGTCAAGGAGAAGTAGTTTTAAACTAAGGGAGGGGAGACTTAGACTGGATAAGCAAGAAGTTTTTTTACAATGAGTTTGGTGAAACACTGGCACAGCTTACCCAGGGAGGTAGTGGAGACCCCATCCCTAGAAACACGCGAGGTGGGTTGGACAGGGCTCTGAGCAACCTGATCTGGTTAAAGATGTCCCTGTTCCTGCAGAAGGGTCGGACTGGGTGACCTGTAAAGGTCCCTTCCAACATGAAGCGTTCTATGGTTCTGTGATCCCTGTGTTGATTTCCGGCTATGGTGGAGGAAGAGGGCAACCAAAGATCCAGAGACAACCAGAAAAAGGCAGAAATACCTTCCCAGCTGAGCTAAGGACGTGGTCCCCATCCACACAACAGACCAGGAGTTGGCTCCATACCACTGTATCATCTTTCCCCAGACAAACCCCTTGGTCACAGCAGAAGACCAGGGCCGCAGAGAGCAATTCTGAGCCGTCTCCACCAGCAAGCCGTATTTGTTGCTCCCTTGAGTGGCTCCCTCAGACAGGCTTTGCTGTATTTTAGACCTGACATTACCCGGCAGGCAGTGAAAACTGGATACTCATTAACTTCACCGCGATGGGAGCAGCTCCTATCAAAGGTACTGAAACCGTTCTAGCATTCGGCGTGCGTCATTTAGCAAGACACGGGGCTATGATGTGTCCCTCTCGCCGTTTGCTTTTTCCCTTCCCCTTCAGTTTTATTTTTCCGTGGTGACATTTGGAAGAGAAAGCCGGTGAAAGCAGCAATATTGGACACACGATTCATCCCTACTCCCTCACCGTCACTTAGCAGGAAACATTCAGAAATGTAATATTTGATCTCGCTCCATTCTCCTCCTTTACTTTGATCACCTCCTCCTTGCACCTCTCTCACTCTTAAGACAAAAACACTTAATAAATGGGAGAGTTGGGCTGAGGAGGGAGCTCTGAGCGGGATCCAAGGCAAAGGCATGAATCAGATTTACAAATTACTTGCTACCCAAGATTTTGGCAGAGATGATGAGAAATTTGAGTGCTTTGCGTTATTTCAGGCCAAATTTCCCAGAGAGGGACTCTCAGCTGGTTATTAGGGAGTTAAACAAGACATAATAGATGCAAATAGTTAACAGTTAACGGATTGCCCAATAGTCACGCCAACGAGTCAGTGCTCAGCTTATAACCATGGCATATAGCCACCAGTAGCATCATCTACTGATGGATTTATACCAATCTACTATTAATACCTGCAATATGTTTCTAACATCTGCTAACCACTTATTAACTCCATACCGACTCCTGAAGAGCTATCGATTAATTCAACTTCAATAAGAAGGGCGACCCCATCGCTAGCATCAAAACAGCCAAAGAAATCTCATTCCATCAAATTTTCTAGCTGGGTTTCTTCTCTCTGCCAGAAATCTCACAAGAGCATCAAGCAGGATTGGAGCAGCATGTTCAAGGTCAGGCAGCCTTTAACCAGCCTCATCCTTCGGACCGCACAGCCCCTGCCCCAAACTTCAAAGCAGTAACTTGCATCAGGCTGCATATTCCTCTAATCTCCTCTGTGGCCACACCACAGTTCGTATTCCACTTCCAACCATCATAAAAAGAAAGAGTTCATAATGAGATCAAGTGCAGTGACCTCATTTTGCATGCAGCAGCTTCATGTGTTACAGCAGATATTTTACTCTTCCTATATGAGAGGTGAAAAGCGTATATGTAGGGAAGGAACCACTGCAAGAGCCGTCGGGAAGGACGGCACAAGAGTCATTTCTTTTCCCTCAAAGGAAGTCATCCTCCTCCACAGCCTGCTCACCTGTGTACCGTGCTGCCAGAGAGGAGGAAATGGGGCTGCCTTCTCCTTGACCTTGCAGATGGTCCCTCCCCAGCACTGGGGATGTTTGCGTGTCACAACACCCTAGCACTGTGCATAACAACGTGCTGGCATCACAATACGCTAGCATCACACCCAGCTCCCTTTGCATGCCTGCAGAAAGACGCTTCCCACTTGTATAGATGGGGAAACTGAGGCAAGCCAGATCACAAGGGTCGAGTTTCCATTGCCTTTGGTAGCTGTGTTTCATTTCTAGCTCAGCTGTCAAGGTCACACCATCTGTGTCAGTAGCATTCACGCATCCTGCGGCGACGGAGCCAAAATGCAAGCTGAAGCCCAACTCCTCCACCTTCTGCAGCTCCACTAACTTCAGAGTCACACACAGTGGGCGAGCCAATGGATTTGGGTTGAAGCAGAAGTTTGACTCCCAAACTAACACAACGGTGCCCCAACATTACATCCAGAAGGGACCCTATGCCAGCTTACAAAGAGAGGACATCCCATTTGCCCGTTGCTACTCCTTCCAAAATAAACAGGTTTATCAGCATGCAGTTGTTCATCTGTCCAAGATGAGCTTACCCTCATGTCAAAAAAACCACCATGGCCAATACAACTGTCCCGCACTCCCCAGAAAGGCTGTGGGTCTATCACTGTTTCAAGAGCCACTTTTTGCATCCCAGCCATCCAGCATGACTCTGCCAACCTCCACCACCTGTTCTGCTTTCTCTGCTTTGGCCCCCACCGCTATGGTCCTCAGTAGTCAAAACACACCCTAGCATCACATGGATCCTTCCAGCGAGCGACAGGGTTTACAGCCTCCGCCGCGGCACCATCAGGCACGGCTGGCTGCGATGCTAATGCATCGCCATAGCGCCGCGTGGAGTAATGGACATTGCAGCACAAAATTAACGGTGCATCTGCTCCTCGCTGCAGACGCCGGAGAGAGTGGGCTGTAATTTCGTCTCCGATCCCCCAAATAATGTTTGTTGTCGTGCTGTAATCTTGGCAATCAATGTAACAGCTGAACAGATCGTTTCAGCTGAAATATTTGCTAAACACGCTAAGACCTTGAAACCACACCTCAGCGTGTGCGTATTGTGTATGGAATTACATACTGAACTAAATAAGGACTGGATGGGGGGAGAAACGGTGAGAGTTGCCAGCCAATTAAAATGCAAAAACAACAAGGAGGAAAAAAAAAACCCTCAAACCCTGCCGTGTTTATCTCCAGCACCTTTCACCATCAACATCTTATTCCCTCTAAAACAGAAAAAACAAAGCTTTGAGCACCATTTCAAGCACAACGCCATCCAAGATGTATCAACTGAAATGTGTGCGCAAGGCTTTCAGAAGTGGAATTTAATGGTCACGGAAATCAATTGGGCAAACCAGCTGTACACATATTAACCTCCTGATGTCCCTCTGACTGAGAACTACCTTCACTCATCTGGCTATAAATAGGCCAAGCCACAAAATGCTTTTATTTGTGGAATTTAGTGAGATTTGCTTTGTGATTTCTGTTTGAAATGCCAGTTTAGGAAATGAAAGCGTAGACCTAGTGATGACAAAGCCACAGGAGACAGGGCTAGACCAATGGCCATGCTAGAGACCAGCTGCACACCCTTCTACAAGCCATGGTCTTGTGTTTCCTTTCTTCCCCTATTTCTGTTTATTTGAACTAAGCTTTCTGAAAGAAAGACTGTGTCTTCCTACGCGTGCATACAACAGCTACACTGCAGGACCTTGACTTCAGCTGGAGTTTCCAGGCATTAACGTAACGTCCACCAGCTTACAAGGTTCGATCACACTAGTTCAAAACCACGTTGCGTTTCACAACCGGTCACCACCACCATCATCACATCGTCCAAGAAAAATAACACAAGGTCTTTGAGGACAAGAGAGAAAAGTTAGTTCTTCCTAGTGAAACTCTTGGGTTTTCAAGGTTTTGATTTCTTCGAGCGCTCTGGAGCATTTGTATAAATTAGCACAGACATCTGACATACATCAAATTTGACAGGCCCAGGGTAAGTTCAAACTTCTGATCACCACATCCATCACAGCGCTGAGCTATTTATCAACAATTGATCAAAACAAAGAGGGAGAATAAAACCTTTCACTTCAGTAATTGATACCTGAGGACTTACAAGATCAGGCCTAGGACCACCTCCTAAAGACCGCAGGTTGCTCAGTTGACTCTGGAGGCAGCACTTTTAAAGAACTTTGCCAAACATGGATCTTCAGGAGACCTGACAGCAATGGAGGAGTAAAATCAACTTACAGACCTGCTCAAGGAATGACCCATTCACTCCCAGCCCAGCCACAACCCTGCAATGCTCTCGTGTGAAACTCAATCATCTCAGTGTAACAGGTAATGGATGAAGTTGGAGAGAAGAATGAGATGAGATCTTAGGAAGAAGTGTTTTCCTGTGAGGGTGGGGAGGCCCTGGCCCACGTTGCCCAGAGCAGTGGTGGCTGCCCCATCCCTGGAGGTGTTCAAGGTCAGGTTGGATGGGGCTTTGAGCCCCTGATCCAGTGGGAGGTGGAACCAGATGGGCTTTAAGGTGACTTCCATTCCAAACCATTCTGTTATTCTACGATCAGAGATGTTACTGGTGGAAGCAACACCTGGGACTCTGAATAAGAGTGGTCAATTCTCCTGCTCTGCCACAGCCTCCCAGCAAGACCATAACCATATCACACAGTCTCCTTGATCTCATCTCCCAGCAGGGTTATGAACTCCTTTGTCGGTGCTTCGGAGAAAACGCATTTCCAAGTCTGAGGTGCCAAGATTTGACAGCAAAAGAGGCAAAATCCTTTCAGTGAGACCCAAGCAGCCTTTTAATCTTCCCAGTTCTGCCAGACCACAGCTGTTGAATCACAGCACTCTTGACTTGGACTCAAAAGAGAGTTTGGGGTCGCTGGGCACCTCCGCAGCAACCTGTCAGGCTCAATTCCTTGGCAGTTAACATCCCATCCATTTCTAAACATCTCATTCAACAGGGTTTCAACCATCTGCACTGCACAGGGACTAGTATCTTGCCGAGGCCACAAATTTGGCTTGGATAAAACCAGCAGTAGCCAACAAGTGGAAGCCAAGAGGGCACAGCTTGAAGCCAGGAGAGCTACATCAGCTCAAACACCAGTATGGTTATCCCTGTGCCCATAAGCTTCCCTTCCAAAGGGAGATGGGAGAACCACTTTGCACGTCTTCATCGCGCAACAAGCGCCAACCTGGCTTGCCTGGATCCCTCATGAAGATGCAAGCCTGCCAACCTGCTGAGAAGCGAGCGGCTGCCAGCACTCCCTGCCTTGGCAGCTCTCCCAAGGTGGAGAAGCAATGGGCTTTCCCTGGAGGCACGAGGCAGACAAAGGAAGCATCACACTTCCTACAAGACATGCGTGGCCCTTGCCAGGGGACACATGTCCCCAACAACTCCCCATCTCGGCACACAACTCCAAGGGAATCGATACGCCACCTCCGTGCAGCAGGGCTGGTGGAAGCCACGTGTGCTAAACATGGAAAGAAAAAAAATGGGTTTCCTTTTAAAAAAAATTAATTTAATCATTTTCCACACATTTGCTAATTACTCATCAGCTTTCCTAATGAAGGTGGTGTGCTGGGCATGGGGCAACCAAGGTACTTTCTGCTAAAATCAAACACTAAGTGCTACGTTTACCAAGGCATAGACAGCTTCAAAGCTTTCCTTTCCACTTAGATTTTAAGCACTTCTACAAAAGAGCATTGATTTTGGGTTAAATTGACTGATTTTATTCATAGCTGGTTCATATGGTGTATTCAAAAGACAAATTGTACGAGACTGCAAGCTATGGATCAGCTCTGATAATTCAGAGTCCTCTTCCCTCTCTTTTTTTTTCTCCTGTTCTAAATATTTTCCATGCTTATAATTTGCTATTATTTGGCCCCTGCCTGGACAGAAAAGGCATTTTCACAGTATGGGAGCCTCTCTTTGAAGGGAGAGCATTATATTTTAATGCCAATTACAGCAGAAGTAAGAATCAGACATCCCTGCACCTCTTTAGAGCCCCTGCATAGGAAATAGCCTATTTGGAGAGGGGATGTGTGTTTTGTTCACACACATTATATTTATGCAGATAGTTTATTGACTCCAATTTAGTTGAAATATATAATAAACATGTGTATCAAGCACTAAACACTTGTGACAAAGATCAGCTCTAATCCCTCAGGTGCAATGCTGTAGCTGTTAAGAGAAGTGCTATATGAACGCTCTTTAAATATCCAACATTCCAGGACTATTGATGGTTGTTGGACACTTGGCTCAAGGCAGCAAAGCCCAGGAGAGTCAGTGATGCTGCCAGGTGCCTTTGGACACATAGGATGGAAGATCAGTTTCTGCCACCCCAGGATAGGTCACCATAAAGGTGCCAAAATGTACTCCCAAGGTTGACCTTAGCATAGAACGATCGAAAGGTTTGAGTTGGAAGGGAGCTTGAAGATCATCCAATTCCAACTCCTTGCTATGGGCAGGGTCACCTCCCACTGGATTCAGGCTGCTCGAAGCCCCAGCTCCAACGTGGGCTTGAACCCCTCCAGGGATGGGGCAGCCACCACTGCTCTGGGCAATCTGAGCCAGGGCCTCCTCACCTTCATTGCAAAGAATTTCCTCCTAATGTCTAATCTAAATCTTGTCCCTTCCAATTTAAGGCCATTCCCCCTCATTTTATCACTCCATGCCTTCATAGAAGTCCCTCTCCAGCTTTCCTTGAGCCCCTTCAGGTACTGGAAGGTCGCTATGATGTCTCCTCGGAGCCTTCTCTTCTCCAGGCTGAAGAACACCAACTCTCTCGGCCTGTCCTCGTATGGGAGGTGCTCCAGCAATCCCCTCCCTTGCCACAACTGGCCAGCTGCAAACAGCTGGATGCAAACAGAAACACAGACACAACCCCTTACCCAACCAAACTGTGGCACGAGGCTGGGCAGCCCAACTGCCGTGACTCGGTTTCCCCACAACAAAAAAACAGAGATGCTAAAAGGCCCCCCGTGAGAGGAATTCAAGGAGGAATCGTTTGCAAAACGCATCTGAAGTTATAAAGCATCAGCTGCTAAATTAACATCTGCATCATCACTTATAACCCCATTAACTCTGCATACACCGAACATTTCCTTGCGGCAACGATGTAAACTTGAAAAGACAGTATCCCTCCATTATCAAAGTCTGCAACACCCATTTTTTTACTGAGTTTACAAACTATCAAACTTCTTCCTCTAAAAAAAACAAAGGTTTCGTGACCCCAAAACATTCCCTGCGTTGAACCCACCGGATCGTTTCAAGGAAGGGAAAGAAATGAAGAACTTCAAAAGATGCTGAAGCACGAAAACACGCAGAGCATTCGGTTCAAAGACCCATCACCGAGTTTCCTTCTGTTTTATTTAAACCCTTTGGGAATATATTTAAATAGATGAAATCAAAACAAGGCAGTGGGGTTTGCAGCGAGAAGGGCTGAGCTTCCAACCCCCCCCTTTTTTCCTTCTAAAGGAATGTTGGCATCCTGCAAGTGGGTAGAAAAATGCACCATTCACCAGACTCAACTCAATGCACAGAATAATGATAATTAATAGAAGGAGAAAGGGCGTATGAAGCTGAACACATAATAAGAGCCTGGTGGTGATGAACTATGGGGGATGCAGGACAAGCCACCACTGAGAACTGGTGTAAAGAACAGGACCTGGGGCTGTGCCAGCTCACGCGTGTCCCGACGGGTGCTGAGGAATTGGGAACAGCTCCCATAGCAGCAGGGAATCCAGATTAGCATTTCCAATGAACCTATTCCTGTCACACCCCAAACACGGAGGCTTAAACAGAAGGGAGGGAAAGGGCACAGACTGCAGAGTTTGAGGTCAGGAGTGTTGCTTCTTCAGCTGAATTTCATACTGATCCGATATTACTGAAGTAGGTATTTTAAAGAAAAGCATCTCAAATTTTTCCGCACCCCAAGTATAATTAGATTCTCAGCAACCAACCACCATAACTAGCAACCTTGTACAAGAGCTACAACACTTGCTCTTAGGCTAGTCTTCTGTTCATCTACATTTTCTTCTTCCCATGAAGTCATACTCTGAAGCAGCTTCTCTCCCCCAAATCCCACAAACACTTTCCAAATCATAGAACAGTTTGGGTTGGAAGGGAACTTAAAGATCATCTAATTCCAGACCCCTACTATGTGGGGTTGAATCCCACTGGATTAAGTCATTCAAAGCTCTATCCAACCTGGGTTTAAACATCTCCAGGGATGGGGCAGCCACCACTGCTCTGAGCAACCTCGGCCAGGGCCTCCCCACCCTCACAGCAAAACATTGCTTCTGAAGATCTCATCTCCATCTCCCCTCTTTCAGCTGAAAACCATTCCCCCTCATCCTGTCCCTGCACTCCCTGATCAAGAGCCCCTCCCCAGTTTTCCTGGAGCCCCTTTCAGTACTGGAAGGTGCCCTAAGGTCTCCCTGCAGCCTTCTCTTCTCCAGGCTGAACAACCCCAACTCTCTCAGCCTGTCCTCATAGCAGAGGTGCTCCAGCCCTCACACCATCTTGATGGCCTTCTCTGGTCCTGTTCCAACAGTTCCATATTCTTCTTATGTTGGTGATTCCAGAACTGGACACAGGACTCTGGGCAGGGTCTCACAAGAGATGAGCAGAGGGGGAGAATCCCCTCCCTCACCCTTCTGGCCACACTTTTTGGATGCAGTCCAGGACACATTTGTCTTTTTGAGCTGCAAGCACACATCGCCGGCTCACGTCAAGCTTCTCATCAATCAGCCCCCCCAAGTCCACAGTTTGCAGACAGAGAAAGCGCAGATGCCAGGCACGTCTCAAAAGCACGCACTTCTGTTATCATTTCAGGGCATCCGATGCTACTAATTGATACACGGTAATACCCTCATTTACTCAGCAGCAAGCTGAAGCGTTGATAATTGATGGATTGGTTTGCCTTTGATGATCTGCAAAATTAAAAGCCCCAACCCTGCAAGATACTGAGTACCCCACATGACAGCCCGCAAACCCTCCAGAACTGCAGTGAAGCAGAAAGGAAAGGCACTCTGGATCGAGCAGGATTGGACCTTAATTCAACAGCCCCCGTGACTGTGTGTAACTGCATCTATTAATGTCGATTTAATTGCGGGTTTATATTTTATTATTGTCAACTGAAATGAAATTAAGATGAAGGAGTCGCTGGTCCTCCAGGAAGCATCTACATTTCCAGCCCCAAATGGCTTTTACTTCTGGGAGAGGGCAAATAGGCAACAACAATTTGAAGATGACATCTCTCTGCTTCCGTTTGATATAATGGTTTGATACAAAAGACCACAAAGCTGAGGAGAGTGCAGTAATTGAGTCTTAGTACACAAGGCTTTCCTTTCCTACCCAGCTCCACTACACTTTTCTGAGGAGATGGTTTATTCCAGTCCAGCCTCCCTAGGACACAGCTTGGAGAACACAAAGTGAGGCACACACAAAGCTGTCTCACAAGGCAGCTGCCAAGTATTTGATCTCCTAGTACATTCAGCAAGCCCAAGGGTTCGTTACGGAGAAGCGAAGCGTATCTGACCATGCTGGCATTTGTGATTCTTACAGATTTCTGACCCAACGAAGCCCACCCGCCACCAACATTAGCTTCACGAGGTCAAGGAGACGTATGTTTGAAGGATGACAGTTGTATGGCTCCTCTCAGACTTGCACTGTCAGTCAATCCATACTTTCTCTCAACATATTATTGCTTCTTCAGAAGCGACTGCCCCATTTGCAAGTGATGATTAGCACTCTAATCTTGGCATAATTACTCCTGCCTCTCAATTCATGCAAAAGAAAGGAAGAGAAAGGGGAAGAGCAATAAGAAGTCGATATCCCACTGTCACGCCACCATTTCAGAGCCAGCTGCCTACGAGACAAGTCACGACGGCAGTCCTGTCCAACTGCTCGTGAACAATGTCACGAGGAACTAAAGAGGACATTGCCATCTGCATATATTCACCTCATTACTGTCTCACCAGCTCAACTCACCGTGGCTTATCAGGTTTTAAGACACAGCAAGGTCACTGCTAGCAAAGTTCTCCTATTCATGTCCTAGCGTTTGTTCTAGCTTATTCCTATCTAGATTCTCATGACGGCCGTTAAATTATGCTAATTTAAGCATCCCGCACTCTAGGCAAAGCGGACAGATACCCAGTCAGGATGCCTGCCAGAAACACAGGCTGGCTGCACCTTCTGAGTATCTCTTAATTATCTCTTTCTCTTTCTAATGGGGAAAGGTCTGAGCTCAGGTGAGTGCTCTCTGCTCTCTTCTCTTTGATTCAATTCTATGGCCCATGAAATACGCTCCCACTTCCTTCAAAGGACAAATGAAATGAAACATCCTCTGTCTCCTTCCAAGAGGCTATGGGCAAAGACATAACTCAACAGACTTCAGGGAAGTCAGAGGGTGATTTTCAAAGGTACTCAAGGGACCAGGTTGGATGAGGCTCTGAGCAACCTGGTCCAGTAAGAGGTGTCCCTGCCTATGGCAGGGGGTTGGAACTGGATAGGTTTTCATGTCCTTTCCAACCCAAACCACTCTAAGATTCTATGGTTAATCCAGGAATGAAAGTAACAGGGGAAATAAGTCAATTCCCAGAAGCAATCCGTGGACCTGTGCCTGGAGCAGCACCCAGGGGAGGCTGAGGTGCACTACGGAGAATAGAGACACCACATTTTCAGGAAAGGGCTAAAAAGTAGGTTTACCACATACGCAGCAGGGATATGGAACTGGAACAGCACTGAGGTGATGGGCACAAGCCACCAGGATTCACCCCTTCTCATTTTGGTTTCAGGTTTGAAGGGAGATGCCTCACATGGTGGCAGCTGCTGGCACCATGTCTACTCACCTAAAGACAACTGCAAAGCACCACGGAATGCCTTCAAAGCCCTCTGAAGAGCATAAAAAGGAGATCTCCATGGGGTAGGAAAAAACAGCTGGGCACTAAGCAAGCATGGGCACAGTAAGGCTGACAGGAGAAGACAAAAGAAATTTGGCAGAGAGGTGGAAGGAGAGAACATCTTCAGGGCAGCTGCTGCGAGCAACCATCATCCACGGAAAATTCCTCCACAAGCATTAGGTGAAGACCATCATTGCAGGGAAGAAAAAGCAACACTGGCAGTCAATGTCGCCCAACTTTTGTCTCTAGAGACCCCTGGAGATACTGGACTTAGGAAAAGAGCCAGAAATGGGCCACGTCCACCAGTACAGAGCAGCAGCCATTGCCATATGTTTTAGTGGAGACCACTTTAACTACCTTTTGCTTGTTCTTCGAGGTTATCCATGGCCTCAGCAGGGACCACAGAAGATGGCTATCTAAAGCACCAACTGAATCCAGAGGTAATTAAATATGAGGGGCCTCCCATTGTCAGCGTTGCGACTCTGTTTTGGCAGCCAGCTCCAGCCGAGCAGAAGAAGGAAGATTTGATTTTAATCACACAGATTTCAGGTTTTATTTTGCTCATTAAAATTTCTGATAAGGATTTAGTCTGACATTATGCAGTATTTTGGAAGATGTGTAGCGGTGGGGGGGATGGAGAAGACTGTTTCCTCGTGATGAGAAGATTTCTCTGCCACCCCATGACACATACAAGGATACGAGCAGGTGTTATTTCAAAAGGAAAGGATTTGGGGGGAAGAGGGGAGCAGAAGCGAATCATCCACACCAAATCAAGGATCTAAGCCTGGGATTACAGAGAAGAAAAGGTCCAAAGTGAGATTTTGTACCCTATTTCAGAGCCACCTCCCAGAAGCCACAGATCAGAGGGAAGTGAGCATTTTACCCAGCAGAACAAAACAAGATTTCCAGAGCCTCCCAACTTCCCCACATCCCTTAAGATATTGCTCCAGAAATGGGCTTCCACTCATCATTCAGCTGCCTCTTGGCAGGATGAAGCATGGGAAATGAAATCATCACCATCTCACTTGCTTCTGGATGATCCTCAAATACTTCAATGAAGAGGAAGGGCAAGAGCTTGAACAGGGGAGGGGGAGCAGTTCACCATTGCCCAGGAGTCCCTTGTTTGCTTGTTGATTAGGAACCAGGAAAAGCAGGCAATTTGCCTCCTATTTCTTCAGCTAGCTTTACACAAAGACTACTTTAACACCTACTAAGCCTTATTCATCAACAACAAGAAGGCTGCAGGAACCCAACAGCACCTGAGCAAGAGAATAAATTAGCCAACAGGGAGCTTCACCTGGGCTGGCTATTGCCAAGCATTTGAATTTGTACCCATAAACATAAAAGCATTTGGAAACAAGATGGATTTTTGGTCCCTAGAGGATGCAGCGTTCTTTTAAAAAGCCTTAAGCCCCACCAAGTTGTGCAGTGTGAATTGTGCAGAAGATGAGATGAGCTTTTAACTGTAGTTCCCTGTGCGCTCTCAGCCTTTGTATGTGCTGTTTGGAAGCCGGGCAGGAGATTTGGGGAAGGAACAGAAATCCATGAAACAGATTGGTACAAAAATCTATGAACTACTATGAATTCCCACCAAACCAGGGGCAGCCAGAGCAGCAACAGGTACTCAGCCAAACACCTCAAGCTTACCTGAAAGCCTTGTGCCAGTAAGGGCTATCATAAAGGTTCCTATTGTGTTTACAACAGCACCAAGAGCAATAAAACACCTTTGCAAAAGGGTTTGGCATTGCCACCCATTGTGGCAGAGGTGACCTCCCCTTATCCGGGGTCCCAGACACCACTTCTACCAGTAAAATCTTTGATCATAGAATGGTATGGGTTGGAACGGACCTTAAAGCCCATCATCATACAGCCAGTCCCCACCTGGATCTCCTCTCCACAGTGACTGTGCCACACTTGTGTGCAAGGCACTGCAGTTACCGTGCTCAGAAGCCAAAGGGAATAACACAAGGATACACGAATAACTCACCCTTAACAACTGCTAATGGAAATCAGTAGCTGGGAAGGAGCAAGAAGCACACCTCAAGTACAGCCAACTCTCAGGAACGCAGCAGATGACCCATCCTGGGCACCAGTATGGGAACTGGTTCCTTTAATGTGCTAACTACAATGCACGACATCCCAGCACTAGATGCTTCCTTCCCACCGTGCACTGTTCTGCAGACAGTGAGTCCCCAGATCGTGCCTCGATGGTCACTGTAACACCCCAAGCAGCAGCAAGGACCTCGCACTCATCGTTCTTCGTGGCTCTATCCATCAAGGAGCTGCTGAGGTGCTTCAGTCCTCTCTGGTACCCATTACGGGAGCCAGTTCCACATTAAAAAAAAAGAAAAAAAAATCAATAACGAGGCTTGAACTGAGCCTCAGCCTGCCCTGGCTGGCACAGAACATTGTAGGGGGCACAGAGAGAGGAAAAGGCAGCAATTTGCATCCTGTGCATGCAGTTCCAAGCAGGACCTCGGAGTCACCGGGGCCACCTCCCTCAGCAGCAAGGCTGCCTCCTCTCAGGTGTTGCAACTCATTTATCAGATCTCTCCTCTCTTTTCTCCCCCACCTTGTACTGTCTTTATTATCTTTTTTTCCCTTTTCAACCAAAGGGAAAAAGAAAGAAAAGGAAATCTCTCCACCACAATAGCATGTCAGGCTCCTATCATTTTCAAACCCTCCTCTCCCCTCCCTTTCAACTTCTCCTTACTTAGCAGGGAATTTTCCTTCATTAAAATTAAGCCTCATTTCAGGCTCATCTTCTTTTTTCTCTCTCTCCTTTTCTCCAAATTGAATGTAACGTGACCTCCATCAACCTGGCCTCCCCTCCCCTTCCCTTCCCTCCCCTCCTCTCACTTTCATAACCAAACCTTCCTTACCATAACGAAAAATTACCCCACCAGCATCTTCCCCATCCTCTCCTCTCCCTACTCCACCACAGGCAAAACAGCCCCACCAAAGACAACAATCTTTCTCCCAGGAGTCAGCATGACTCTCTCCTTTCCTCTCCCTCCTCCATCTACCACTTTCAGCTCATTCTCTTCAATTGGGAGGTATTTTCTCCCACATAATGGAATGAGACCTTCTCCCTCCTTATATTCTTACCAGCTTTTTTTACCTGCTATAATACACCCGCTTTCTCTCCTGGAACGTCGCAAGAGTGGATCAGGGGAGACCCCTTCCATTAACCCATACCCTGCAAGAGTCGCTAAGAGGCTCAATCCACAGGACTACTGGCTTTCCCATGTAGGAAAAAACAACCAGATGGTGTTAACGGGGCTTCCTTCTCCACGTTCCCAAAAACGTGTGACACCACTGGATGGTTAACAACTGCTTGCAGCTGCCTTCAAAGACATCCTGGTGAGGATGCCTGATGTGATCTGCACATGCAGCCTGGCCTCACACACAGATCAGCCCTTTTCCCCCCTGGAAGCATCAAGCACAGCATTGCTGAACAGGCGAGGGAGCGGATTGTCCTGCTCTGGTGCAGCCCAACCTTGAGTATTGGGTGCAGTTTTGGGTGCCACGGGATAAAATGGATCTAAAGCTACTGAAGAGCATCCAGGGGAGGGCACAGAGCTGAAGGGTTTAGAGGGGAAGGCACATGAGGAGCAGCTGAAGTCACTTGGCCTGTTCAGCCTGCAGAAGAGAGGGCTGAGAGGAGACCTCATCATGGTTTGCAGCTTCCTCACATGGTAGGAAGAGGAGCAGGTGCTGTCCTCTTCTCTCTGGTCACCAATGACTCAAGGGAATGGCAGGAAGATGCACTGGGGAGGGTTTGATTGGACATTAGGAGAAGGTTCTTTCCCCAGAGGGTGGTGGAGCACTGGAACAGCTCCCACAGAAGCAGTCACAGCACTAAGCCTGACAATATTCCCAAAGCCTTTGGCCAACACCCTCAGCCCCACGGTGTGAACGTTGGGGTTGTCTCAGGCAGCGACACAATTTGGACTCGACAGTCCTCGTGGGTCCCTTTCAACTCAGAACATTCTATGATTCTATGACAAACCCTTTCCACCTGCATATTTCTTCAGCTTTTACTTTTCTTACCTCCCTCCCTTTTTCCAACATGGTTTTCTCCTCCTCACTCAAGCTTTTTCTCCACTGAAAACCATACTTAACATTCTCTGATACTCAAGGCCAGCCAGCTCGTTAGCTGTGCTACACCTGGATCAGGATCTAGAGACAAATTGCTGCTTCATTATAGGAGCTGAGACTCTAATCCATTTTTTTTTTTTTTCAGGCTGTTTAACTTGTAAGGACAACAGATGGATACAGAGCTGCATAATGCAGACTCCTTAAGATCCATCACACAGTCTTGGAAGTGCAAAAACACAAGGCTGAGGAATGCAAAACTAGAGCAGATCTTTCTGCGGTCACCTTAAATTAGGCACAAGGAGAAAATGTGCCAAGACTAGAACTGGACCAGAACTACCAACTTGTTTTGCTGAAGATCAAAGGAAAAACAAGCCTTTTTCCTCCACATCCCTCAAAGTCATTTAAGTTTTTTGCTTCTCTGGTGAAAAAAAGAAAAATGTTCAATAAAATTTAGCTAAGAAATTAACATATTTCTCCCTCATTTTAGTTTCAAATGGGCAGTGTTCAAAAGGCACAGCCTGAGAAACACCAGGTTTTGCTTCCCAGTTTTTCATGAAGACAACTGAAAATCCCAACCTATGAAAAAACTTCCCACAAATATGTTCATTTTGATCACAAAATGACTTTCTGGCAGTGGAAAAAAAAAAATAAAGGCATTAGAAAACCTCCAGCACAACCTTTCTTTCAGCATCCACCTCAGGCAAGGGCTGAACTCAGCTGCAGGGATCTCACACAGTGGGGGAGGCTCTCAGGGTCCTGTCCCCAGCTTCCAGATGTGCAAACAGCACATCTGCCAAGCCTTCCAAAACTACAGGTGAAAGCAAGCAGTTAAGAGCCCCCGAGACCTGGTGGTGTGCCAGAAGTGCAGACAGATCCCTACAGGGTGAACGTAGCACCTGTAGAGAGCAGAGCCCTCCACCCACCATAGATTGGGTTGAGTTGAAAGGGAACTCAAAGCAACCACCCAGTTCCACCCCCTGCCATGGGCAGGGACACCTCCCACTGGCTCAGGGGCTCCAAACCCCATCCAACCTGGCCTGGAACCCCTCCAGGGATGGGGCAGCCACCACTGCTCTCCCCACCATCACAGCAAAACATTTCTTCCTAAGATCTCAACTCAATCCCCTCTCTTTCAGCTTAAAGCTATTCCTCCTCATCCTCTCCCTGATCAAGAGCCCCTCCCCAGCTCCCCTGGAGCCCCTTTCAGTACTGCAGTCTGCTGTGAGGTCTCCCAGGAGCCTTTCTTCTCCAGGCTGAAGAACCTCAACTCTCTCAGCCTGTCCTTGTATGGGAGATGCCCCACACCCTCACCAAACCCCAGCTTTCCCCGGGCTCCGTTTAGCCAGGACACGGCAGCTGCACACACTGCAAACACGCTCTCCTTGCAACACTGGGAAGAGGTGCCCTGTAGCTTGACTGAATTTCTGAATCATCAGCTGTGGAGAGGCGTTTTCACTCCTCCATCAGTTTAACTGCTACCTACCAGCAGCAGAAGGTGACTGCGAGCGCTCATTTTCCCCCACTGAACAATTGTTTGGATGACAAGCCTGTGAATCCTGCAGTTTCTCAGGTCTTCAAACACTTAATTCATCTCAAAGGTGATGCTAAAACAGCGAGGTTGGCATCTACCCTGGTACTACACCAGCTCCTCCTGAAGGAAGGCTTTGCTCCAACCAAGCCCAAGGGCTGCCAAAGCTAATGGGTGCTCGGCTGTCAAGTGCTCCACCTTGGGCCATGCCTTCCTCTTGCTGGAGCACATACTGGGGATATTTGCACCCTCAAAGGATGGCTCTTTGGGTACCAGCGAGGCTTGGCAACAACGCAAGGATAAGCATCCATCCTTCCCAAAGCAAGCATAGCTCCCAGGACCCCTTTCAGAGGAAATCTTGGATGTCCGCCCTAACACACTTGCTGCTGGTTTAGGGATTTACCCGGACAATGGCAGGACAGCAGCTCTTACCCAGGGACACGCAGCTGAATAGGCACAAGGCTCGCTATTTAACACACACAATAAAGCATCCCGGCTCCCGGCATGTAGGCTCACTCAGCATTTGTTCACGTTTCCCACTTCTTGGACTCTCTCCTGGTCCCTCTCACAGCTTGGAGGCAATAACTTGCCTTCTTATCTGACCCAGAAGGACAGCCAGCTGTCAGCACACAAACATGGCCTTTGTTTATCCTTAAATGAAAGCTCAGTTAATTAAAACCAGAAATCACTTTCTCTTATCTGCAGCCTCTGGCCTAAGTGTGGCAGGCAGGAGGCTCCCCGACCATGCTCAGCCCCCCCCAGGCTGCAAACAGCCCTGACACACGCTGTCCTGATAACCCTGCCGGTGCCTCTTGCAGCCTCCTCCAGAATACATTCCTGGGAATTTGCAGAGCAGCCAAATGCATCTCCACACTCCTACGTTGGTTAACATCACTCAGTGCTTCCCTCTTTCAGACTGCAGAGCTTTGGGCTTAATGCGATGAGTTTAACAGCCTCAGGGCTGTGGATTTGCAATGCTGGGGTGATAAAGCTGGGACTTGAAGATTGCACTGCCACAAATATCCCCACGCCACACTTTGCTCAACCCCAGGCGAAGACCTCGTCCTCTTCTTCCCAGCAGCCTGCCCCAACAGCCACCAGGGCTGGCTGGCACCCCAGCAAGAGGCAAATGGACAAGAGCCCCCCATCATGAAGGCAGGGGGGGCTGCTGCCCACATCCAGCTCCCCCACCATCCCAGCTCCAGGCACGCTGGAAGCCCTCGCCAGCAGCGATCATGGTTATGCAAGGCAACAGCTTGATAGAGTGCTGGTTCTGCATGCTGAAAATTGAAAGTGATCGACTTCCACCTTGCGCGTGAGGCTGAGAAAATCACATTCAACTCATTGAGAGGCTTCAACAGCAGAAAGATTGATCAACTTGATGAGAAGTGACTCTCTCTCCCTCTGCCCTCTTCCTTCCCCCCCCTCCCCACTGCTGTTGATACCAGCTTAGGTGCAAACAAGGCAGCTGTGGGCCAGGAAAGGAGCTCATTTGTTGCTACAGAGATTAAGGTTGAGATGCTGCAGGTACCCCATCCCCTGCCTGGGCACAATGTCACTCCCAGGTCTGCTGGAAGCATCTTCCAGAGCCCATGCATGAGCCTTGACAAAAGCCTCTTTGATTGTTAACAAGTTAACCACGAGCCAGCACGGTGCTCTCTTGGCCAAGAAGGCCAGTGGTGTCCTGGCGTGCATTAAGAGCGTGGCCAGCAGGGCAAGGTGGGTTCTCCTCCACTCTGCCCTAGTGAGGCCCCATCTGGAGTCCTGTGTTCAGTTCTGGGCTTCCCAGCTCAGAAAAGACAAGGAAAAACTGGAGAGAGTCCAGCCAAGGCCATAAAGTTGAGGGGACTGGAGCATCTCTCCTATGAGGAGAGGCTGAGAGACCTGGGTCTGTGCAGCCCAGAAATGAGAAGACAGAGAGGCTCTTCAATGCTTATCAATATCTAAGGGGCAGGGGACAACAAGATGGGGCCAGACTCTTCCCAACAGAGCCCAGCAACAGGGGAAGGGGCAACAGGCACAAACTGCAACATGGGAAGTTCCACCTGAACAGGAGAAAAAGAACAACACTGTACTGTGAGGGTGACAAAGCACTGGAACCAGCTGCCCAGGGAGGGTGTGGAGTCTCCTTCTCCAGAGTCATTCAAACCTGCCTAGATGTGTTCCCATGCAACCTGCTGGAGGAGACCCTGCTTTAGCAGGAGGGTTGGACTGGGTGAGCTCCAGAGTCCTTTCCAACCCTGATCACACCACGATGCTGTAGGAGACACACTGGTTTGGGTAACATGCAGCTCTCACCTTAACGGCACAAAGAACTCAGCAAAGCAGTGCTCCAAATGGGTCACCACAGGAGAGTGGTGTATCCCACCACATGCATGGATGCTACCAAGCCAACCATGCCTTAAACCAGTATGGTTATTCCCATCCCTACCACAGAGCTACCCACACACCATCACACACCAACCTTGCCAACCTCTCCACAGCACTTTAATCAAGTGGCAGCAAAGCTTATTATTCATCCCAGTGCCACTACCCTGTCGGACAGGTAGGGTGCAACAGTTTGAGCTGTACAGAGCATACGTGGTAGCTCACACTAACGTGTATGGGTATCACAGAAGATGGAGCTAGGAGCTGCATCTCACTCCAAGGAGGTGAGGAGGATGCTCAGGGTAGGGGGACCACCATTGCATGCCCCCACCTCCTTCCCAGTTACCTGCACACATCCTTCTCCCTCCCTTCCCCGTGGCCTCGCCTGGCGCACCTCACTTTGCCATTTACACGTGTCACACCAAAAATCTTTCTCATTAAGTGGAAATTGAATTTCGTTAATTAAAGCAAAAGAAATCAATTAACCTTATCAGCAAACAGGAGCCACTTGAAATGGAATAAGGGAAAGGCTTCTCTTCCTCTCACCCCAAGCCTTCCCTCGATGCTCAGAGCCGCACGCAGGAAGCGAGCGAGCGAGATGGGGGACTGCATGGAAGGTGGGGAACCGCTGACGAGAGGAATTGAGAGGAAAGGGATTTCAAAGCAATTAACACCCCCAAGATTTACCATCAGGTTGACAAGCTCTCAGAGTAGCCATCACTCAAACCTAAGGATTCAATTAATTTTTCCCCCCACCCCCAAATCCCCCGGCAACTTCGCGTTGAGCAGTCGAATGACTCCAGCGCGGATGGAAGATTTAAAATCAAACAGAGCAGGGTTATTTTAAAGGAGATAAAAGCACAGTTTCTGTGTGTTCCCCCCCAGCCGCCAACATTTGTTTTTTCTTCCTTTGCTGTACGCCTCGCTGGCGCAGCGCAGAAACGCAGCCATTTTACAGCTACCCCTGGATATTTGTACGTGCTCCTTTTCTCTTACATCTCACCAAACCTTAATCCCAGCTTCGAGTCTCCTAGGGAAAGGCCTGATCGGCTGCAATGCTTAGCCCATGCTAATTGCTGGAGTGAAAGCAAAGGAACTGGTGTTGGCTCTGCCACAAGACCGGTCCCCAATACACGTGACAAGACAGAGGATCCTGGGACACTGCAGACTGAGTACATTTTTAACCTGATTAGGACCATTAATCAACATATTGCATAAGGTTTTCCCAGGGACAGGCAGAGTCAAGTCTGTTGGACCCCATGCTTTACAACATAACCCTCTAAAGCGGGCTAGGTGGGAACAAGGGAAGCTCATGACTGCATCCCGTGGGGCAAAGGATGCTCCAAAGAGCTGCCATTCAGGCTGCTGAGAGAAATCTGCAGTCTGAACATGAGCCTCTCCTCCATCCTAGGCAGATGATCTCAGCTCTTCGCTGCTTCAGGTTGTCTCTTGGGGTGGATGTTTCCACCCAGATCTGTTCTGGGCAATCTCCTCTACCTCTAAAAGCCTAAGCTAAAGGAGTCCTTTAATATCCGAGTCTTTCTATGCAATAAAAACATCACAATAATAATAGCGCCTGCTGAGCACCCTTAATCTGTAGAGATCCAGGCACTTTAGAAAGGAGCAAAGCAATTATAGTGAAGGGACAGAGGAGAAAAGAACAGGGACACAGGAATATACAGGGATTTGCACAGGGAAATCAGCAATCCAGGCAGCACACAGACCCAGCCTCTCAAACCTCCCTCCAAAGCTGAGTTCGCAGCCTGCAAAAGCAAAGGTACAGGATCCAAAAAGCAGCCAGAGATGAGCAAATGAGAGCAGCACCCACACAGGGCAGCTGCTGAAAGCAAAGAAGGGGGCTCAGCAGGAAGGTGAAACACTGCCTGCCTTCTCCTGTGACCCCAAGAACAGCACACTCCGCTTTCAACTAGGAAAAAGAGGCAGAGGAGAGCCCCTTCCTCCAGTTTCACAGTCCTCAGGAGAACACAGGGTCATCCATCCCTCTCCAGCACCTCCCAAAGCTCCTGATCTTCCCCACACCCAACCTCCTCCTAGCACCATCCCTCCTGCGCATTCCAAACCGCTCCCAGCCAGAAGGGACCCCCTGAGGGCACCCAACTCAGAGAAACCTTTCCTTTATTCTTCATCATCCCCCCCTCAAAGTGCCAGCTGGCTGCAGAGACCCACAAATATCCAAAAGGAAAGGGAATAAACCACCTACCATCAAGGCAAGGAGCCAGAAAAATCTTCATACCATCCCAAAACCACCTTCCTCCAAGCTCTGTCCCTCAGGGCCCACCTGCACTCACGAAGTACCCAGCAGCCACTTCTCTAACCACTCCCTCCTGTGTCCAAACAATTAACTAACACCGTGCAGCTGGGTAAACCAGCCCCAGCCCAGGGAACACCCACTCCGAGAGGTCAATAGTTCGAGAGTAAACGCCCACCTCCTCCCAGGTGGTGGAAAAATACCCCCAAGTGCCCTTCTCAGTCAGGCAAAGACCAAAGGCCTTCCCTGCGGCCATGGATTTGTCAGCAAACCTCTGCCTCTAAGAACCAAGTGGGGTCATGAAGGCCTGAGCCCAGGGGTGAAAGGAGGAGATTGAGATGTCCCTGGGTGATCTGCCCCTCTGTTCTTCCCGTGTGAGACCTCAGCTGGAGTACTGTGTCCAGTTCTGGAATCCCCAACATAAGGAGATGGAGCTGTTGGAACGGGTCCAGAGGAGGCTCCAAAGATGATCAGAGTCATGGAGCACCTTCCATACGAGGACAGGCTGAGAGAGTTGGGGTTGTTCGACCTGGGGAAGAGAAGGCTCTGAGGAGACCTTATAGTGACCTTCCAGTACCTGAAGGGGCTACAGGAAAGCTGGAGAGGGGCTGTTCATAAACACTTGTGGTGATAGGATGAGGGGGAATGGGTATAAACCGGAGAGGGGCAGATTCAGACTGGACATTAGGAAGAACTTCTTCACCGTGAGAGTGGTGAGACTCAGGCCCATGTTGTCCAGGGACGCTGTGGCTGCCCCATCCCTGGAGGTGTTCAAGGCCAGGTTGGATGGGCCTTGGGCAGCCTGATCCAGTGGGACATCCCTGCCCATGGCAGGGGGGTTGGAACAAGGTAATCTTTAAGGTCCCTTCCAACCCCAACTATTCTATGATTCGGTTTTTTCCATGTATCAGGATGCTCGGATCTACCAGGCAAGATGCTCCTCCTGGGACCAGGTAGTCCAGCAGACCAGGAGGTGGCAGAGAGGCTTTTCCTGCAGGCATCTCATCAGTATGAGGAACGCTACTTTGGGTGCAGGGCCAAACCGATGTGTGTTTGCAGCCACGCAGACAAAAGTAGGGAAGAAAAAGATGCAAATATCTCAGGAATGTGCCCGGCAGCCTTTTGTGGGAGCACATTAGAATACAATACAAATGTGACTAAAAAGGCTCAACAGAATAAATACTGCACTTATAATAGGCCTCAGAGAGAGAAAAGAGATTTAATGGCAACATATTAAATGTAAATCAACACAAAAGGTAACTGGGAAAGGAAGAGATATACCAGCTTAGGGATTATAGCACAAAGCTGTAATATTTACTCACGAGATTAAAGCACTTATAGGAAATGAAATATTGTCCTTTTGTAATAATTCAATCCCTCGCCTTTATCCAGGAGGATTGGACATATCAAGCTATTTGAGAGATGCAGGCATAAATTCACATCTATTATTAGGGGAGGGATGTGGCTCTGGCGCCTGCGTCTGCCACGGCAGCTCTACAAGATCTCAGTGTTTTCCAGGAGAAACTCATCTCAGAGCAGCCCAAGATCTGAAGGCTGCTGTCACAACCCGAGATTTTGGACTGCTTGGACAAACCAGAAGATGACTGCTGACTGGTTTGGAGGGATCTTTCCTCCTGTCACGATTTAGCCCTCGCCCAGCCTGAACTGACAGCTAAACAGGAGCAGGTGAAGTCCCAATTCCCATCCCCAGGCAGGGAAAGGGAAATGAGAGAAAAACAATTGTGGGTTGGACACTGCAATGAAAACAGCCTAATAAAACAATAATAATAATAAAGAAGATGCTATTCGGTGCTCATGGTTTAGTGGCAGATAGGAATGGTTGGACTCGATGATCCAAGAGGTCTTTTCTAACCTAGTGATTATATGATTCATAAGAAAATAGTAAAATATATGAAAATGTACAAAAATTCCCCCTCCCTCGATGACTACATCACTACAGATGCTGCAGATGAAGATACTATTCATAAGAAAATAATAAAATATATAAAAATATACAAAAAAGTTCTTTCCCTTGATGACTGTATCACCACAGATGCTGCAGAGGAGGCATGGGGGAAGGTCCCAGACTGGACTTGGCAGCAGGAGGGTGCTGAGCTCAGGACGTGGATCCAGGAATGCAGAGATCCAGGATGAGGAGCAAACAGATAAGACAGGGTCCGTATCGGACACTGGCCATCAAAGAAGAGAGCTTGACCCTCATGATCCCTAAGCTTTACACCCACTATGATATATATGGGATAGAATACTCTGTTGGTCAGTTTGAGGTCACCTGTCTCCTGCTCCTCCTAACATATGCAACCCTTTTTCACCTCTTTGACTTAGGGCATTCCACCAGCTTGAGGATGGCCTTTGTCTCCGTAGGGATGGAAGTAAGCAATAGCCTTTCTGCCTACCAATCCCCCATGTTAACACTTCTAGAGACAAACATGGCCTGAAAAACATGCTGTTAACTTACAGAAAATGAAATTACTCAGACAACGCTGAGCCCAAGTTAGAAAACTGATTTTGCTTTAGCTCAAACCACAACACCTCTGCACAGCTTCCCACATCCTGGGTTCTGTTGACCTGCCAGTCCACCAGCTGCTCTCTTGGGCAGTTGGGTCTGGAGGATGCTAAGGGTTAAAAGCTGGACTGCTCCCTGCCTCCTCCTGGGGTAGGTGAACGCCATCACCTCCATCCTCAGTGCCTCAGTTTCCACATCTGCAGCTTGGGTTTGTTTCCCTGCTGTGCAAGCATCTTTGGGGCTATTAACCAAAACACACTTGACGAATGCAACGTATCATCACCACACATACATTATCTCCCAGTTTACTTCTTTTTTTTTTTTTCCCAGGCAAAAATAAATTTTAACAAATTCAATTCCATTTCCAGGTGCCAGGCAGAGCTGGCAGGCAATAAAAATGACAATCTTTTGATTTCTCAACCACAAACCTTTTCCTAAACTAGATACCTCAGCTACTGGTACGGCCCCAATCAGGAAAGCATCTTTAGCACCTCACAATCTTTAATAGACTTGTCCTCCGCAAACCCCTCGTGAGGCAGGAAAGTGCTATTATCTCTTCTATACAGGCAGGGAACAACGGTTAGAAATAGTCTGCCCACGGCGTTGTCTCACTGCATTGGAGACCTGCCTACAAAAAACTTAAATTAAGCAGGGCACTGCCAGGCAGCCGGCAAGAGCTGCTGCCGCTCAACTGCTCCTCGCCTGGCTCTGCAGCTTGCAGAGAACTTGGTGCTGCCAAACCTAAAGACTCGCTGAGGGCTGAAATGGCCAGTTTAAAGTAAAAAAAAAAAATCAAGCTAACAAATTATACACATACACATCCATATATAAAAGAGCAAACCAAAGAGGAAAAAAAAAAACAGGTAAAAAAAGAAAAAAAAAAGGAAAAGGGGGGGAAGAAAAATAGGAGGATGAGTGCAGAGAAAAAGAAAAAAGATCACTTCAAATAAGAAGGCTTCACCAGCCTTTAAGCCAGAAATATAGAATCATTTGGTTGGAAAGGACTTTTGCAATCAGAGTCCAACGGTACCTGTCCATTACTAAAGCAGATCTGCGAGCACCTCATCCACCCATCTTTTAAATCAGAGATGGACACTCAACCACCTCCGTGGGCAGCCTCTGCCAGTGCCCGAGAACCCTTTTGGTGAAGAAATTTTTCCTAATATCCAGTCTTAACCTGCCCTGGTGCAACTTGAGCCCATTTCCTCTTGTCCTATCACCTGTTACTTGGTTGATGAGCCCAGCACCCACCTCACCACAACCTCCTCTCCAGGAGCTGCAGAGAGCGATGAGGTCTCCCCTCAGCCTCCTTTTCTCCACAATAATCAGCCCCAGGTCCCTCAGCCGCTCCTCAAAACCCTTGTTCTCCAGCTCCTTTCCTGCCAGGAAGGCAGGAAGGACAAACCCTCAGTGCTGCTGGAGAGCCTGACCAGCACAGCTCGTGTCATGCAGAAATATCCCTTTCCCTGCATTGTTTTTTAATAACCTGCTCCTGGTGGAGAAAAGCATATTAGCATTAAAGTGCTGCTGCGTGCTCGGGGGAGCAAGCCCTGTTGGGGTAACGGGAGCACGAGGAGAGCTGCTGGTATAGCAACACCGTATGCGCTAAAATCAGTTTCTAATTAAAAGCTCCCAGGTTAATTCTGGCTAACGACCCATGTACCACTGCAACAGCCTCGTGGCCCCACCAGTGCGGCTAACGCAGAGCATCACGCAGCGCTGAAGTGGTTAATGCCATTTTGAGTGCACTGCGAAGCTGATAGACACAATCTCACTCTGCTCTTTATTTAATAATAATTATCCGGATAGTAAACGCGACCCTGCTGTTTTGCTCACTTAAATTTTTTTGTTTCCCCAGCTATGGCAGTGTCACTTCTCCCGAGGCAGCCTCCCCCACTTGGCAGAGTTAAATTGCATTCTGATTCTATTAAATGGTACTAAATGTCTTCGAAATCAAAGAGCAAATATAATTTAAGTGCCATTTGGGTCTTCCCACAGGTTCTCAGCTGTTCGCTCAGCAACCAACCTGTAGAAAGCTGCCTGGTGACAGGGCTATAGTTTAAAAGGAAGCATGCAGCCAGTATATACAATATAATTCCCTTCCACAACGCGTCCTTTATGAAAACTCACAATGCGCTGCGGTTACAGCTTAAAACAATACAAGTGCTATAATAAGAAGAGAAGAGGAGGAGGAAGGGAGAGTTAAGACAACCAATGCAGCCAGGGCAGGAGGGCTGTTAAGAGCAGCGTGCATCGTGGCATTGGGAGGGGGAGAAAAGGAGGCTGAAGAAAGGTGGAAAACACTTAAATCTCACCTGGATCCGGATCTCAGCACGATGCCAAACGCAGCCCAAAGATGCTGCACACACTAAAGCCCTGGGAGGCCACAGTGCACCCCGCTAGCATCAAACCAGGACCCCTGTTTTTCCAACCAGCACAGCAGGTTTCAAAGGTGGAAAGGTTTCAGCGGGGATTGGATGAGTGCAGCTCTTCTGAGGAGATCCCAGGGAGACGCTGGGGGAGCAGCATCTCTGCTGACTCAGGCAGGGAAGAAAGCAGGGAGAAGTGGCTCTCTAGCAAGAAACTGTAAGAAAGTTAAGATGATAAAGAAACCTTAAAGTGTCGGTAATGTCTCACAATTTCAAGGCCAGTTTTTAAGGGCAGAGGCTCAACAGAAGCAAAAAGCACTTAATTAAGGTTTTCAGAAACACCAATTGACTTGAGGTACTTTCATGCTCCCAGCATCTAACAACCAGGCGCATTTAATAGCAAAGCGCAGCACAGAGAGAGGCAGGCTCCTCTGAGGCACCCTACACCGAGTACCAAAGGAGGAAAAATCTCAGCCGAGCAGTTTCTTGGCACGGTGCATCACTCCACTGGCTCCAGACGAGCCAGAGCTCACCTACAAACGAGCAAAGCTGCAGCCAGCGCCTCTGCAAAGCGAGGAGGCAGCTTGCCAGCCAGCAAAGTTGCTCCTTAGCTCCCACAGAGGAAAGAAATGATCCCGGGTGCAGAGCTGGCAACAGCACAGAGGGCAAGGCTGAGCCCAAACCATCGCATCCCCACAAATCAGAAGGAAGAGAAGAAGTACGCCTGCATATGACCTTTCTCCATTCTAGTGAACCACAAAATAACAGCCTCTCCGTGCTGGATTCCAGCAAGTGGTTTCTCTCGCCCCCTTCCTCGCTATGGATGGACCCCATTGGCTCCATCAACGCCCATCCTCTGCCTCCACCACCTCAGCCAACACTCAAGGCAGGACTGCAAACGTAAGTGTGCTAAAAAGGTGGATACATAACACGAAGAGTGATTCAAGCATCAGGCACAAAAGCCACTGGGAGGCAAAATCCGGGGTTGTCCAGACCAGGCGTGAAAGTGCAGGAGGACTCACTCTTCAGCTTTCTCAGGCTGAAGCCACAAATAGTTCAGGTCCTTGCTCTCCCTTGCGCTGGTGGAAGTGACTAATGGTATTTCAAGAGAGAAGCAAATCATCACTCAAATCATCTGCACCGACTCCAATAATAGCTGATCTTCCTGCAACGATCTGCCATGCAGCAGCCGCCTAAGCCTCATTAGGCAGCAACTGTTGTGCAAAGACGCTGTAAGGTCAGAGTCCAAGGTTGTGTCCTGCCAGGCCACAGCTCCCTCCTTGAGCCATGTAAGCATCCCCTAAAACCACTCTGAGCTGCCCCTAAAACCACTCAATGCTGCCTCTAAAACCACACCGCGCTGCCAGCAAACAGCATCTATTTGCAGCAAGTCAAGTGCTTACACAGAGAAGGCATCAGACAAACATCTCGGCTGCTGAAATGACATTTGATGCATAGGGGTAACAGCTCTCCCAAAAAATATACCTTGCTGCTGAAGAGGTAGCTCCAGCTTTGGAGGCGAGGAATGAAGGATTTTTGTGATTGCTCTAAGGATGTGGCATCAGCTGCCAGATTCTTCTCCCATGAGCTTTCTGCTCCGGGCTTCGGGGGAGCCACGGAGCAAGCAGCGCAATTTGAGGAGTGCTTGCCTCTCGCCAACAGCAAAACGGCCAGTGCCTTGAGGATAGCAGTTCCTGATCTCCTGTGATGTTCCAAGCTTTTATCCCCATACTTGGAGATGCTCAGGTGCTGCTGGCCAGCTTGAGAACCAGGCAGGGGTTTCCTAAGGAAATGAAAGGGTCAGCAGCGATGGATGCAAGCCCCAAGCCCCAGGGATGCTGCTCTAGCCTGAGGCACTGCTCCCGGTAACAGCACAGGAACAACCTTTAGCTATTAGACTGCTAACTGGCACCCAAGGCTTTTGGCAGGTGTCACTGTCCTCCCCCCATTTCCCTGACACACAACCCACCCACAGGAGGAACCAGAGACTCATCTTCAAGCCTGCGTCGCTCCCCCGTAGCGAGAGCAGCCAAGGGTTTTTAAACATTCAACACCACCTGGCCAGACTGGGCTGCACTACAGAGCTGCTCAGATCAAAAGATCTTCAGCTCAGAAGATTAAAAGGCTCCAGGGATGGGTAATAGGATGCAGAGCTTTTCACCTCTAGGTGGCTGGCCCGAATTCTAGGTCAGGAACAAGGAAAAAAACCCTGTTTCTGCCGCAGCGGACAAAGCAGCTGGCTTCACTTCAGCTCCCGGCTGTCAGCTGTCCCCTTCTGGGGACTTGAGATGAGCTGAGGCCACAGGTCCCATTCCACCACGTGGCCACCAAGAAGATGGTATTTGCAGAATAGGATGTTTTGGAGGGGAATGCTGCCCTGAAGGCCACGCCTGAGGTAAACAGGGATGTCCTCCGCATGGCACAGGAGGACTTGCTTATAGAGGGATGCGCTCCAACTCTTTCCATGCAGCAAGAAGGTCCCTGCACAGCATGCACGCCGCTGGGAAAAAAAAGTGTGGCACGCTGAATTCACACCTCAGCTCCCTCCCCTACGATTTCCAAGCCCAAATTTCTTGGCTGGGCTGGCAATCTGGCACTTTCTGCCAGTGCCGACTGCACGTTCAGGGAACAGCGTTAAAAATATCTCGCATGCCCGCACCCTCACCGTCAAGACTCCCACGGACGCGCTTTCAGCTGTGTCCCCTTTGCTCTGCCTGCGGCGGGGAGGGGTGCCGCAATGCAGGCAGGCGCTGTGCCGCCTTCCCATCTGATTTGCAAGGAGAGGTGGGCAACAGATGGAAGGAGTTCTTCATCTCTTTCTCCATTTTTAACCCCGCTGCATGCGGCTGGGAAGCCGTTGTTGAGGAAGAAGGCGACGCTTTCAAGAAATTCACCTACAAAGCATCGTTGCATCGCTCGGGATCTCTCTAACTCGCAGAACAGAGGGGAAGAGCAGCAGGACGGTGTCTGTAGACGGCATCCAGCAGGCTGGGCTCAATGGTGTGGATGAGAAAGGACTTTTAAGAATTTAGGGGAGGCTCTCATCATCCTGGGGATGAGCCATCTGTTGTCACAAGGATGATATCATAGTTACTATATCTGGTACCAAATGTTTCTGTTTCACTGAGGTGAAGCCATCATCTCCATCTCCTAGAGTTCACCAAGGATGGGACAATTCCTCAGGAGGTGATTAAACCCAACTTTGAAGCTTAAGGGTAGGAGCCCAGAGAGAGCTCTCAGCTGGTCCCTCCGTTCAGATTTTCTCAAATAGGAAGAAGATCCCCTCCTAAAACCCCACCAAGTGTCACCTCATCCAGCTTTTGCCTTCTAAATGTTAGATGTCCAGTCAAGGAGCTCCCCTAGGTTTCCTCTGCTGCCAACAGAGAGACGTAAAATGTAAGCAGTAAACTCTTGCATCACCCATATCTCTCTACTGACTACAGCTTAATTCAGATGCCATGAAGTTCACCCTAAGTCCCTATAGAAAGTATGTTTGCAAGGACGTCCTCCAAAACGATGCATTTATATCGGATATGATTACACCTGCTTGAATTTGCAAGCAATGATTTACAAGGTGGGGGGATAAAAACAGTTTGACTGGGCTAAAGCCTGCTGAGCTGCAGCAGATGGCTTGCTGCAAGAGTGGGGAAGGAGGAGAGAGATCTCTACGCAGTTACGAAAGGTTGCCTCCTCTTCTTAGTCTGCTCCTTCCCCACCTCCTTCCCCACACTCCTCCTCTCTGAGAGAGAGAAATATGCGGGAAATATGCTGGTGAAATCCCACACAAGGCACTACTTGACTGACTTCTTGAAGTTACTTCACTCCCATCCAATTTATCCTAACTTTGCAAGCAAACCGTGGCCCACTGAGAGCAAACTTGGCCAGCTTGTCAGCGTTCAAATCACGTAAGACTTGCCCTGCTGCACCTCGGCAAGAGCTCACCGAGTTCTTCAAGGAGACCTCACACAGCTTGGCAGTGCAAGGTGAAACCAAGTGGCTACAAAGCAGCATGGATCAAACCCAAAAGAAATACTCGTACCAAGCTCCGTGAAGCGAAACCGCCAAGCTTCTCACAGCTTTAATTATGACTGGCAACCTTCCATGGTATTAATAAAACTCATGTTTCTATGGCACCTTTCAGCCCACAGGTCCCTGAAGTCAAAGCCCTTTGCAGACGTGGTGGGAGCACACACCGAGGGATGCGGTCACCTGTGGAGCACAACACTCCAAGGCAGCGAACAATGCCGACCAGGCTCTATCTTTCTCCTGCATTGCAGGGGTGCACAACGGGACTGGCTCTGCTATCGCCGGGCTGACATACGCAGCCTCAAGGCTGTTTTATCTGCCTCAACGCAGAAAATAACGTCTGAAATTGGAACATGAGCAGCATACTCCAAATCTGCTCTCCTGACTTGGGTCTTTCTAGTGACTTGTTTCTCCTGCAGTTTATATTCCCATTTAAATAGATTTTTTCTCTTTTAAAGTCCCCAGTTTTTCTTCCTTTTGAGAAGAATCCTGTCCCCCTGCCTTGGCTGGTTCTCCATTCTGCCCTGCCTCCTAACAGGAAGAAATATATATGGAAGGCAGCCCCTGCCCTCGCAAGGGAGGCAAAAACCTTGAGGGTTTGATAACCCACACATCTACCTACTTTCCTCTTGTACTGAAGCTCTTCCCGGAGTCGCAACAAGCTGCAAAAGGGACTGTGAAAAAACAGAAGGAAGCCATTTCCTCAGCACACCCATCCATGACTTTTTTCAAGGTCACCTGCAGTCATTTGACATATTTTCTCCCATCGACTCGCTGGCAGCCAAAGCCTCGTTTAAGCGACAGAGCTGCCTTTCCAGGAAGGAAACAATTTCCTCGATGGTGAAGGAACAGAATTATCCATTTGGAAAAACGGTGCCTCGTCAAGCTTGACACGTACAACAAAGGCAGCCGTCCTCCGAGACTGACGGAGGCACAGCAGGCGAGACGAGTGGAATCCCACAAAACATCATTTGGAGGTATAAAATATTCACCATAAATTGCAATGCCGCTTGGGACAATGAATTCAAAGAGTGTAGAAGAAAGCGGAGCCTCAGCAATGACATTCAGCTCCCGAGCTCAACTTTCTCCCAAAGCGCCGTGGAGGGATGGGAAGCTGGACGCAACGCTCCAGTAGCAATGATCTACCTCCCATCTGGTGCTTTTAATCAGAATCTCCCCCAGTATTTCACCAAGAATATTAATATCTTTAACCCCGTTTTGTGAAGCAGAGAGAATGAGAAATAAAAGATGGTTTAGAGCTACCTAACAGATATCCAAGTCCACATCTCCAGCCATTAGGCAATGTTTCTGGGTGATAAGGGTAAAGAATTAGATAAGGAAGCAGAATCTTTGAATCATGGAATGGTTTGGATTGGAAGGGACCTCAAAGTCCATCCAGTTCCAAACCCCCAACTTCTACTGGATCAGGTTGCTCAAAGCCCCATCCAACCTCGTCTTGAACACCTCCAGGCCTGGGGCATCCATGACAGACTTCCACGAAGTCCTGAAGGAAAGAAGCAAGGAAATATCCTCTTATCGGTGCAGATATTGCCATGTATTTCACTGGAGATGAAGTTGCTTTAAAAGGGAGATCAGACTGCTGTTTGACATCAGGGACGGAGCCTGTTACATACATCCCCTAATCTGAAGGTCAGATCAGCTCCTCCTCACACAGGTTCAGTACCCCACCACCCAGTTATCCAGGAGTTACCATTCCAGTCTGTATTTGCCCAGCACTGGCAACAGGGAGGGACTCCATCCACCACTCCACATAGAAATTCCTCAGCTGCTTTCTGACTTCTTTTGTTGGTTTTTATTTCTTTCTTTGTCTCCTACCAGATGCCCAAATTTCCCGCAGAAAGTGAACACTTCCCATGGAAATTTCACTTTTGATGAAAACCCAAGTTTCTGTCAGAAAAAAAACCCTCCTTCTTCCCCTGTAAAATTCTTCCACCGACTCTAATAAGGAACAATAACACTTGGATCTGAACCACCCCGGCTTGGTTTTGTTGTTTGCAAACTCTGCTGGAGGCTTTGCCCACCTGTAGTTGTTATTTCACTGCTTTGTTCCTGGCTGTCAAACTTCATCTCGTTTTTTTTTCAACCTTTACACCATATGTTTCCTAATGAAAAATGTCTCCATATTCACACCTGAAATTAGAGTCTTGTGTGAGTGCTCTTTCACACAGCCCTTATGGAATTTCACTCCAAGGCTCGAGGAAAAAAAGAAAAAGCGAGAGAAGGTCCTTAAAGAAGAAAAAGAAGACCCTTTTCTCATCTGACCAGGGTTAGCTTTATAGAAAATGCAAATTTCAAAATGAGGAGAAGAAAAAGGCTCGGGTATCGCTCACTGCAGCCATGAGAGCCGCCTGGGCTTCTGTCCTCTGAGAGTGGGGTGGGGAAGGTCAGCAAGGCTGCTTTTTCTAAGCCGACGAACTCTTTAGCTGTAAAAAGGTGCCCAAGAGCCTCTTTATCTTGTCTCTTTTTGAAGGTGACTTTGCTCTTTGAGAAGATTCCTCTGCTACTTGATTTACTGACTCCTCTCCAGTCTTTCGGAAGGGCTGAAAAGCAGAGAGCATCACACAGAGTTGGCAGAGCCCCCTATGGAGGTAAACCTCTTGCCATGAGGATGATGCCCCTGCAGGCAGCTCTCTCTGGGGGCTCCTCGGTGCTGGGTACCACACTTGCAGCATCTCTGCAAAACCCAAAAGCCCTTCCTCCAAACAGCGCCCAGATCCAGACAGGGCAAGACCACAGCTCACTGGCAATGATCCTGCTCCGTGGCATGCGATGTCCTCAACACCACTGAAGATTCGCACCAAGGATGGGAAGTTTCAGGAGTTTCCAAGGAAAACTGACATGCTTTTGCAGGAGAGCTTGGAAAAGCAGACAGCACTTTGCTTGCAGTAAGGGCTTAAAGAGCCTGCGTGTGTAAAATGGACATGATCTCATTCCTTGTCAGCAGCACCAAACAGCCAAGTGGCACAGAGGACGGGCTGGGGAGAGCAGCTGTGACGCCTCTGCATCCCTACTTGGTACACACGGCACCATGCAGTGAGGAAGGAGCCCATCACAGCATCGGAAACGCCGTCCCGCTGTGCTCGGACGTGAGTCATCTCCTCAGCCGCTGCTCCTGCCAGTGATGCTTCAGAGGCCAGGCTGATGGGGCTGTCAGCAAGGCTTTCTCTTTACTCCGAGCAACCACTTAATGAGCCAGTGTGTTGCGTGTTTAATTAAACTGCGCTTTGCATATTTGTCATTCTTGAGTCTCGGGAAGCTGAGCAGAGCTAGAAGGGGCTGGAGGTACACCTGCGGGCAGCCAGGGCTCCAGCAATCCCCCACGGCACGATGCACCCAGCCCAAACACTCCAAATCCTTGGTAGCATGACACCGTGACCCCAAAAATGCTTTGCAAAGCAGAAGAGGGTTCAGGGGCTCCCCTGTCCTATGCTAACTGTGGGGCCACTTACTGCACCCACTCTTCCCTGCCAGGAATGTGCAATGCCTCGTCAGAAAACATCATCAGAGCAACCACAATTACATCCTCCCATTTCCTCAAAACCAGCGGGCTGTGGTGAGAAAGAGACGCCAAGAAGAAAGAAAAGCATCTCGAGAGCAGAGCTTCTGGATGTAAAACAGAACAGCAAGTTGCTGCAGAGGAATTTCTGGAGGTATTTAAGTCCTGGATGAGGTTCTGCAAGAAATGCTTCTGTTTTGACAAGTAAGATGTGTGCAAGGTGGGAAACTATTATGTTTTTATCATACTGATTTCAAAGCTGCAAGAAGAGGTCAAGGTGGACCCCTTCGCCTCCCACCACCACGTTTCCACCAACAGCCCACGAGGACTTCTCACAAAAACTGCCACTTGTGACATCAACGATAGAGAAAGAACAGGTTGAAAATGCATTTGGTTTATGTGTGGGCAGCAAGACGAGGGAAAGGATTTATCTAAGACATTAGGAGACGTTTTGAGCCCCTCTTCCCTTCCTCCATTCACTTAGCAGCAATCAGGCATTTTCCTTCCCAGCTTATCCTTTGACAAGAAGTCAGATTGCTTTTTTTTTTTTGCCTCCCCCTCAACACCTAAAAACTTGAAAACCGGGGGAAAGACCCAAGTAGAAGATGAAAGCACCCTGAGTCTGGGTGCTGAGGCTGCACCACCCTGAGCCGCTCTCCCGTCAGACTGGAAGAAGGGACAGAGCAAGGAAAAAAAAACCAAATAAAAGACTGAAAATTGGATCCACTTATTTTACTTCAACCTTCACCAATAGCTGCTGGTTATTTACTATTATCTCTCCTTGCAGGGTTGGTGTTGAGCAGGACGCCCCTCCGCAGGCTGCTAACAGCCTGTGATTACCGAGTAGTGCAGCTCTTGCTGCAAACCCAGGCAGCGGCCAGCCCGAGAAAGATCCTCCGCGCCAGACGGACAAACAGCCTCCCACGAGGGAGAAAAGGGATCAGAAGGGGACAAGAGAGCCACTCAACGTGCTGAGATCACAGCAGGTGCACAGTGGGATGAATTCTCCTCCCAGGGACCCAGCAAGGATACACCTGCTGCTCCCACTGCTGTAAATGTGGAGATGCCGTGCATAAATATTTCCCTTCTCAGAAGGACTCTTGCCAAGGCAGAGCTGCTTCTTTGCTGCACATCACGGCGATGAAGACACACAGTTCAGATAAAGAGTACTGCTGCCTATGTCTACCATCTCTTGCTTTGTTTGCCCAAGACAGTATTTGCTTGGCCAGGGCAGGAAGGGGCACACACAGCATTTTCTGTTTTATAAGAATATATTGCTCCTTTGGAAGAACTTTAACTGGTTTGTACCATCAGCCGTGGATGAAGGAGCGCTGGAAACGACTCGGTGCACTGCATTTCACAACTAATCTATGATTTCCTAGTTTCCTTTCCACAGCAGGGCAAGGCGCTTTGCTTTTAACCCAAAGATCCCAGAGACTGCTAGGATGTTTCCAAAGCCATTCCCATGAAAACACCCCTCCTGCCGAGAAGCAGAGAGAAATGAGACAAAGCTTAGATGGGTCCCCCTGTAGAGATGTGCCCATCACTGCCACCCATCAATGCCAACGGGAGGTGATGCTGTTCAGCACAAATCAATCAGACTGGGAACAACGTGTGCCCCCAAAGCTGCAACTTCAGGCACTGCAAAAGCAAATCCAACAGATGATTTAAGGGGGAGCGAAGACAAGGGGCTGCTATTTGGGTCTGCCTTGGCTTTGTCTTGTTTTCCAAGCAGTTCCTGGCCTTTGCCTCCAAATTAGCATTGCAGTGCTAAAGCCAGGCTTTTCCCTGGTGCGCAGCCAGCTGGGGATGTCCTACAGCTTAAACCAGAAGCAAAACATACACGCTACACTCCTTCTGCAGTACTCACTTCTGGAGTCTTCAGCACAGGAAGGATGTGGATCTGTTGGAGCGAGTCCAGAGGAGGCCACGGAGATGATCAGAGGGCTGGAGCACCTCCCGTGTGAGGCCAGGCTGAGAGAGTTGGGGTTGTTCAGCCTGGAGAAGAGAAGGCTCCAGGGAGACCTCAGAGCAGCTTCCAGTGCTGAAAGGGGCTCCAGGAAAGCTGGGGAGGGCCTCTGGATCAGGGAGGGCAGTGATAGGACGAGGGGAAAGGGTTTGAAGCTGCAAGAGGGGAGAATGAGATGTGATCTTAGGAAGAAATGTTTTGCTGTGAGGGTGGAGAGAGCAGCGGTGGCTGCCCCATCCCTGGAGAGGTTCCAGGCCAGGTTGGTTGGGGCTTGGAGCCCCTGAGCCAGTGGGAGGTGTCCCTGCCCATCACAGCAGGTGGAACTGGATGGGATTTAAGGTCTGTCCCTACCCAAACCATTCTATGATTCTTTGATACCCCCATGCAACTCCCACCTCAAGCCCCATTTGCTGCAGCCCTGGAGGGAATGCTGGCTGCCCCAGCACTGACCCATCATCCTTTCATCCATCTCAGGCAGGTAAATGCTCTTGTTATAGTTCTTACCCATCCCCACAATGCAGAGGGCTCAGGAGGGAGCTACGAGTGTCTTTCCAGATTTATGGTCTCTTTACTTATTTATATTGATTTAAAAAAACCTGTTTTTAAAGAGAAAAGCAGCGCAGTGACCCCTCTGATCCCTGGAGGCCTGGCAGTGATTAGTGCTTAATGCATCTGCTATTGTTCCGTGCACCTGGGGACCCACAAGCACCCTGCACACATCCAGACTGGGGTGAACCTTCCAGCTCGAGCACACCCTGGAAGATCAGCAGCGAGCACCACTACCCACGGGACCACATCGTCCCCATCCCCATCGATGCCAAGGTTCTGCAGCCAGTGGGTCCTACACAAGCTCCTGGCTTTTCCTGTAGCTCCCGAAACCCTTCCCTCCCCTAGAAACCCTCTTCCTTAAGCTTAAAGCTTACTGGTTGTGGCAGCCCTGCTGTGGTTCAGAGTAAGTCGTCGCAATGATTAATTACCCTCTTTTCAAAAATTGGACACCACTTCTATTGTAAATGAGTCCAGCTCCACCTTCCAACACCGGATCCCAAACGCTCTTTGCTGCTAGATTAAAGACCTGTCTATTTTCAGCAACTTCTCCCCCACTGAGAAACACATACACCACAACCAAATCACCTCTTAACCTCCCTTTGATAAACTAACCAGGCAGAGACGCTTCCCTCGCACTCTGAGGCGAGAGATATGTGCCTCAATTTACCCTCACGCTTTGTTTTACGCTAGCTGTGGGTTTTTTTCTCTCAAACTCCTTTGAAAAAAGCTCTGAGGAGCAGCCTCTTGACTAAAATTGTGCTCCTATATACACCAGCAATGCCAAACACTCTTCTTCACGTGTTCCAGAGACACTTCTTGCCCAAAGGAGTTCATATTTATATTGAAAGAGCAGCACAGGCTGAGAGATAAATAAAGATTATTATTCCTGTTCTCTAGATGAAGGAACCAAAGCACAGAGATGAAGTGATTTGCCTGAGGCCACATAGAGTTTGAGGAGCTGCCTGCGTCTACCCATTCAACTGGTTATTTAGCAATAAAAGTATCGATAGATGGCAATGAAGAACGTGGTTCAGCTCCTGGATCTTGCTGTTTTGATGACACCCTGGGCACCCATCCAGCCTTCATTGCCCCGACAACAGGATAGTACCACAGAGGTACACGAGCTCCACAGGATGGGAGGATGCTCATGGGGTTTTCTATCCTGGAGAACCATAGAATAGTTTGGGTTGGAAGGGACCTTAAAGCCCATTCAATTCCAACCCCCTTGCGATGAGCAGGGATGCCTCCCACTGGATCAGGCCATCCAAGCTGGCCTTGAAGAAAGGAAAGGTCCTGCCTGAGCACCCAGACCAAGGAAATAATCAGATTTGCCACCAGCCCCACAGCCAGCCACCCCAACCACCTGGAAACCCTCAGGCTGAGGTCCAACAGCCCTCCGAATCCCCACTGCATATAGGTTTGCTGCAAATCCTTGCCTGCGCCCTGCCCGATGACACCCCCAGGGCTGGGGCACCTTCACGTACCAAAAGCCTTTGAAAAGCAAGCTGCGATTCTTCCTGCACTCTTCAAAACGGAAGTAATCCTTCTTCCCTCCCTGGGTTTGCAAAGCCCATTACATGACTTTGGATTGAAAGACCCTTACAATCCCTCCCCGACCACCCTGTCTCCAACAGAAACGCCCGCGTTTCGCTTTGCCCTCTTCCCGGTAACTCAGGGAAGATTGAAAAGGGTTTGTTTTTTTGATTGCTACCCAACATCTGGCTCTTCCCCAACGCTTCCAGCGGCCAAACATGACGGAGCGGCGGAGATGGCAGCCTCCTCCAGCTGGGTGCTGAATTAGCAGTACTACATTCAACTCCTGTCAGGAGACTTCCGATAGCCTCGGAGATTAACGCAGCCATCGTAAGCAATTTTTTCTCATGCTGCCAAGTACCCATGGCCAATACGGTTCTCCTCACTTCTTTTGACACAGTCCCACTTTATTCTCCTAAGCCACCGATTAGGCAGTCAAAGGAGATGAAGAGAGATCCCAAGATGTGGCATCTCTTTGCTCGCTGCTCTCTGGCAAGCTGACATGAAGAGACCCTGCTTGCTAAACAGTTAAAAAGAAAACGGTGCAACACACCACATCAAAATTGCACTTTAATTAACTTTGGATTGTTTTTTTCTCTTCTCTTCTTGCCTCTTTTTTTTTCCCCTTCTCTATTTTCACTCCTGGCATGAAGAATCAAATTGAGATGCAGGTGAATTCATTTTCATAAACTATCAGTTTCCATCAAATCTATCTAATCCATCTCTCTCTACAAAATCCCTTAAGCAGAAGATCTCGCTCCCACTCTGCCTTCCACAGCTGTGTAAGCCTCGCAGAGCTAGCAGAAATACCAAGCGTGGGTGGCACTCCAAATTCCCAGCTCTCTCTAGATGTGAATATCACTGAGCTTACATGTCCTCGCTGTTCCATCTAAAACATATGGCTTTAATGTATCACCAGTCACTTCCCATCAAGATCAAAGTTTAAATATATCTGTGGACTAGGACAGGAACAGCAGGAGCTGTTCGTGCATCCGGACAGTGGGACCCAGCTCAGCAGTGTGAGGGGGCTGAGCTGCCTTGGAGAGGAGATGCTCCACAGCTGGAGCACAGCTGTAGAGAGGATGGACAGTGGGACTGGTGGTTGGGAAAGGGGTTGAGCCAGCTGCTGCCCCACGAACAAGCACTCCTCAGTCCCCATCCCCCTGCAGATATCCCTAAGGTCATAGAACTGTTTGGTTGAAAAAGACTTTGAGATCATTGAGTCCAACCATACCTTTCCACTACTAAAGCAGATCCCTGAGCACCTCAGCTACCTGTCTTTTAAACACCTCCAGGGATGGGGACTCCATCACAGCCCTGGGCAGCCTCTGACAGAGCCTGAGAACCCTTTCAGGGAAGAAATCTTCCCTTATACCAAATCTAAACCTCCACTGGCACAACTCAAGGCCATTTCCTCTCGTCCTATCACATGTTTCTAGGGTGAAGAGACCAGCACTCACTTCACTACAACCTTCTTTCAGGCAGTTGTAGAAAGGGATAAGGTCTCTCCTCAACCTCCTTTTCTCCAGACTAAACAACCCCAGTTCCCTCAGCCACTTCTCATAAGACTTGTTCTCCAGACCCTTCCCCATCTCTGGATGCGCTCCAGCCCCTCCATGTGCTTCTTGGAGTGAGAGGCCAAAACTGAACACAGGATTCAAGGTGTCTACATCCAACTGGGAGCACCCAAAGCAGCACACCAAGCTCATGCAGGCAAGATCACCCAGCTGTACACTTGCAATAAATACAACCTACGGTGTTGAGCAGGACAGAAAGGTAACCAACCCCGCCTTGAATATCACACTGGCTTTTCTACAGCCCCCAGTTTGCACCAGTCCAACCTCTATGATCAAAGGACTCAGCCTGCCAGGCAAGGTGTTGGCAGGGAGTAGGATTAGGGCTGGAGAGGAAGGGGAGGAGGGAGAAGAAGTCATGTCAGTTACTAACATGTTGCCCGAATTTATTTATCAGTACAACACACAAAGGTATTGGCTGCAAATTGAATGCATTTTGTGACACGAGTTCCCCAAAGCCGCTGGGAGCTGGAGGGCTCATCAGAGAATCTTAATTGGTTTCCTCTTAAAAAAAACCCAAAAGCATAAATTAAAGCAAAATAATAAACTCCTGTCTGGTTTTCATTATTTATAATATTAAAAGAGCAAGATGACACTTCAAAGCAACTTTCTGCAAGTCTTCTCTCCTCCAAGATGGAGCAGCCAGGAGCTGGGGAAGCCGTGGTAGCACAGGAGCTTCTGTTCCCAGAGCTGGGCTGGAGGGGCAAAGAGCGACCTGGAGGAGCGCAGGGAGCCTGACTGCAAGGAGGAGGTACAGGGGGATAAAATTGGGTCTGTTACAACCTCCATTTTCATAGAATCATGGAATGGTTTGAGTTGGAAGGGACATCAAAGCCCATCCTGTCACACCTCCTGCCATGGGCAGGGACACCTCCCACTGGATCAGGGGCTCCAAGCCCCATCCAACCTGGCCTGGAACCCCTCCAGGGATGGGGCAGCCACCACTGCTCTGGGCAACCTGGGCCAGGGCCTCCCCACCCTCACAGCAGAACATTTCTCCCTAAGATCTCATCTCAATCTCCCCTCTTTTAGCTTCAAACCATTCCCCCTCGTCCTATCCCTGCGCTCTCTCATCAAGAGCATTCCTTCAGCTTTCCTGGAGGCCCCAGATTTAATAAAGAAAACACAAACCAAAACAGACTTTGCTCCTTCTACTCTTTCTTTTTTTCCCTCCTCAAAACTAGATTATTTATATTTTAATTAAAGCGAGCACAATGTAACTCTGTAAGCAAGTTTGGCCACAGAGCGTTGTCTCAGCTTGGGTTGGAAGATAAACAAGCTCAAATACTCTCCGTGTGGCCCTTCTCCGAAAAAACACAAGGATCACGCTCACAATTCATCTTAAACCATTGCAAGATGATGCCCATTAGAGGGGAGAGAATGGGTGTTAATGAGATGAAGAGCGAGAAAGGGGGGAAAATGAATAAAAGCAACAGCATGAATAGCACATGAGAGGCAAATGAAATAATTACTCCGCTCACCATTGTTACAACAATGCAATAAATTTAATGTAATTCCTAAAGGCCAACCAGTTTTCTTTCTTACTTGCTGCTTCTTTCTTTCTCCCTCTTTTTTTAAAGTTCCTTTTTACAGTTTCAGAATTATGCTTTAATTAGCATAACATTTAAATTAGCGAATGGAATCTTAATTAGCTGAGGAAATAGACTTTTGTTGGAGTTGCTGCTAAAACAAATAAATCCTCTTCCTCTTTCAAGAGCCATTTGCTTATGGCACATTTAATAGCCTAGTGTACCATAAACAATTTGAGACAAGGATAAGTAATTAAATTAGAAAACATGCCGGCAGAAGTACCCCAGTCTGGCCTTCTCAGAGCTACAAGAGGATAACGCAAACCTTCTTTCATCAAGGGAAAGCGTCCACTCTAGGTCTGCTCAATCATGATTTGCAGAACTCCAGTTGCCCAACGTTTCCGTTTCAACATTGGAGCCCCAGGGGCCGTCGACCCCTGACCCAACATGCTCAGGCTTGAAGAAGGGCTCTCGCAGGAACCCGAGGAAAGGACTGCAGAAAGTTCAGCCACAAATTAAAATCCAGAAATGGTGGTTTCTCTTGTAGAAGTGCCTCGTTGGTGAGAAAGCCCATGGTGATGAAGGTCTGGAGAAGTGGGAAAGAGTGCAACAGGAGCCACAGGTTGCAAAGTTAAGACAAGTTCCTACCAGAAATATTTGCAGCTGCTGCATTTGAAGGACAAGCAGCTAAGACAGAAGACACACAGGTCACAGAATCATTGAATGTCGTCAGCTGGAAGGGACCAACAAGGATCACCGAGTCCAGCTCCTGTCCATGCACAGGACAACCCCAACATACACACTGTGGGTCTGAGGGCATTGGCCAAATTCTTCTGGAATATTTTCAGGCTTGGTGCCGTGACTGCTTCCCTGGGAGCTCTTCCAATCCTCCACCACCCTCTGGGGGAAGAACCTTCTCCTAATGTCCAACCTAACGCTCCCTAGCACACCTTCCTGCCATTCCCTCAGGTCCTATCATTGGTCACCAGAGAAGAGCCCAGCACTGCTCCTAATTTGGTCCCTCTTTTCTGAGTAGGAAACATCTCCCCAAGCACTGGCCACCTACAAGCCAGGCATACAGCCTCAGCAGCGCTGGAGTGGGACCAGCACCTGAACAAGGCATTCATCTCACCCATCCTGAAAACCTCTTCTACGATGAGAAAAAGGCCTTCTCCAGGAGGTTCTCCTCTCTCCCTGTGCCAAAACTGTCTCAAGTCAGGTAGTTCAGGTTACAGCATGTGATAAACTTTTCCCATCTTTAAAAAAGTAGGCTCCATTTGTTAATATTTAGGTATGAGGCTTGTGGATGAAACAGGTAAGACAGACGGCACCATGAAACACCCCCAGCAGCGGTTCTGAGCATCCTTTGGAGAAGGCACTTCAAGGTCCACAGCAGCACAGACAAGGAACACAGCGTGAGTCAGCCTGCACCGGGTACTTCATCAGATAGATAGTCCAAGGATGCAACACAAATAGAAGTGCTAAATCTCCTGTATTCCCAGCTTTTAAAGATTAGCAGTGATGTTCTCAGTCAATAGAAGTGGGAAATGGCAAGACCTAGGGGAGGACATACTGCTCCGTCTTCCTGTGCCTTGCAGAGGACTGGAAGACCATTAGACTCAAAGCATCTTACTGCTAATGAGCAAAGCCCTGGGTGGCCCTGCATTTGGGACTGCCTCTCCCCAGAGTCCCTCTTCTCCAACACAACCCCAGAAGCTGAAGATGAAGCATTTTGAGCAGCAGAGCCGCTCTATCCCACTCCGGCCAAGCAACTGCAGAGAGCAATAAAAGTTTAATGGCTCCCAGTGGGTCGATTCAGAAAGAATGAAAACGCTATAAATCCAGCATAGTGCTTATGTGGAGCTTAAAAACAAACTGCTCCAATCACACTTAGCGAACTTGTCCAGTCTTCACAGAAGAAGGGGATGAAAAGGAAAGATTTAACCTTAGCCATGCCTTGGGCAGCATTCAGTTTGGGCGGAAAAAATACAGTCTGCGCTCAGCGGGAATATTTTATGGGCTTTGGTTTTTTTAGTGTGATGTAAACCCATGTATGTGCACCCCTCACACCAGGGCTCACCAAACAGCTGAAAAAAAGATGGAAAATTGCCAGAGATCAGAGAATCATTAAGGTTGGAAAAGACCTCCCAGTCCAACCATCAGCTTAACCTCATTGTGCCCACTAAACCATGGCCCCAAGTGCCACGTCTACACACTTCTTGAACCCCTCCAGGGATGGAGACTCCCCCACTGCCCTGAGCAGCCTCTGCCAGGGCTTCACCACTCTGTCAGTAAAGACATTTTTCCTAATATCCAATCTAAACCTCCCCTTGCACAACTTGGGGCCGTTTCCTCTCACCCTATCACTTGTTGTTTGGGAGAAGAGTCCAACACCCACCTTGCTACAATGAGAGAGATGAGGACTCCCCTCAGTCACCTCTTCTCCAGGCTAAACAATCCCAGTTCCCTCAGCGCCTACTCATAAGACTTGTGTTCCAGACCCTTCCCCATCTCCATTCCCCTTCTCTGGATGTGCTTCAGCCCCTCCATGTCCTTCGTGTACCGAGAGGCCAAAACCGATCACAGCATTGTAGGTGCAGCCTCAACAATATCAAATACAGCGGCAAAATCCCTTCCCTGGTCCTGTTGGCCACACCATGGCTGATCCAAGCCAGGATGCTGTTGGCCTTCTTGACCCACTGGGTCACTGTTGGCTCATGTTCAGCCACTGTTGACCAACACATCCAGGTCCTTTTCCACCAGGCAGCTTTCCAACCACACTTCCTCACTGAGAAGCCCCAGTTAAAAGCTATACTACATGAAAGTCTCCCCATGGAAACTCTTGCTATGCCCACTGCCTCATTTCTCCTCTCAGTGCATTAGAACAGCCAAGGATTTTCAGTAACAGCCTCTTTCAAGGAAGATGCTCTATTACAGGTCTAACTCATTCCCAGACAACACTTTCTTTCCATCTTATCTCTCTTTCTTCCCTGCTTCACTACACAGCTGTGGACCACAGTGCCAGCTTCTTGGGAAGAATGGAAAAGCAAAACTCCTTGTATAATCACCATCCCTCACAACTAAAATGCCTTCAAAGCCGTGCCTCTCTAAACACGGCAAAAATGCTCCACAGACCTCTCCACCTAGTGTCCACTCGCTCTTTTGTGCTAATAAAGCGAGGGATGTAGGGGGTTACAGATGGCAATTAGACTCTGCTCTCCAGTGGGGGATAAAGTCAATTGGCAGAGAGAAGCTGAAAACCAGCTTTTTCCACCCACTCCTCCTCCAGCAGCGGTGGCAGTACCACCCTCTGGGTTCACGAGTTGTTTCTCGCTCCTTAGCAAGCTGCTCTGTCGTCAGCAGAAAGAGCTGTGAGGCAAGGGGAGGCCAAGGAGAGCGGCGCTTCACAAGTACACCGACACGTATCTTCACCTGACCTCAACGGCAGATCCCCCAGATGGCTTTGAAAACCTATGCCCTGGGCTACACAACCTATTACCCATCCTGAGCTGATCGAATCCTTCACTATGGATAAATTATCCAGATTCTCCCATTTGGTCGTAGCCAAATCTCTACTTTCCCTTTCCCATCATCAGCATTCACAACAGAGTTCGCCCAAACCATCCCACCCAGCCAGCTCCCATGAGCTATTTGCTCTACCTGCACTGGAGGGTTGATAACTTAAGTGATTTTTGTTTCTAATCTCCGAGAGGGTGTCTTAAGTATAAAGACGGTGCTTTGGTACCACTGGGATGAAAACATCCAGACTAAGGGTAGGCCATCCTCCAGCATCTCCCATCCACAGCTCCTTTTTGGGGACCCTAGCACCAACAGACCAATAATGCTTCATTTTTAATAGGAAATCCTGTTTAATATTTTCACCCAACCCTTTGAAAGCCCAGAAAGCTCCTGAGATACCACAACATTGCACCATATGAACATCCCGCTGACAGAGAGCAGTGTTCTCACCCCAGAGATGAATGCTTCCTATTAAGGGATTTAGTGCAGCCCTGTGGAGAAGGACTTGGGGGTGCTGGTGGATGAAAAGCTGGACATGAGCTGGCAATGTGTGCTCACAGTCCAGAAAAAAAACTGCATCCTGGGCTGCATCCAAAGCAGTGGGACCAGCAGGGCGAGGGATGGGATTCTGTCCCTCTGCTCGACTCTGGTGAGACCCCACCTGGAGCCCTGCGTCCAGTTCTGGAGTCCTCAGCACAGGAAGGACATGGAGTTGTTGGAGCAAATCCAGAGGAGGCCACGGAGATAATCCGAGAGCTGGAGAACCTCTCGTATGAGGACAGGCTGAGAGAGTTGGGGTTGTTCAGCCTGGAGAAGAGAAGGCTCTGGGGAGACCTTAGAGCAGCTTCCAGACTGAAAGGGGCTCCAGGAAAGCTGGGGAGGGGCTTCTTATCAGGGCTTGTTGCAATAAGACAAGGGTTGATGGTTGAATAACTAAAAGAGGTGAAATATAGACTAGATACAAGGAAAACATTTTTTATGATGAGGGTGGTGAAATGCTGGCACAGGTTGCCCAGAGAGGTGGGAGATGAGCCATCCTTGGAAGCATTCAGGGTCAGGATGAATAAGGCTCTGAGCAACCTCAGTTGAAGATGTCCCTGCTCATTGCTGGGCGGTTGGACTGGATGACCTTTAAAGGTCCTTTCCAACCCAAGCTATGCTGATTCTATATGGCAGTGACTCTAATTATGAAAATCGTGCCTACATTGCAGTCACAAAAGCCACAACCAGCCCTCTCCTGCCTTGTTAGGGACAAAGGATGCTCAGGACAGAACAAGACAGGATGCCAGAAACCAGCTAAGAAGCTGCTATGGAGCAAAACCTAAGCCCAGCATCCTCAACCCTTTCACAGCATTGAAAAAGCTTGGTTATTTATTTAATTTTTTAACTAGGTTTCAGCCTTCTGGAACCCAGACACCTTAAAAAGGCCTCACTTCATCCTCTAAGCCATTACTTCAGCAATATTTATAGCTTTCCAAGAACAAACAAACCTATTGGGCCGAAGCCTGCACGGTAATGGCACAGCCTCGGGATAGATGACTTTGGGGAAATCACTGCGGCAAGCGCTGAATGATGATGGATGGTGAAGGAAAGAGGGGGGAAAAGGAAAGAAAAACCGTCCCCAGAAACAGGGGGACAATTTGCCAACTTGAGTAAAGTCACACCTCCTTGCTCCAGTGACAAATTTGCTCCATTAGGCCTATAAACCACGCTTTGCCATCACTGCGCTGCAAAGTACGGGCTCACACTCAGTAATGGGCCTCTCAAGGCAAACGCATGCCCAAAACAAACACTTCCCAAAACGCCTCATAACTACTTTTTTTCCTGCTGTATCTAAAAAGCACCCAGCTGCAGTCAAACCTGAACTCAGAGCCCTGTGTGTCTTCCATCCACTGCAAACCTCCAGGAAATAAAGCCTGGTAAAACCCCTCTGCTGCATCCCTGGGCTTCACCAACCCTTCTGAGCTTCCCACCATGCGGTGCAGCCCTTTGATAGAAAGGTTTCGGTTGGAAAGACCTTTAAGATGATCGAATTCAACCATCGAGCTAAATCCACCACTAGACCATGTCCCTAGGTAGGACATTTGGTGGTGACAACCACCTCCCTGAGCAGCCTCTTCCAATGCTTGATGAACCTTTCTGTAAAGAAATTCCTCCAAATATCCAACCTACATCTGCCCTGGTGCATCTTGAGGGCATTTCCCCTTGTCCTGTCGCTCGCTACCAGAGAGAAGAGACCAACCCCCAACTCACTTTAACCTCTTTTGAGGTAGTTGTAGAGAACGATGAGGGTCTCCCCTCAGCCTCCTCTTCTCCAGACTGAACAATCCCAGCTCCTTCATCCGCTTCTCATAAGCCTTGTGCTCTAAACCCTCCACCAGCTCATACAGGGTGGTTTTTTTTCTGCGATACTGCCTTTATTTAATGCAAAGCAACGGGCTGGCACAGAGCTGATGGCAGTCAGTATTCCTCTCCAACCACCCATCTTCAGACAAAGCGATTTCCCCCCTCGAGTCTCATTTCCCTCAGCTGCAGCCCAAGGATGTTAACACCACCGTGCCTCGCAGGTGAGCGACAAGGATTAACGCGCCTTGAGATCCACTGACAGAAAGATGCTGTGGGAAGGGAGAATGCGATTCCCTTGGACACAAACTCTGACATCCTATCTTAATCCTCAGCCACAACGGGAGCGTTACCTTGGGATCTCACCCCGTGTTATTAAAGCACTCCAGATGGTTTTGATGGGGAAGAGACGTTCATTTCGATACCCCAGACGCCGAGCTGACATCTCAGTGGCTGCGGGAACATCACAGAGAAAATCAGTTCCTCACCAGAGTGTTTTTGCAGCACGGGGGGGAACTCGTGAACTGAAGCAGAAAATCCTCTACGACTGCTCTAGACTAATAATTGCTCAGACGCCGGGTGGTAGCCAAAATACCCACACAAAGCGATGCCTGGCTTTGAAACCCTCCCTGCTCCAAGCCACGGGATGTGATGTCCAGCAACAAATTAAATGCCAACAGAGCCATCTCACTCAGCCCAGGCACCCCACAGGCAAGTGAGATGAGCTTGCTCCAGCTCTCTGGTGCTTGCTCCTCCAGCCCCCGTGCATCCATCCGCATCGCCTCTCCTTCCATCCCTACCACCCATTCCTTCGCCTCCCTTCCTCCAGGCTTTGGAATCTCTCCTTTTCCTCTGCCTCTCTCTCCTCTCCTGCAGCAGCTGCACAGAGGGACAGAGCCCGTGTGTGCATGGGGGTTATTTACGGGTACTTCTCCCTCTCTCCCAGCTTGCTGTCAGCACACTGGAGGGAGGGACGCCAGCCTGCCTTCGGACTAGAAAGCTCCTGAGATACTAGAAAGCCAAGCAGGTCACTCATGTCGCTGAGATGCTGTTGTACCAGAGGCAAGAAAAACAAAACTTACAGCCTCTAACGAGGTGCTGCAGGATGCTCCCTACCTCAAGGTGAGGCCGGATGCCAGGAAACATCCCGCTTCCCAATATTCAACCCAATTCGGATGGAAAAGAGGGGCTGCCGCTCTCCATCCACACCCTACATGGACCTGAGAAAAAAAGATGTCACTGTAGTGGCCAGGGTGACGTTGCATCACGAGTAAGCAGAGAGTCCAGCCGTGAGCAAAGGATGGAGGAAAAGCTCCCAGTGGAGACCAGATTAAAGGGAAAGCCAGGCACGGGCACGGGGGAGCGGGCAGGCTGTCCTCGAGGCGGGGAGCAGGCAGTCACAGCCGCCTAAGCTTCAATCACTGCAAGGCAGCGGTGCTTGGCTGCAAGCGAAATAAAAGAGATCACTGCAGCCTTTTAAAGAGCAATATAATCTTATGTTATTACCGTGCAGAGCGGCACACGGAGAGGCTCGGCACAGCAGGAGAGTTATGAGGAGTTTGGCTGCTCCAGAAAGCACAGGCCGGTGCTTTTTGAACCGTGCTGGCAGAGCATCCCTCTGGCTCAGCCACGCGTGGTATTGCTGCCCAGCACCCATGCCCTCACCCACCACCCACCAGGCATGGGCAGCCCCCGTGACCCAGGGAAGGCATTTCCATAGGTGAAGCTAATGAGGCAGAGCATCCACTGATGGTCCTTGGCAAAACGCTGCGGAGCTTTCACTAATTGACACCACCAGAGAGTCCCTACCCTAGATGTTAATTATCCTTCTGGTTTTTGGGAACGCTTGATGACTTTGGTTTCCCCTCCTCCGCGCGCTGGATGGCTTCCCCCTCTGCTTCAACGAGGCTGGAGCTGGTTCCTCCTGCCAGCTTCTGCCAACACAGATGATGGCACCAACTCCGCAAAGGGAGAAAAAATAATAACTGGGACCAAATGACTTGGCAGTGAGGTGCCAGAGCTAAATTCTCTCTCTCCCTCACATGGGAGATGAACAAGGACTTTTCAGGGCATCTCTAGCTAAGAAGCCCTGGCTGGAGGGCAGCAGATGGAGCAGGGAAGGTAAGAACATCACTTGAAAAGGCATCTAAAAGGCACTATTTGGATTACAAGAAGCTCATCTCCAGCCAAGATCTCCTGCTTGGGCCACCTCTCCCAACCTTTCATCTGCTGTGAAACCTTCTCAGCCACTTGGGGTTTGCCATGCTGAAGGCCAGCAGCAATAACGCTAACTCATGATGCTTTCACAACTACAATAACGCAAGTCACAACTCTTCTGGAAAGCTTCTGACCTCCTGCCCTTACTCCCACGATAAATTTCCCGTTCGAAAAAGACCGGGGCTCAGAGGACTCTACTCTCTAATGTACACTACAGTCCTCTTGTGTAAGGGACCATCGCACCACTTAGCACGTATCCAGCAAAAAGGAGGCCAAACACTCACTTTTGGGGTCCTCTACCTTCCACTGCAGCCCAAATGAAGACTAATGGTGCTGGTTCCACCCCTCTACAGCAATACAAGAGCATCTTCTCCTTGAAGGGGCAATGATATGAAGATGCAGACAAGAGAGGACAATACTATTTAAAACTCAGCTTTCTCTGCAAGTCAAGCCCACGTCTGACCTGGTTGCGAGAGAACAGCTCAACTGATGATAAGGAAAACAGCAGACCAGGCAAATTCAGTTTGACTGGATTATAGGAGACCAGCGCTCCCCAGGTTCTCCATAGAAGAACAATAGTCAGGAGTCTGTGGTGAGCTGTTCCAATGAGAGGCAATAATTGAATTTGTTTTCATTTAATTTGAAGGGCCTTTAATTAAAAGCCAAGCTTGTGTGTGCAGAGAGATAAAGCTGAGCACATGGAGGCCGGGGGTAATTTGGGTGCTGAATGCAATAATTAATTGTAAACGTGGAGGTCAGGAGACGGGCTCTATCTCCCTGCAATCAGCACGCCGCGCTGGCCAGCCAAACGGAATGGGCTCGCAAGTGCCGGAAACGCTTAAGTGATTTTTGAAGCCTTAATAGCAATTATAGAGCAGCGTGGAGGTTAATTTGCAGAGTTCATTAATCACAGAAATAAACACGTCAGCGATCGCCATGGAGAGGGGAAGTGGAGGAGCTTGCCTCTGAGATGGAGAAGGCTGACCTCGGCACCGATGCTAACCAGGGAGCTGGTGACAGCGGTTTGCATCCTTGGCTGAGGGTGAACCCTGGCTTTACACACCCAACCACCAGCTGTAAAACCCTTAGCCACTAACGCTGGGCTCCTGTTAGCCAGAGCTAAATATTCCCCAGCTCCACGAGGTGTTACCAGATAACAAGACTGCATTGCTCTCCAGCTGGCAGCTCCAGTCCTCTTAGTCCTCCTACTCCTCTGCAATCTCAGCTTCTCTTAGACAACGATGATGATGATTATAGAATCATAGAATACTTTGGGTTAGAATGGACCTCAAAGCCCATCCAGTTCCACTCCCTGCCATGGGCAGGGACACCTCCCACTGGATCAGCGGCTCCAAGCCCCATCCAACCTGGCCTGGAACGCCTCCAGGGATGGGGCAGCCACACCTTCATGGGGCAACCTGGGCCAGGGCCTCCCACCCTCACAGCAAAACATTTCTTCCTACAATCTCATCTCAGTCTTCCCTCTTTCATCTTCAAAATGTTTCCACACTTCCCACCCCTGCACTCCCTGATGATGATGATGATTAAGAAGCTTCTTAGCTTCTCAGTAATCCTGGCCACCAGCCTGAAGTTACAACTATCACCCTCAAAATCAGAACTCGCCCTACAACCAGTAACGTAGGAGTCCTGAAGCTCAGCCCTCCCAGGAACATCGTCCCCAAAGCTTGAAAGAAAGCAATGGAGCTTTAACACAGCGCCTTCAATGATACGATGCGTGAGGACACAGAGTTTCTATTAAGAGACAACACTTAGAAAGAAAGAAAATGGCTTGAATCCTATTAGGTATTAATGATGTCAGCAGGCACGGGGCTTGCCGGCCACGCATCATGAGAAAGAGCTTCGTGGTGGAAACATCTCAGGAACGAGGTGAGGATAGCCCCAACCTGCAGCACGGTAGAAAGGAGCCAGGACCAAAGAGGTATCGCTGCTGCTTCATGCAGCTCAGATGAAATGGAGTTTTGCAGCAGGACGGAAAATGCTACAAGGAGCTAAGCAGGATGGCGTCACCCCGTGCCGAGCAGTGAGAGACAGCGGGCAGCAGGAGAGCTTCAGCAGAAACCTGTTATAAAAGGAGAGCTTGCAAGATGAGGCTGGAGGCCTCCAGCAGCTTCCAGCTTTCGTTGAGCTCTCCTGGCTCTCCCTTCCCCTTCAGCCTAAGGAGAGGTGACAGAATGGGGTGAGGCTTTAAGGGAGGTGTAGTGGTGCTCCAGGGAGGTTTCTGGTGGAGCTGGATGGCCCCTTGCCCGGCTGCCGGCTCCTCCTGTACCTGCTGCTGGAGAACCAGTGAGAAGGGAGCTGCAGAGGATGCACACACATGGAAAGGCATTTATTTAAGGGAGCAGAGCACTAATAGCTTTTTCTCGGGCTGGTAATTGCTCCCTGGAGAAAGGCTGTACATTGCACTGCTTTATTTTTCCCTTCCTTCCTTCCCCCCCAGTCTATTTAAGGAACTGGTTTCTGGTGGTTTTTTTGAAAGCCATGGATGTACTCGCAGGGAAGACCTGTGCTTCTAAGGCAATGGGCAAAAAAAAAAAGCCCAAATCCAGCACAGAAAGGTCTTGTCTTGCTGATTTTCTCTTCGTCCTCATACAATTAAGAATAGCCAATTAGTCCAGCAACTACCTTGGCTCTTTTGCCCCCTCAGGCACTGTTGTCCCTGTGACTTCTGCATGGCATGTGAGTTTTATAGACCTCAACACACTTCAGGGGTTTGTTTTTACAGGAGCAGCTGCGTTCTTCAAAACACTGAAGTGCATCTATGACATCAAGCGTGGAGAAGTGCCAAGCTCAGCACCTGGGACAGAATAATCCCATGCGCTGGTGCCAGCTGGGAAGGCAATAGCTGAGCAGGAGAGCTGCTGAGATGGACCTTGGGGTTGCATTGCACCGTAGGTTGAAGAAGATGAGCCACTGCTATGAAAAAAAAAGGCAAAGAACCAGCCTACAACGGCAGGAGATCCACGGAATCCTCCGTTCCCCTCTGACTGGGACCACAGGGAAATCAAGAACTAGCACACACGTCATTGCCACCACGGTCGTCTCCTGCCCTTCCTGCACGCTCTTAACAGGAGTCCTCTAACATTATCAACGGGCAGCTTAATGCATCTTCTCCGTGCCTATCTCCTCTTCTCCCCTGCCTCCACCAGCTCCAAGTCTGGGGCCTCGGCCAGCATCCCCGTTAACTTTTCTGCCTGCTAGAACTGTGCTTAATTAAACATTTTAATTAAAATCTACAAGAGTGATTGCCCCTGTCATCCTCTGAAGGGAAGGCTAATAAAGTCCCTTTTATCCAGTCCAATGAATGGCCCAAGGACGTGCTGCTGGGCAGCAGTCTTGGGTGGCAGCGGGAGAAAGTGCCTGTAAGGAACTGGATCCTTACCTGCACCCCAGCACCAAAAGCCAGAACAGAGTCAGAGCCCGGACGCAAAAACCAGACACCTGAAATCCTGAGCATGGAGACAAGAGGATGCAAACCACCCAATAAAGTGGCATCACTCATTGGATCTCATTTCTCCGAAGGATTTAGACTTCAAACATTTGGAAAGACCTTAAAGAAACCTCTTCCCCACCCCAAGCAACCTCTGTTAGTATCTGGGCTGGTGGGGCACATCAAGCCCACCCTGCACCACCTCCACCCACCTTCATCACCTCTTTCCTCACTGCCTCCTCCGCATCCAAGTGTTGGGCAGCCCAGAGCATCCGCTTGGCACTCATCCTGATTGCAAGCGAAGTGTTTGTGCAGGATTTCGTAAGTTTCCTCCTTCGGTGCCCGTCAAGAACAAACAAAGTATTTGTTGTTGGTGGAGTAAAAAATTCATCAAAATAAAATAAAATGAAATCAGGAGCAGAAATGCACACATCTACATTTGAGCAAGCCATGAGAGAACACACTCAGAAACTTTTTGATCAGAGCACAGTGTCTTGGATCCTGACAGAGAAAATGTATTCATAATTTATTAAAAAAATAATTTATGATTTATTTTAAAATTCATCAGATTCAGATTTTTTTTTTTGGCCTCCCTTCCAACAAACAAGATTTTCTGTAATTTCTGAGAAGGGAAACCAACAGAACGACATTGCTGAAGGCTTCTCTCTGCTTTCAGAGGCTGGGAGCATGAAAAGAAGCAGCATCGGTGCCAGAGAAACACACAGAGAAACCCCTCCGCCGCATCCCTATAGCTCTAAACCCTCCCAGAGATGCTTTTGCATTGCAGAACCTCTCTCCTCTCCACAGGAGCTTTGCAGACCCAAAGCAGGACCCCCCCAGCCCTCCAGCGTGACCCAAGCAGTGTCCCCAAGCTGGCATCGCAGCTCCTCCCCGGCTGCCGGTGGGTACCAGCATCCCGCCGGGCCCCATCCAGCACGGAACCCTGGCTCTGACAAGGGAAAAAAAGGAAGCCAGGGCAGAAAGCTACAGCTCTGAACCCTCCTGCTGTACTCTTTATCTGGAAAGATTATGAGGTTTACTGCTGCTTCTCCATTATCCTAAAGAAAGCAGCCTTTCAAAATTGCTTCAGACATATTAGATCATGTACTTTTTACACTTCCAGAGACACTGGTTATAATATCTTTTTAACAACACTGGGCAGAATCTATTTTCTTCTTCCACTGAGCTGAAAAATACTGTTTTCTCAAGGAAGAAGAAAAAGGAGGAGGCAAAAAAAAAAAAAGCTATTGATTTTGTTTAGGGTCAGAATAAAATATCATTGGAGTGGGTGTTGAAATCCTCAGCCACGAATTATTTCCAAAGTGACAGTTTGGGCTGTGAAGATTTTTCTTGTGAAATAAAACAAAATAAATGAAACATTGTGTTCTTCTATAGGTAAAGGCTTGAGGTTTGCACTGGCTCCAGCTGGTTCCTGCTGGGTATATTTAGCATTTCAATCTATTCCCTTCCCATTCCTATCCCTGCTGGAGTTGATGTATGGCCAGGACCAAACCCTGCTGCCCATCCAGAGTCACGCCCTGCCAAGGGATGAAGAGAAATGCTAGGGGATGGACCCAGAGGGACAAGTCTCAAACCCACCAGTATAACAGACATAGCGCCTCTGATGCCCAAGGGATGCTGCCAGCTCGCGGTTCAACCCTGCCCCTCTGCCGTGCAGATCACAGAATGGTTTGGGTTGGAAAGGACCTCAAAGTCCATCCAGTTCCAACCCCTGCCACTGGATCAGGGGCTCCAAGCCCCATCCAACCTGGCCTGGAACCCCTCCAGGGATGAGGCAACCACCACTGCTCTGGGCAACCTGGGCCAGTGCCTCCTCGCTCTCATCGTGAAGAATTTCTTCCCAACGTCCCCTTTCAACACTGGGAAGATGCTCTAAGGTCTTCCAGAGCCTTCTCTTCTCCAGGTTGAACAACAACGCGATGCAGTGTCCCTGCGGCCAGGACAGGCACCTCTCACGCTGCTTTTGAAGAGAAAATCCCACCGTGACAGCCCACCCCGCATCTCTCAGCGAGGTTTCGCTTTCCCAAAGAGTCAGAAAATTAACTCCCATTTATATGCACAATCCACTTCCCTCTAATCTGCCCACCTATCTCTGCTCTTCTGCTGGTACAAGAGATGAGTATTAGCTTTAAACACAATAATTTCTTTATAAATAAAGAACAGGCAACACTTTTGAAAGGGAAACCAGATGTCTACCTCCCTCTTCTGTGCTTTCCTCTCCACGGCATTGTGTACGGGAGATAGAGACACGCCACTAGAATGAAGAGATCCGTAGGTCCCTGCCTTCCTCTCTCGATTTTAGTTTATTTATTTAGATTTATGCAAACGCCAAAAGAGGTCACCTGCCCATATGCTCTCAATGCCCTTGACGTAACTTTAAAATGCATCATAAAAACGTCCTCTGCACCGCAGTAGAATTCAGTATCGCGCACCACCAGGCAGGCAGGTAGCAGAAAAGCCCAAATCCTCTCCTCCTGCCAACAGATACGCTCCCTCCCTTGGCAAGCACCTGCACACCCAGGTACATTTTAGCTTCCATCAGCTCTTTCCCTTCCCCATCACCTTCTGTTCGGGGAAGCCACAGCCTTCTTTTCCACACATCTGCTACTCGGCTCAACATCTGTCCCCTACCATCCATTCCATGTCCCCCATCTGCAGCTTTGGGCAAAGCACCTTCCGCAAGCTGCTGCCGCTGCCACAAGTTGTCCTTTTGGCTGCCAGTGGGACCATGCGTATCCCACCACGGGCTTGGGACCCTCTGCTCTTCTCCACGCATCTCAGCATGATGGGTTAAGAAACCTCTTGGTTTCACGGAGCCACCATCAGAGAGAAATAACAGAAGTGCTGCAAAAGCGTCAAAAAATTCCAAAGTCTGACCTTGTGGGACTGTTGAAGTGGTCTCATGGCACTAACACATTCAAAGCAGGTCAGGGTATCCCTTATGAGGGTGGGGAGGCCCTGGCCCAGGTTGCCCAGAGCAGTGGTGGCTGCCCCATCCCTGGAGGGGTTCCAGGCCAGGTTGGATGGGGCTTGGAGCCCCTGAGCCAGTGGGAGGTGTCCCTGCCCGTGGCAGGGGGTGGAACTGGGTGGGCTTTGAGGTTCCTTCCATCTCAAACCATTCTACAATTCTATGATTCATTCCATGATCCCCGAGCACACGCAGCCTGTAGTGACACATCCCTGTAGGGGATGATTTGGACAATGCTCCTGCTCAGTTCACTCCACCTACCAACGCAGCCACACTTCAACCATCAGCCAGCCCAAAATCCAGCAGCATTTTGTGCATGAACGACCTGCCCACGATTCAAGCCACCACGAGGATGTGAATTTTTAACCGCTGAGCCTCCCGGTGCTCAATGTTCAACCAGGAGCAGAGCTCCCCACTGCCAACGCCTGCCTTCAAGGCGCCTCAGGATTTCTCCGCAACAACTCTTCACGGTTCCCGGTCATCACTCCCTCGGGAGCTCACACAAAGAGTGAACTAATGAGTCTATTAGACTTAATTAAGCTAATGTGAAATTATTTACTTAATCTAGGAAGATCTTATGATGGTGAGAAATCCCCATGGATAAAAGCATACAGCTGCCTCGCACGGTCTAGCGAAAAGCTTGAGAGCAACCGATCGCTGAGATGCTCAACTGCACGGCAGCAGGGGCGGCGTGGACCAGGGGGCCCAGCTGAGCCCTGCCTGCAACCAGCTTTGGACCACATAGCTGGCTCCAGGCACCTGGCTCTTCTGACAGCACCGGGAAAACCAGCCAGGAAGCCCTGGCAGTGTTTCACCTTCATTTTCCAAATGCACATCTACCCCCGGCCAGCAAATCTATCCAAGTCTGGCACCTGGGTAGGAAAAGTTTTTCAGCAGCGCTCGCCCCCCGCTCTCTCCCATGGATGGTGAGCATCCTTCATCCCCAGCACCACATCCAGGCTACACCTCAGGAGGAGAGTGGGAGCACACGGAGCAACAGCTGCAGAGAGAAAAGGGGATTTTGCCTCGCGTTTTGCTCGCTTTTTCTCTTCCTAATGTAAAAAAGCTTAACGCTTGCTTTGAATTCTTAATACGACTGAGTTCTTTTTGCCACTTATTTTGTTTTGTCATGCACTACATACAATTACACATCTCTAATCCACAAATCCTCCCTCGACACCAGAACACGTGCCAAGCCTTTACTTTCCGCAGCCACCGTATTAAAGTCCTTCGGAGACGAGCTCACATCACAGGGCGGCGAATCGCCCGTGTGTCACCCACAGCCACAACGCTACAGACCTGGAAGACCCCCAACCCTGAGGAGCAGCACTCATGCTGGTGATGCCCCATCTCCTGCCCTGTGTAGAGGACAATCTCCAGCCTTGGCATCGCAGGCAGGAGCCCTCGCTAGGATTAAGTCTTGGAGAAGGAGCCTCCTTCCATCCCGGCTGCAAGGAGCTCAGCTCAGCATCTCTCAGACGGAAATCACATTTCACACATCTCCCACAGTGAATCAACTCACCAGCCAGATATTAGCTCAGCAAAAACTGGCAGGCAAATGATCTAATTAATAATCAGCACTATTAGTAGTTTCCGCTTCTCTCAGGCAGCCAAATAGGCAAGAGCTTCTCTGCAAATGGGAGACACAGCTACCTGGGAACAAGACGCAATTATTGCCACAAGGTCAGGCAGTGGCGGTGGCAGTGCCAGCAATCAGAGCCCCGTTCACAAATCACCTCTTCAAGCCACCTGCAAGAGGGCACTGAAGGTTTGATGGCCCCTTGGGATGTCAGTGGTTCCCCAGTGGGGGCTAGGACAACTCTCCACAGCCAGCTCTCCATGGGGACAACTCTACACCAGGAGCCTCAAAGCCCATAACCCTAACTGTAACCCTAACCATAACCTGAAGACTAACTCTAACCCTCCCCAGATAGAGTTGGCTCCATGGAGGGTCATCCCAAAGAGAATTGTCCACCATGGAGACTCGGCTGCGAAGAGCTGTCCCTTTCCTTCCCAGGGACAGCAGAGCTGCCTTACACTCTGGTTTCCCATCCACAAATGTGTCCACCAAGTGCACGGAAAGCAGAGCAGGCTGTTGCCTGTGAGCACCAACCCCTCATCCAAGCACTGGAGGGTACCCAAGGTCCTTCTTGGACTCCAGCACTGCATGGCTGTTGTCCCTATGGAAAAGGGGTCTGCAGAGCATTTCTTACAGAGAGATCATAGAATCACAGAATGCCCAGAGTTGGAAGAGACCCACAAGGATCAAGTCCAGCTCCTGTCCCTGCACAAGACAACCCCAACATTCATACTGTGGGGCTGAGGGCGTTGGCCAAATGCTTCTGGAATATTGTCAGGCTTGGAGCTGTGACTGCTTCCCTGGGAGCTCTTCCAGTTCTCCACCACCCTCTGGGGGAAGAACCTTCTCCTAATGTCCAACCCAACCCTCCACTGGCACACCTTCCTGCCATTCGCTTGGGAATGGCCAGAGAGGGTGCAAGCAAGAACAAGAGTTTCTTTGATGCGCAAGGCTTCACTGCAGCTTCAACTCCGTTCAGAAAACTCAGAAGGAAATAAGAGAGACATCAATTTCCAGAGCTCAGCGCTAAAATCCGGCCTTCACCTTTGAAAGTGTAATTTATTCAAGCTGCTTTATTATTGCAGAGCCCAGCACAGACGAGGGATTACGGAGAGGTCACAGCTGGAGCAATAACAATAATAACAAAAAATAGTTAAGTCGGGAGAGTATTTTGTGTGAGTTCATGCTGCATCGGGGAAACGCCTTTTCTCAAGCCAAGGGGCTTAAAGCAAACGAAGAAGAGCATCCCACTCCACCACCAACTTCACGCAGAAGTGGCACCAAACGAACCTTCGAGGGAGCGATGGGGATGGGGGCTTCACACCCCCTCTGTTTGTGAACCCAATTAGGCATATGTTGAGGAAAGGGTGTATGTATATTAGATTTTAATTAAGCAGTGTTAATTATAATCTATGAGATGTGCTTACTGCTTATCTGATAATTATGAGAAAGCCAATTTGGCTGCTGGCTTGTGACTAATTAAGTGGAATTAGTAATGATAATTATAGATTTAATTTTTGTTTGCCTCTATTGGCAATGGGGGGAAAGTGGCTTCGAGGGCTGGGTGGGGCGGGCAGGGAAGCAATGGGAAAAGCCATGGGAAAAGGTCACCGGGCCAGGGATTTGGCCCAAAGAATGAGGACCCGCCTGGGATTTCCCAGCAAAGTGGATTTTTGTTGGGGAAAAAACCCCCAAATTTAGGGTTAAAAAAAAAAGAAAGTTTTGTCAAAACTGCTCGATACAAACAAACTTCTGCAAAAAGGCAGCAGTTTTGTGGAGGGATCGCGCTGGTTTCCTGCCAGCCCATTGCGCAGGCTGCCGGTGGCTTGAAAAAGCCGGAAAATACGGGCAGTTCGGGGAGTTTGGCTTTTCCAGCCCAGAGAGAAAAATTCCCCAGGGATGCCTCTCCTTCCTCCCACGCTCACCGCGACCCCGACTCCTGCTCACAACCTGCCAGCGAGAAAAAGGTGATTCGTGAACGCTTCTGATTTATGTTTTCCCAGCGTAATTGATAGGCTATAAAATAAACATCAAATACTGCAAAAACTGCCCAAGCCCTGCGAATGGAACTTGTATATTTTTCAATGTGCCCGCGGGTTTCTCCCCCTGCCTGACCGCAAAGGACCTTGAAATAGGCATCTTCCTCCCCTTTTGAGCAGGCACGGGGGTCACCGGCTGCCCCCAAACATTACAGGAGAGCAAAGCTTTTGGCAGAGGTAAAGAATAAAAACATGAGGGGAAGGGGAAGGGGGAAGACAAGAAGGAGGAGAAGGAAGAGGAGGAGGAGGAGGAAGAGGAGGAGAAAGAGAAAAAGGAGAAGGAGAAAAAGGGGAAAGGAGAAAAAGGGGAAGGAGAAAAGGGAGAAGGAGAAAATGGGGAAGAAGAAAAAGGGGAAGGAGAAAAAGGGGAAGGAGAAGGAAACAGAGATGGAGAGGAGATGGAGACAGAGATGGAGATGGAGATGGAGATGGAGAAGAAAGAAACAGGAGAAGGAGAAGGAGAAGGAGAAAATGGGGAAGGAGAAGGGAACAGAGAGAAGGAGAAGGAAACAGAGATGGAGAGGAGATGGAGACAGAGATGGAGAAGAAAAACTGAGGAGAAGGAGAAGGAGAAAATGGGGAAGGAGAAAAAGGGGAAGGAGAAGGAAACAGAGAGAAGGAGAAGGAAACAGATGGAGAGGAGATGGAGACAGAGATGGAGATGGAGAAGAAAAACTGAGGAGAAGGAGAAGGAGAAGGAGGAGAAGGAGAAGGAGAAGGAGAAGGAGAAGGAGAAGGAGAAAATGGGGAAGGAGAAAAGGGGGAAGGAGAAAAAGGGGAAGGAGAAGGAAACAGAGAGAAGGAGAAGGAAACAGAGATGGAGAGGAGATGGAGACAGAGATGGAGATGGAGAAGAAAAACTGAGGAGAAGGAGAAGGAAAAGGAGAAGAAGGAGAAGGAGAAGGAGAAGAAGAAAATGGGGAAGGAGAAAAGGGGGAAGGAAAAAAGGGGAAGGAGAAGGAAACAGAGAGAAGGAGAAGGAAACAGATGGAGAGGAGATGGAGACAGAGATGGAGAAGAAAGAAATTGAGGAGAAGGAGAAGAAAAACTGAGGAGAAGGAGAAGGAGAAGGAGGAGAAGGAGAAGGAGAAGGAGAAGGAGAAGGAGAAGGAGAAGGAGAAGGAGAAGGAGAAGGAGAAGGAGAAGGAAGAGGGAAAGGAAAAAAGGAGAAGGGGAAAGGGGAGAAGGAGAAAAGGGAGAAGGAGAAAAGGGAGAAGGAGAAGGAAAGTGGATAAAGAAATATATTGCAGCTGGATTTTTCAAATGCCCAGATCAACTCGCAGCTGCACAACACCACGTGGAGCTATGCAAGCTAAGCTAATGGTAATTAAATCTCCTGCTGCAGGGGTGAGCAGCAATTTCTCGCTAGGCTTGATGCCCGGGATGACAGCTATCCCAGGAAAAGCTGCAGCAGCGGTCCCCGCGGAGCAGCTCCTCTCGCTTCCAAAGCAAAACCCAGGTGAGCGCTGGAGCTGGGGATGCTCTGCCCTGCTCCTTCCTGCAAAAGGCATCTCTAATCCCCAACGCCAAGCTAAATAATACATGACAATCTTAGGACCAAATTACAGGCAGCGGCGGAAGGGAGACAATGCAGGCTGAATGCATTAAGGCAACAACCTTGTTGCAGCCTGACTTATTTGCAATGCCCTGCTGCACCGGGGGGACCCCACTGCGGCACCCCCAGGTTGTGGCGGGGTGAGCTCTGCGAGGACAGCTCGATGCAGGGCTCAGCTCCAGAGAAAGCACCTGACCTGATTGCAAAGTTCGGATTTTTTGCATCCAAAGCCAGGGTGCTCCTGGGAAGCAGCCTCGGGAAGTGGCTGCAAAGCCAAGTGCTCCTCTTTACACGTCGGATGAGTCCCCGCTGCTGACCAAAATAGACACTTTGCCCGGCTACTGCATGGCTAAATTTGGTCCCCAGACCTCCCGGATAAATGAAGGCAGCACAAGGCCATTGCCAGATCGCTTGTGTCACATCAGGAAAGCTTCACAGCAGCAGGCAGGGACACAGCCAGGAGCCCGTCCTCACACCTCCCGAGGAAGAGGATGGTACAGAGGTGATGCTGCTTTCTGCCAAGCTGCCAGAGGAAGCCGATGTGAGACAAAACCCAAGCCCTGGCCTTACTAGCCAGGCTAGCACACCGAGCTCCATGCAGGCTGGTAAAACTCACCGTCTCCTTTAATTTTTTTTTCCCCCTTTTTTCATTTCAACTTGAAAATAACCCTGTTTGTAAAGGGAAAAATTCCCTATGAGTCACGCAGTTTTCAGACAAAAAACAAAAAAAATAACCAGCATCAGCCTGAAGTGACCAAAACACACACTCGGATAGACAGAATATGACTTCATTCCTAATGATGCTCAGGGTTTGTGCAGCCACACGCACCCCCTACGAACTCCCTGCATGGTTTCCACCTGGAGCTGCGATCCGGCAGCGCATCAGCATCCATTATAAGAGGGCGTCACATTCAAGTGCATTTGCTGAATCATTCATTCAGGCTCCTCTACTTAATTTGTCTGCAATACATTTAATACCTTTGCTTCCTGTCCTAAAGAGCTGTGGGATTCGTGGGGAGAAGACTACAAGTGGCTTTGGCTCTGACCTCATAGAATCAGTGACTGGTTCTGGTTGGAAGGGACCTTAAAGCCCATCCAGTCTCATCCCTGCCATGGGCAGGGACACCTCCCACTGGCTCAGGGGCTCCAAGCCCCATCCAACCTGGCCTGGAACCCCTCCAGGGATGGGGCAGCCACCACTGCTCTGGGCACCCTCACTTTCATTATGAAGAATTTCTTCCTAATGTCCAATCTAAATCTCCCTTCTTTCAGCTGAAAACATTCCCCCCTCATCCTATCACTCCATGCCCTTGTAAAAAGTCCCTCCCCCAGCTTTCCTGGAACTCCTTTCTGTATTGGAAGACTCTCTGCAGCCTTCTCTTCTCCAGGCTGAACAACCCCAACTCTCTCAGCCTGTCCTTGTACAGGAGGTGCTCCAACCTTCGGATCATCTTCGTGGCCTCCTCTGGACCCATTCCAACAGGTCCAGACTCAGCTCTGCGTGGGAATTCTTTGTTTGGATTTCCCTGATGAGTACCAAGGTAAAGATAGGTCAGTGTCCAGCCTTAGAGAGATAAATAATAGTTTAGAGATCACCTAGCTCCACTCCGGCATGCCTTGTTGAACACTTCTACTCGTGGCTGGCAAAGAGCGAGTTGCTGTCTTCTTACCTACTCCTCTGAAAAGAGGAGAATTGGGCTCTCAGAAGCATAATTCTTCACAATATAGGCATGCTGCTGGAGAAGAGAAAGACAAGGCAGAAGCCAGCAGCTGGTAAAAGCTACAGCTTGTAATTTCATTGCACCTTCTCTACTCAATAAACGGGTTTCAGTCAGAGCATCTCTTCCATCCAACCCAAAAAGGACCTGAAGGGTAAGTTGATTGCATTGATCGTGCATTCATTTTCCCGGGAGTGAAAGTGGCCCAGTCCCTCGCTGTTCCCATCCAAAGTACTCCACTTACTTATTACGGGAGGATCGCCAGAGGCTCCAGAGCCAGGGAGCAGGATGCTACAGGGAATTCATCGCTCTCTGAGTGCTGGGAACATTAAGAGAGAAGGCAAAGCGGGGGCTATGGCAGCGGCTGAGCCTTTTCCCCATCACGGCCACTGGCAGCCCATCACTCCTGCTAGGAGTTTTGACAGCCCTGTGGGATTAGTCTCACAGGGCTGTCGTTAACCCTTACGAGAATGGCATGTAGGAGCTTGTCTGCAAGCAGGGCAGCACGGGTTTGCTGAAACAATCTGCCCTCTCACCTTATAGGTGCACCCTCCTCTTCCTCCCCAAGCAAGAAACTCCTTCTCCATCCTACCTACACTGCTACACTGAGCTATGACCATGCTCAAGTTCAGCCCTAGAGTCAAACCATCTCCTCTGCTGCTCCCAGGGTCCCCACCACTGCAAAGTCTCCTGGTTCACCCATCCCTAAAACCCTGCCTCTCCTCCCCGAGGGGTCAGGGAAGAGCATCAATAACTGCAGGAAGCACTGCCAGACTTGGTGCAAAACACAGACTCATCTGGGTAAGGTCAGGACTGCTACAGGGATGCACTGCTGCCATCGCCGAGCCGAACCCAGCCAAAGCACGGGGCTACGCCGCGAAAACGATGGGTCTGAGCCCAAATTCAGCATCAAACCCCAAAACTGGAACAAAAGGCTGAGCACAAGGTCTCTGTCCAGTGGTCGTGTCCTGCACCTTCAGCTGCTCAGTCGTACCTCCCCCCAGGGATGCCACACGCATCCAAGAGATCAGAAGGGAAAGGGATATTTTGGGGCAGCTCAAGCCTCCCTGCTCCGCTGCCACTCCGGAGGCAGCAACGAGAGGCAGGAGACAGGGCAGCCTCCCAGCAGCACCGCCCGTGCCCGCGGAGATGGGGCTGCGGTACCTGGCTTTGCCGATTGACCCCCGAGGAACCCCCTGGCCGACACAGCCACGCGCTCCTTTAAGCGAGCCGCCTCCGCTCTCCCCGCAAGAGCCTGAGCTGTGTGCCTTGCTGTAGTGTCTTCGAAGGAGAAGGCTATCAGCTCAAAACAGCCGAGACCTTTAGCTCAAATCCATTAATCCTCTTTATTAAACCCAGGTCACCTCTGAGTCCTGGCAAATTAACCAGCATCTCCCCACTGCAAGTACATCAAGAGGAAACGCGCTGTACAGCGCCTGTAATTTTCATGGACCAGGGCTCTGGGGTCAGAGGGCTTCCCAGGCTCCATTCTCTGCCTTTGTCAATTTAAAAGGGAACATCAGCTTGCTCTTGTATAAATTACGAGCGAGGCAGAGCTGGGGCTTGGGGCGGTCGCAGGGCGCTTTGCCGGCTGCAGCCACGCCAGTGGCTCCTCTCCTGCCAGAGGATGGGAGCAGGGGACAGCAAAGCCATAAACACCGAGTCCCCCGGGGAGGGGTGAAATGGGATTGGGGACATCCTTTGAGCACACCCTCCAAACAGCTGGGTACCGCGCTTGGCATCCTCCAAGGCTACCTTGGCCACGTGCCTTCTTGCTGCTTCTAATAAATGCCACATCCCCGGTGCCAGCCCAGCTGGGGAGTGAGAGAAAGAGAGGCTGGAAGGGCTTCGCTCCAGCTCAGAAGTGGGTGGAAAATTGTTCTCTTGTTGCCTGAAATTTCACCATTTGAAACGTCTTCCCCCTTTCCACACTACCCTGTCGAGCCACTCTACTCTGAATACCCACCACGCTAGCACCAAAGCAAGAGCGGCTCTATTTCTGAAGAGCCAAGGACATTTAACTGGGCTGGGAAAGACCTGGGGCCAAATCCCTTATAAACGCTAATTATACGCCCAGTAACGAAAACCATTCCAGCTCAGCCTGGGAAAGAGAGACTCCATGAGCCGAGGGATAAGGGCAGAGCAGGGACTCAGCACTCCCTTCCTGGGATGGGTTTCCTGCTCCTAGAAGCAGCATCCTCAAGACAAGCAAACATCCCAGAGCTGGGCAAAGAGCACTGATGCATTCTGTGAGTGAAGAAAGAGACATTTTTCAAGGGAAAAAAAAAAAAAAGGAGGAGATATTTCCAAGCAGCTCTAAGAGCTATAATGATCACATCTATTCCCCTAAGGCAACTCCACACCATGGCGTTTCCCAGCACTCTCTCCAGCCATAGCTCCACCACAGGGCTATAAATCCATCAGCTCTGTCTGAAGTTGCTCTGGTTTTACAGCAACTTAAGCCAGCAGAGACTGAGCTGGGGAACCACGATCCAAACCCTGGGATGCTCACCCTTAGCTCAGTCCAACAGCACTGGGAATTTTTCCACCTGGGTTTGAGTTATAGGTAGGATTAGTGTACGGCATTTTAAACCTCCTAGCCGTCAGCTTGTATCACAGCTTTAAGGTTTTGTTAAAAACATCATTTCTTGCTGTATTTAATCACTGCAAGGTCATTTCAGTGACAGTTGTCAGCATCCTAGCCAAGGAACCAGAGGAGCAGAGCCCCGTCCCGCTGACCAGATAAAAGCAGAAGATGCTGGGTTTCATTTCCTTGTTTTCAATTGAAAGGTGCCCACCTCGGTGTGCAGATTAAGGTGTGGGTGGGCCGATGTCAGCCCCCCGTGGGCTGAGATGGGAAGCTGCCGCTCGCTCTGCTCATCAGGAGCCTCGAGGAGAGAAATTGCATAGTTCTCCCCGCGGCCCTTTGCCCACCTTGAACCAATTTCTGCTCCTTTTAATTCAATTCATCTCCTCCTGACCTTGGCTGGCTGGAGTTGCAGAGTTTCTCTCAACAGATAGCACCAATTACAGAGGTGTGAAAATGGAAGGCTTTCAATTCGGAGAACAAACCCAAGAAACTGGGACTTTATTGAACTGAGAACCAGGAGGTGGGAAAGGGGGAGCAGACTGGGGCAGGGGCTCAGAAACATTGCCTGTGCTCACTCTAGAAGCCAAACGCTTTGATCGTTCCCTCCTCGGGGGAAGGCGAAGGCTTTGCCAGGGGCCGGGATGGTGAATGCTGCGAGTGGTGCAGGTTCAGAACCGCAGAACCACTGGCATCTGGGGACCAGGGCTGCAAAACCCATCCTTGGCATCACGCCTCGCTCGTTAGCAGCTGCAAGCTGGCGCTTTCACATGCATCCCCCAACGGGCTAGTTTCAGAGCCCAAAAATCAGATCCGACAGATCTAACACAAAACTGAGATTGCTTTCCCACAGCGGATCTGGGCTGGATTGATTCTGCAGCATCTGTAGCCTGATCCATACCGTTAGGCACAGCAGCATCACTATCCACACCTCCTCTTTAGAGCAACGCTGCTTGTTGGCCACCCATGAAGCCATCGCCACCCAAGGATTGTTGGGCCAAGCCTCTGGAAGCCTGTACTCCCAGCACCAGTGTGAGCCCAGTTTGATCTGGGTAGGAAGACTCTGGTAGCTGACTGCCTCGGCGGAGAGATCAACAAAGCCTTTATAACAACTGCCTTCCTACTGCGCAGTACAACCTGTGATGATCAGAGAGTTCCCAGACTAAAGCAGGGGATGATCAGTTCATGGGAAGGAGGCAGAGACAAGCACCTCCCTGGGCTCAGCTCACTGAAGCTCTTTCCTGATGTATTAATGAAAAAAAAAAAGATTTAAACTAACGCGAGAAGTCCCAGATGCCTGGGATAGAAAATAAGATTGCGGCTACACCAAGCAGCAACACTGATTATGGTCCCCCATCATCCCTGGATACTTCCAGGAAGGATGCAGAAAAGTCTCCCTCAGAGCTAAAAACTCCACTCTCTCCAGTCCTGTCTCCACTCGTCTGATCAGACCACCTCCATCAGCACAACGACCATGTACCAACCTCGCCCAGGATCTCCCTTCCATCCAGAAACAATCCTTCCTTGATGAGGACAACCTCACACCACAAAGCTCTGCCATCCAGGGCAACTCCCAAAGAACAAACAGACCCTCTTAGCCTGAATTTTGAGCAACTTGACAGCTGGCTGGCACATCTGGGCAGGCTCAGCACCCCCTTTCAGTGGCATCACCCCAAGCCTTGGAGCTGGGAGCCACTGAAATGAAGGAAAAGCTTGTTTGGGGCTCTCTCTGAAGAGCTGCGGCGGCTCAGCAGGACTCTACCTCTCAGAAGCGCGTGGTTTCAAAGCCAGTGCGCACCACCTCCAGTATCTCCAGCCAAGCTGCGGCCGCGGCTCCCCCCAAAGCCTGCCCATAAATCCTCCAACCGGTAAACAGTCGAATTACGGCTCCTCGCCATTGCTTAGCTGCTTTTGACACTAATTGCTCTGCGGAGTGTGTGCAACTGGCAACACCTTATTAAAAGTGAAATATATTATACTGTCCACTTATTGCGACTTTATAAAGATAAAGCATCCCGAGGATATGAAAAGGATGGCAAAGGCATCGATGCCGGGCCTCGGAGCAGCCAGCGGATGCCGCGGTGCACAAAGCAGACGCAGGGCAGGCATTGCCAGGACAAACGTGTGCTCTCCATTAAATTGCAAAGAGCGTTTCCATTTGGAGCCCAAGGGTGGAGTGAAGAGCGTGCTTGAGAATCACTTCTCTGTTCACCTCCCGGTTTTGACTCAGAGATCATCGCTCTCAGACCTTGGGGGAAGGCAGGCAGAGCTGAGACATGAAAGGGCAGGAGGACAAGCACAGTGTGTCCTGAGGAGCAGAGGGTGCCCCTCAACCCACAGAGCCAGACTAAGCCTCTTGCTCATCGTGAACTCACGTTTGCCTACTTCCAAACATCGCTGCCTGAAGAGTGGTAGAGCCTCTCCTGCTGGTGACACCAACCAAGGCTTCAGCTGGTCTGACAGTCCCAGAAGTGCAAAACCCCATGATACTCCAGCTCCACGTCAGCCTAGCACAGGGATCAGAGGACCCAATGTATTGATTTCATAGTCTTCCGCCTGTCTTTCTCAAAGGAGGAAGCCCAAATTCACTGTTTCACGAGGAAAAAGGTGCGGAAGGCTCCACTTCAGACTTGGAGCTACAGAGAGGACATGTCTTTTAACATGCGTCTCTGCACATGCCTCGGGCAAGTCATTTTCCCTCTTTTATTCCTTGGCTTCCCTGTCTGCAAAACCAGAGGCAACGACATTTCTCTTCTCTGTGAAGCGTTTTAAGACCTGTTGGAAACAACCACTGCGCAAAAGTGAGACCTGATACCGCTGAGTTTCAGAAATAAACGGTTTGATGCAGTCCCAGGTAATTTGGGAAGAAATTTTTAATTGATAGGCTATTTCTGGTTGGGAACACAACGGGCAGCAGAAGACAGGAGAAAGGTGGATACAGGGATCCTATCAAAGGCACTTCTGCAGCCTGTGGTGCTCACAAAGAGATGATGCAGAAAGGTGCAGGTGGGAAGGTGCAGAAAACCACCCACGTCAGAGGGAAAAAAAGCAGTTTCTGAGGACTCTTTTTCAGTAAAGTGGAGATATTCCTCATGTATGTCACTAAAGTCGTTACATCTACATCCCTCCTGTACTGTGGAGAGTACAGATGCTATTATTTATCATTTATTGGTCATTTCCCACGTGACAGACACAACAGACCCACTTCCCATCAGCTCCGAGGACCACGGGACACAGAAATATAGCCCGCATTGTGCTTTGATTCCAGAAGGAAATGGCATGTCCTAAGCAACAGATTTGAAATATCCAGACTCTTTGGTTCAACAAGTTCATATCCAAGCAGGATCAATACCTTCTCACTCCTGAGGTATGAGCAGGTAATTGGGTATCATGCAGTGATGAGCAACCTAGTTTGCTCAGAAGCTGCAAACTTTAATCTTCATCCATTCCTGGTACATAGAATGGAGAGGGAGGAACAGATCAAAGGAAAACAGATCAAATTCAGCTGCATTTGGACCCAGATTGCACAAAAAAAAAGGACTCATTCTTAAGCAAAACGGCTCGGGCTTCTAAGGTTCAGCATCTCGAGAGGACTCAAGTACAACACAACACAGAGAAGTTGCATTCTCTCTCACGCAGCCACCTGCAACATAAACTCCTACATCCTCTCCTGGCTCAGGAACCTCCTACCCTGGACCCCTCCTCACTGTCGCATTTCCAGCCCTGTGATGCCCATGACATCTCAGCAAAGGGGCTTAGGAGTGCCAGCACCGCTTTGTTCCATGGCACCAGTCATGCCACCGGCTTCGCTGAAGACAAGGAGGTGCTGACCCATGCTTTGCAAGCTGGAAGGTCCCACCTGGCCATAGGAGGTTGCCACCGCAGCTATGGAAAGAAGAGGTGGCAAGGTAGATGGATGGGCAGAGAGAGACAAAAGCACCTCAGGCAGCAGAATGACCTATTTGACAGATTTCCCTGCCGATCAAAGCTAACTTTCCTTAGAGGTTTTGACATCTGATTAATTATGTCGTGCTGGCTCGCCTCAAAAGGTTGCGTTTCCGGCAGCCACCGCCTTCCGTCCTCGCAGCGTTCGTCGGCCCAGCCTGCTCCCCTGGTGCCAGCAGAGGAGGAGACGGTGGGAGAGTGGCTTTGCCAAATGTCCTGGCCCATCCCTTGGAGGCAGAAGATAAGGAGGGCGAGGGACGGCTGGGGACAGAACCCCTTTGTCTGCGGTGCCTTTTGTCACGGGCAGATAGGAGACGGCAGCCTCGGCTGCCTCGTGCTGACATTTCAGTGACCAAATTAAAATGCGCCGCCATGGAGACTAAATGTCATTAGCCTCATTAGAAGTGATAGCATTAAAATAAACAGCAAAGAAAAAAAAATTCAAGTGGAAATTGGCCAATGCCATTAAATAAAATAAATAAACGGGCAGATCCAGCAGAGACTGTGCAGCCGATGCCAACGGTGATCGTCTGGAACGCCAAGCTAGGAAGGGGCATGGTGGGAGCAGCCAAGGTCTCCATGGGCTCTGCTGCCACCCAGGAACGTGCTGAGACAGATCCAGCCTCGATGTAACCACCTGGTTGGGATAAGTCTATGGGGTCCTCCAGGCTTCATTTCCAGAGAGGTTCAGGATGCTTTGCACAGTCTGGGTTTAAGGACCTTCATGTCCATGTCCCCTGGGGCTGGCACTGCAGGCAGAACTCCACCAGGACCTCTGCCAGCAGGTGCACCATGAAGGACGCACCCCATGTGCTTTGTGCTAACAGGGATGGAGTGTTTTTTTAGCAGCATCCAGGTTTCTCTCGGATGCTTCCCATTCGATTATTGGACAACACCAACCGCATCTCGCTTATGCGCTGTGACAGGACCGCCGCACAAGGTGGAAGGCTTGGTGAAAGAAGCGCTGGTTTGTCCTTGTAAAGCGAGGAATTTTTCCTCTAACCCCTCTTGCTATGCAAACGCCATTTCCTTTGGGGCGGGAGAAGTCATCAGAAGGCCCTTGCAAGATCCTGCTTATGACAGAGCAGATTTGAAAGCCCAGAGATCTCCTTCCCCCTCCTTCCCTTCTGTCAAAAATTATAATCATCATTTTCCAGCTTGCTGAACAATCAAAGTGTGGCCTATATTCGCTGGAGCTCCTTCCACACGCTGCATGCATAGCAACAAGTCCAGGAGACAAAAGCCAGAAGTAAACAGTTGGGCGAGAGGAAGCGATGGGCTGGCAGAAGGACAGGAGAGGAACACTGCTTGAAGAGCACGTCGTAGGATGCAGACAGCCTGGCTGCTCCCAGTCTCACCAGTTTGGAGCCCAAAGCCCCGTATGAAGACTTCTTCTTCCATGGTCTGCAAGGAGCATGGGAAGAAATGTGCCTGGGCAGTTAAGTTAGTAGAAATGACAACGGTCCTGCTGTACCAGAAGGAAGCTCAAGTCCTCCTGCTGCAGACTGAGATGTTCCTCATCAGCTGAGGAACATCTGAGGAGCCCCGAGGAGCTCACCGTAGGGTGAGACATGAAGGACGAAGCCACGTCAAACACAGGTAACCTCAGCTTGTTCCACAGGAATCTCGTATCATCTGCATAAACCCCCACCAGTGGACTAGCTCTGGTCAATACAACAGACAACCCACTGTGATTTTGCTGTCCAGACAGTCTGAGCTGATGAGGTCCGGTCCCAGCATCCCATCCTGAGGCACGGAGCTTGCAGGGACGTTTGCCATCCCTTCATCGCAGTTTACAGCCCACTTCACTCTCCAGAGCTGTCAATCCAGCACTTCTCACTAGCGCTGAATTCACAGAAAAGTAAATCTAAATATAACTCTTCTTTTTCCCCCCTTCCTTGCCTCATCTCACATGTGTTCGGCACGCACATGACTCTGCTGCACCGGCAACAGGTCCAGCGTGCTTAAAACAGTTCCTCCCAGGAAGGCTGCTCTCAACATTGATGGGTCTCTGTAGCTCCTGAGTCTTGGTGCCAAAGGCTGATGTGTCCGGGAAATTCAGCCCATGGAGACAGATCTCAGAACATGAGAACCATGAGAAGCACCAAGTTCCCTTTCCATAAAGACCCTGAAACCTCAGACTCTGCTTTCCATGACCATGCATCCACTCTCTCTGCCTGCCAGGAGAAGCCGACCAACGTTCACACAACTCAAACCAATGCCCTCCATCACCTCTCTGAGCCTGAACTGGGACTGGAGGGAGAGCCCACCAGCTCCAAGGTCCCACTCAGCCGGGCCCCACGATACCTGGGCTCACGATTTGGATGAGATCTTAGAAAGAATTGTTTTGCTGTGAGGGTGGGGAGGCCCTGGCCCAGGTTGCCCAGAGCAGTGGTGGCTGCCCCATCCCTGGAGGGGTTCCAGGCCAGGTTGGATGGGGCTTGGAGCCCCTGATCCAGTGGGAGGTGTCCCTGCCCATGGCAGGGGGTGGAACTGGATGGGCTTTGAGGTCCCTTCCAACCCAAACCATTCCATGATCCTATAATATGCATCCCCCGTCATTCTTACCTCTCTAGATCTAGCAAGCCACCTAGCTTGGTCATCCTACAAGGGTGAAAATGCAGTCCTGGAGCTTCTGAGAAGCAGGCAGGAAAGTGTTTCTTTCCTCTAAGCATGAAATGAAGAGGAGTTCCCTGGAAAAACCCACCCACTGAGCAGCAAGTGTCAAAGCCACCTCTGTATGTGCTGTTGCTGCACTGGTAATTATAAGTACCATGCTCTCATTAGGGAACAGGAGAGATGACTGGGAGGCAAGGAGATTGGCAGCAGAGCTGTTGTTATTTTTGAGTTTGAACAAAAATCAGAACTGCTACAGCTGAGATCATTCCCCATCCCGCACACGCCAGCAGCTGAGAGCATCTCAGGGGATGCTCAGGCCAGAAGGGAAGAAAGAACAGGAACCAGTGTCTCACTTTGTCTGACTGGGCATGGGAAAAAGATAGGGCTGCAAAGCTGAGGCTGACAGCAGGGTGATGAAGGATGTCACTGAAAAAGATCCCACAAGTTTTCCTCTCTCCCTCCCTGCCTGCAGCAATGGGACCTCCTGGGTACTCTGCTCCTCCTGTGAATGTGCTGGAGTTCATCCCAGCGCCCCAGCAGCCTCCTTCCTCGCTCCTCTCCCAGAGAATTCAGCTTCTAACCAAGCAGAGCACCAACTTCAACTTACAAAATACAAACATAGCTGTTTATGCAGCTCAAAATTCACCATAACCAAATATTCAAGCCTTCGGGGATGCTTTTCAAAGGCACCGATTAAGGCACCCAGCTCCCATTGGTGCCTTTGAAATATTCCTCCTTTCTCAGGTTTTCACCGAGATTTGCACCAGCAAAAGCTCCTCCACCAGCCGCGTCCGTCCAGCGAACGCAGGAAGGAGATACCATCAAAGCGAAGCTGCTGGCAGACGCAAAGCAAGGTTCGACACGTTGGGGCATCCTGGAAGCCAGTTGCCAAAGCCACCAGCCTCAAAACCCACAGCCCCCAGAGTAAATTGTTGTCAAGACTTGTGTGGTAGGGATTTGTACGGAGCAAGAGCTGCCTGCGCGTGATCTGCTCCTGCGGTTCCTCCCCACGTCATTTGGAATTGAGAATTTGGAATTGTTCCTCCCCAGCAGAAATAAATCATCCTCTAAAAGCCTGTTGCCAGGTTTCTCCCTGTCCCAGGAGGCAGAGGAGGGAGGAATTGACCTCTGACATGGAAACCACAGCCCAAGCCTCGGGCAGAGGAAGACGAGGCAGTGGGTTTGGACTGATGCCCACCAGTGCAGGCTCCCTTCCCAGGTGGGACCTCTTCCCAGCATCTCCGACTGATGGAGAACTGATGGCTGCAGTGCCTTACCCGTTACTATCCCCAGTCTTTGGAAGAGCACAGAAAATCCCTTTAAGTCCCTCTTGCTGATATTGAAATGACACTAAAGTGGAACTAATGTGCTCCAGGTACTTATTCCCCCCTCCAATCCAGCATCTCCTGCCACAAAGGGGTGACAGACGTGTCACAGGTGACGGTGGCTGCGGGAAAAGCATGTTCCCACGTACAACAAAGGGATGGAAAGGTCTTTTTAACTCCTGCAATGCCTGTTAAGATCTTATCTTTAGACTGGATTTATAACCACCACAAAATCCACGCTGCCCAAGCATGGATGAGGCAGGGGAGGGAAGGGGTTGCGCTGCCAGAGTCTCTGGGGACCACACTGCAGGTCCTGGGTGGAAGGAGCGAGAGTAGAGCACTGGGGAGCTCTGAGGTCTGCAAGCTTTATCTTGACCCCAGTGACCAGAAGCAATGAAAAACAGGATTGTCCATCTCACCCTGCACTGCTGGATTTCTGACCTCTGAAAGGAGTCACTGCCATGACAAGTCATTTCGCCAAGCCAGCAATATAAATGCCTGAAGCAGCTCACGTGCATTGATTTTTGCCACCTGTAGAGCCACGAGGTCACGCTGCAACAGCAGCCTAGCCAAATATCCATCGCCAGCCCCAAATTCAGTCTCCAGTGCATCCCAGCCCACCTCGGTACATCTCAGAACACCAGCCCCCAAAATGCCCAGCAACTCAAAGCACTTGCCAATGGCTTTGACAATTAAATTACCCATTCCACCTCCCTTCCTGCAGTGCTGGGCTCATTAAAAATCCTCAGCATCCTTCCCATCCAAAAAAGCCCACCTCAGAGAGCAGCTGATGTCCAAGAACCCGCCTCCCTCAAGGCAGCAGATGACAGCAGCGTTAAGCCTTCCAAATTATTTTGGATGGAAACTTGTCTTACAAAGAAATAAAAAGCTGCAGAGTAAGACGCTATCTATGACCAGAGGGGTCAGGGTTTCATTATTGCATTAACCTTTCGTGTCTTTAGATTCCACAAGAGTAAATTGGTATCGAGACGACAGGAGCCCCGATGAGAAAAAGGCATCGTTCCTAAGAAAAGTAAGGGGAGGGGGAGAATAGAGGTGGGAGCGAGAGAAAGAGGGAAAAAAAACTGGCAAATAAGCTATTACAGCTAATAATAACTTTGCAATGCTATTTTCTGCAGGAGTCTTCAAGTTGTGATGTTTCCCTTCATTCTAATTACACCTTCTAAAAGCAGGTTCCTTTCTCACTTTAACCACCCTGTGCGAAGATCCCGCAGGATTCAGATAAAAATGGAGAGGGAAAGGAGTTTGCACTTCGCAAACAGCCTCTGCATATCCTAGGGGAGCATCACCTGCATAAACCACGTGGGATTATGCTCGCAAATAATAAACAGCCCCCAAAAAAAAAACACTCCAGGAAGGTGCAGGCTCGGAGGGTCGCAGGGACCGTTTGACTTCTCTCTTCCCATCCAGGGAGACTTTGCCAACACAATTTGGGTTACAACCCGCAGCAGAGAAACCAGGATGGAAATCAGTGGTGCAGCCAGGTTGAGCCTAGAGGGAAAACATCCCACCCACCTCTGCAAGCCAGGCAAAAATCAAAAGGAGAGAGGCTCAAATCCTGTGCTTTGAGGCAGAAAGTGGTCAGTGTGGGGGCAGGAAGGCAAAGCAAGCCCAGTGCATTGGAATATTTCCCTTCCTTTAATGCAGGCAGCAGGTTTCAGCTCGATGGATTAACGGCTGAGCCCAGCTGGGCAAAGTCCTGGGCTGGTTTGGCTCAGGGGACAGTCAAAGCCAAAGCAGATATTGCTGCTTAAGAGTAATAAGAAGGGGAAGCTACAACCATGTAAGCGCGGATCAAGAAACCTCTCCCAAGTCACCGGGGGCTTAAACGCACAGCCTTTTCCTTCCCTGGCACACACAGATGTCAGAGCTGGCTCAGGCCTGGGGCCAAACAGCCACATCCTAAGGAAACTGCAACAAACCGCTAATGCTCCGTGCCAGGTCTCTGCCAGCTCCTGCAGCTTAAGGACACCTGGATGACAGCCCATCAGGTGTCACACATCCACCTCTTCAACCTGCGCTGCTGTCTTGCATCCATTTCTTTGCAATGTTGACCCAGAGGGATCTCATCCAGCAAGACAGCGATAGAGCCAACGCTCTGCTCAGCACAACGTGAGTCAGGTAAGCTGCCCCCACATCAGGCAAGAACCAACTTCCAATAAAATAAACCCTTGGATCTGGCAAAGTCAGGCAATTCACGCAGCCACAGCATCCTTCTCATGCTCACACGCTAAACTCTAGGTGCACCATTTTGGTTTAAGGCAATGCTGAGGAGCTGGAGGCGCTGCCACCAGAGGTCCTCCATGGGTGCTCCTCAACCAGGCAACACACGCCCCAGCGGACGGCACCGGCCCTCCAGGGCTAAAACACATCCCATCCCACTGCAATCCCATCAGGGGTTCCCAGCCCCATTCCAGGGCATCTCATACCTGCTGATCGCGCGGGCTGCAGCGCGAAACTGCCACAGCACCCTGGGATGTGGATGGTCCCACAGCACCAGCCTCCGCAAGCAAGTTTTAGCCCGAGTCGTCTCATCTTTGTCACAGCTGCGGAAAGAGCTGTTTTCCAGCTGTGACACAGCTAACCTCTCCCCCGCCAGCCTCATCCTCTTCCCACACACACCAGCCCTGCACTGCAAAGCGCTGTAACTAAACCATGGAAAGCTGCTGAAATTATAGCCGTGCTTCTTCCCTGCCCTTCCAAGTCCAACATAATTCTCGCTGACAGTCAGGAAAAACACATGTTGGGTTCAGATCGGCTCTGAGCCTCGACACCCAGTCCCCATCTGCTTCCACAGGGACCGTAATCTTTCCAGCTGCTAAGAGTGTACATCGTTATGAAAAAAAGGCTGGTGACTTCTTCCCTCGAGCTGCCCATCCCCATCGCTCCCTCCCCACGGATGCTGTGATCGCTGCCCCACCGCGACCCACCCGCCAAGCATCAGCGTGGAAGCAGCGTTGAAACCAAACCCAGCATCTCCCCCTTCATCCCCTCCCTGACAAGCCACGGGGACGAGGCCAATCCACACTTCTGGAGCCACCTGCTCTGCTCGCGAAGGTTGCGGCACCTTCACCGCAGCCCAGCGTGGTCCCTCCCGGTGCCAGGATCGGGGCAGGAGGGGGTCCATTTTCACTTTGCAAATAGGTGCGAGGGGCAGGCACCCCACTTTGCCTGGCAGCGATCAGGGAAAAAAGGACAAGAGAGAGCGCAGGGAATAACCTGACGGCACAGAAGAGAAGGAGGGTACAGAGGTGCCCAACTTCAAAGGGGAAAAAAGCTCTGTGACCCCATCATTTACAGCCAGAGGGTGCCCGAGGGGATGGACTCTGCCCAGCCTGGGGGCTGCTGTGCAATCCCTGGCAGACCTCGCCGTGGGGTGGTGCAGCTCGGTGTCCGGTGAGGAGCCAGTCCTGCTGCGAGGGGACAGACACGGCTGTTTGAACCCCGCTGGCAAAGAGCACTTGGCAATTCCCTGCTGCAGAGCAACTCGCTCCCTGCCTGCCTGTGTGCGTTCGTGCGCGATGTGCATGAAGTCCGGGTCCCCTCTGCGTGCACACCGCCCGGCTTTCCCTCCCTGCCAGCCGATGTCATCCCATCCCCTGGAAAAAAAAGGTTTTTGCACTACCTGGGATGAAGAGCAGGGCAGTTGTGGCCGTGAAGACGATCCAGCAGGCAGGATGGTACATCTTGGAGCTGCGGTAGACTAGCGGCTGATTTGCTTGCTCGCTGCTTGCTGCTGCCGCTGCTGCTTTCGTCTGCGTTGAATGCTGAGCAGGTTTAAATCCAATGTTTGCAGAGGGAGGGAGACTGAGTTAGTGAGCTAAAGAGAGAGAGAGAGGGATGGGAGCAGGCAGTCAGTGTCTCTGATTTTTCCTTGCACACGCACACACACACACACGCGCACACAACTAGCAGAAGGAGCACCAGGCTCAGTGCGTGCAGCGGGGAAAGCAGACCTCCTACCAGGCACCCATTGGTTCGAGATGCTGACTGACACACGCACACTTGCTCTTCTGCGGGTCTCACTCTGCATCCAGGGAGTTAAACGCGGGCATCGACCCCCTGAGCATTCCTCCCAGCAACCGGCTGGCAGCGGTACCCGGGATGAAGGGAGCAGCCCGGCAGACGGATGGACACCGTCCCACCAGCCGCCTGCACAGTGGCTCGGAAATTTTTTGCCCCCAGGCTGAAGCCTGAAAGTGGGGCAGCCTCAGGCGTCAGCCCTTGGCTTGCCCCTGCCCCTCTGCGGGCTCTGCTCCCCTCCTGGGGAAGCCACCGCCAGCGCTGCCTAGCGCCAAGAGAGACAAACCAGTGAGGAATCCAAGCTTTTTAGCATAAGTGGGTGTTTTTTGCACAAAATCTCCGAAACTGAGAAGCAATCATCTCTGTGAATCCCAACCGGAGCCGTATTTTCTCCCTTCAGTGGGCTGACAGAGCCCCAAAAGGGTGCTGAGCACAGGGTACCTGCTCCTGCAGCGCCTCTACTCGATACCAACCAGTCCCCACTGATGCCAAGGAGCGTTTTCTCAGGCTTTCCAACACAATCCTATCCTTCCAGGCTGCCAGAGTTCCCCCTTGATCCCCAATTTCCCCCAGACTCCTCTTGGCACATTCCCACGAGCGTTCCCAGTGCAGCTTTCTGCATCTCCATCACTATCCCTGCCACCTCCCCCCTCCCACAGCCACCCCGGATCAAGGCATTTGCTAGCTAGAGCCTCAGTTTGCTGCATTGCCTATAGAAAAAAGGATTACAAAGTTAAGTTCCCGAAAGAAATAGCGCTGATTTTTGTCATTTTCTAAACACAAAAAGGTCTCTTTTCCTGTGCCAGTCCAGCCCAAGTAGATTTTTAGGCAAATACTTTGGAATTTAGCTATCCACCCACCAGGGCATTTTGGCACCACTGTTCACAAACTACTCCACCCCCCCATCTCCTGTCTCAGGGCTTCATAGAATCACAGAATGGTTTGGGCTGGAAGGGACCTTAAAGATCATCCAGTTCCAACCCCCTGCCATGGGCAGGGACACCTCCCACTGGATCAGGCTGCTCAAAGCCTCATCCAGCCTGGTCTTGAACACCTCCAGGGATCCACCACTCTTCTGGGTAAGAGAACCAAACTTCTTATGGTTTCATCCTGTTTCTCCTGTCAGGCTCCGTACTCATCTGCCTGGGCATCCTCTCACCACTCCCGGGACATGAGTTCCTTGGACTCTTCTCCCTCAAGACCCATTTTGGCATTAAACTAATTATCTCAGAGAGTTTCTGGAGGGGTAACATCTCACATCATGAGCGTATGAGGAAGGACAATGCATCCACCAACACCTGCCCACAAACATTAATTCCCCCAAGTGGCTGTTACAGAGCCACGGCTGGAGCCCTCCAGCTCCTCCCTGCCACCAAACCCCTCGTATCCAAACCCAGACACATAACCCCAATAATTTCCTCCCCTACTGCCTTTCTTCTCCATTTTTCTCCCACCCACTTGTTGCAACTCGACACAGACTGATCACAGAGACGACAATCACATCCCCCTCCCTGCATGTGCCTCTTATCTCACATTATTTTCATACAAAGCAGCACCAGGAGGAGCAGGAACGGTTCTTTTGGTGTACAAACCTATATCCATCATGGTCTCAAAAGAGTCCGCTCACCCAGCAAGGGATGGAGCACACACCGCCAGGACAAACTTTCTCTGGGCTTTAGCCATCAATCATTATTCATTTTCTACTCTGCACGAATAAACCACAAGTTTTTGAAAGCTTTTAACTCAACCATATTCCCACATCATCAGCTGAAGGCATCCCATCACCTGCATCTTGAGGAGAACGCTGAAGGAAACGTGCTCAAGGAGTTTTTTCTTTTAATAGGAGTAAAGTTATATTGTTCACGGCCTCTGGAAGAGCTAAATCATTGCACTGAGTAAAAACCAACCTGCTTAGTGTCTCATCTTTGAGGCAACGACGGAGATGTTGGGGCTACTCAATGCAAGAAAGTGTTCCTCAGTACGACGAAGATATTGAGGGGTTGGAGCGTGTCCAGAGGAGGACAATGAGGCTGGGGAAGAGTCTGGAGCACAAGTGTTATGAGAAGTGGCTGAGGGACCTGGGGCTGTTTAGCCTGGAGAAGAGGAGGCTGAGGGGAGACCTCATCGCTCTCTGCAGCTCCTGGAGAGGAGGTTGTATTGAGGTGGATGTTGATCTCTTCCAGGTAACAAGTGATAGGACAAGAGAAAATGGCCTCAAGTTGCACCAGGGGAGGTTTAGATTGGATCTCAGGAAATATTTCTTTACTGAAAGAGTGATGAAGCACTGGCAGAGGCTGCCCAGGTCTGTGGTGGGGTCCCTATCCCTGGTGGGGTTCAAACAACATGTAACCATGGCACTTTACTACATGGTTTAGGCGGCACAGTAGGGTTGGGCTGATGGTTGGACGGGATGATCTTACAGGTCTTTTCCAACCTTAACGATTCTATGATTTCTTTCCTGAAATTCCTTCTAACTGGCACCCAAACAGCCAACACCAGGCAAATTTACCCTGTACTTCACAAGAGTTTTGGGAAACCAGCTGCAAGGAGGCATTTGGGCTTTCCCAGGGCTGCGAGGCATGTGCCTACGTTGCATGCAGACAACCCAGGACACCTGCCCCAGAGGGGACCACACTGCCTGCGGGCTCGGCTGAACCCTCCAGCTGCACCTCCCTCTCCAAAACCCACCCAGCGAGCTCTGAACCTGCCCAAGATGCAAAGAAATATTATTATCTACAAAGAACTAAAGGAAATGAAGAAAGAAATAATTTCTAATTAACAGAAATGTTTGATGAGCTCAAAACAAACATGTTGCTGTGCTTTCAAAATCGGGAGTTGAAAAGCTATATTTGGGCAAATTTCAAAGCAGCACATTCTTACTTTTTTTCCTCCCACCACATTTCTCCCGTATGCTTTCTTTTTTTTTTTTCACCTGGCAATGACTACTAACCAAGTCCAGCACACAAATACCTCATCTCCTTGCAGCTATTTTGGCTAATTAGGCAGTACCTGCACTGCCAAGCGCAGCTCCGAGTTTGACCTTGGACCAAGACCTTTGCTGCATCAATGCCTTTGCAAAATGGGAACAAATGCGCTTTGGTCTGGCAAACAAATCTATTGCCGCTCACTGGCTCTCCAGGACCGAACGGGGCACTGGCTTGTTTCATTTGTTTGATTTCCAAGACACAAAAGAAAAGATGTATAAATATGTATTTAGCTGGTGGAGCTTTTCTGGGATATTTGGAGTTGTTTGGTTTTTGGTATCAAGCAGAGAATCTAAAATACATATTTAAATTTGACAGGCAGCACCCGATCCGAGAGGAGACATTATGGTCCACTGGGCACAGTTAAACATGATTTTTGCGCGTACTTTCATGGGTTTTTTTTTTTCCTGAGCTGCCTCAATGCATATTCACATCTGGGACCGTTCTGGTTTCCGGAGTAAATAACACTAAAGTTTTTGATAAAGCAGAATTCCCTCACTCTCTCCTTGCAGAGCCAGGGAAGAAGGACAGAGCATCCCAGGGAGGGGATTGCCCAGGGAGGTGGTCGAGTCGCCTTCCCTGGAGGTGTTTAAGGAAGGGGTGGATGAAGCGCTGAGGGACATGGTTTAAGGGAGTGTTAGGAATGGTTGGACTCGATGATCCAGTGGGTCCTTTCCAACCTTGTGATTCTATCATTCTATGATCCCAGGAGCAGCAGGGCTGCAGAGCTCGGCAGCAGGGAGCTGTGCCAGGGGCTGTGTCTGCAGGTGACACAATGGGATTGGGACCTTTTGCTGTCCCATTTACCAGCCCCAGGACTGCAGTGTGACCTCCTTTGTGGCCATCACTTCAAAGCAATTAACAGAAACACAGAAAGGTTTAGGTTAGAAGAGTTATAAGGGACCTTTCAAGCCCGTCTAGTCCAACTCCCCTGCAGTAAGCAGGGACATCTTCATCTCAACCAGGTTGCTCAGAGCTCCCTCCAACCTGATCTGGAACGTTTCCAGGGATGGGACCTCCACCACCTCCCTGAGCCAGTGTTTCACCACCCTTGCAGTGAAAAATTCTTCCCTATATCTAGCTTAAACCTCCCCTCTTTTAGTTTAAAACCACTGCCTCTTGTCCTGTCACAACAGGACCTGCCAAACTTCATCCCCATCATTCTTGTAGACACCCCCCGCAAACAAGGAGGGACGAGGAGGAGCAGCTCAGCTCCGCTCACAGATGCTCTTCCAGGCATCCCCAGGACTCTAGCATCAAAACAGCCTCCACCAGGCTGATCCCAGCCCCTGATCGCAACCCAGGATCCTCCGCAGAGCAAGCCAAAGCCCAGTCCTGCGTGCCCACAGGACCGCACGCTGCACAGCGCCGTCTCTCTGCTGATTTCCAGGTCGGGAGACCACTGTCCTCGGCATTCTCCTGCCCAACTCCAGCCTCACCAACCCAGCTACCTGCAGCTTTTGCCCCAGACTACACAGACCACCCTTTCCAGTCCAATCCAAGGTAATTCCCAGCTCCTCCAAGCCTTTCTCCAAGTGCTCCATCACTGGATTTCTGCCTTTCTCCGGGGTGGCAGCTGTTGTGGGAGCCTTCGGGTGGGGAGGAAGGGATAGGGAAGGCTTTGGGGAAATAGGAAGCACCCAAAAACAAAGCGTGTCTGCAGGCTGTACCCCTCTTGGTGCCACCACCCCGCAGCTGCTCCACAGCCCAGCGCCTCCATCCACCCCTCCCTCCCTCCATCCTCTGCTGCTTTCCTCCTTCCTGTCCCCTCCTGGCCCCCGCCTCTCTCTCTGTGTGTTTGTGTCTCTGCTTGAATGAAAGGCTACCCTTTTCTCCTTGACATCTTGTTAGAATGTGAATACAACATCTATTGATTTGCATTTCATGCAAGGAAAAGGAAAAGAAAAAAAAAAAAAAGAAAGTAGCTTTTTTCTTTTTTTTATACGTATACATAAAAAAAAAAAAAAAAAGACTCTCTGAACTCAGAGCCACTACAGGGATAAACAAAAGATGCAGGGAAAAGAGGCAAAAGCAGTCTGAGCCACCTGCCCCCAGCACCCCGTCAGGACTCTGCTCCCTCAGACCCATTAGGACGTTAGGAAGAAATTCTTCACGATGATGATAGGAAGGCTCTGTCCCAGGGTGCCTAGAGCAGTGGTGGCTGCCCCATCCCTGGAGGGGTTCCAGGCCAGGTTGGATGGGGCTTGGAGCCCCTGATCCAGTGGGAGGTGTCCCTGCCCATGGCAGAGGGTGGGACTGGATGGGCTTTGAGGGCCCTTCCAACAAAAAACCACTCTATGATTATTCTAGCATCAGCCTCCCCTGATTCCCTGCACAGCCCACGGAGAGCACAAGGATCATCGGATCATCTACAGATCACAGGAACCTGCCTGATTCATCTTGCAGATGACAGGAACTTCACCAGTCATCCCCGGATACACGCATATCAGGCAGATTATCACCCTCCACAAGCACTTCTTCATCTCTACAGCCATCACCAAGGGCAAACACCATGAGTTACCCCAGGCTGGGCAGGCAGAACCCACCCAGCTTCATGGTGGAGGCAAACGTAGAGCAATTACGGTGGGCAAGGTGATGAAATTAGCAGCAAAAACAGAGGGAGAAGCAGGCTGGTGCTTGGGAAAAATGTGCAGCAAGCAGCACTGCTCCCCTCTTGAAGGTCTGCATTAACCTGCAGGCATCCTTTCACGCTGGTCTCCAGTCACCGTGACGCAGACACCAACTGTCCTGCTAACCCTGCCTCGGGGAGAGCATCCCGCTCCTCCAACCAGGGCGAGCAGGGATGCCCCAGGGAGAGAAACCCCATGTCACGACACAAGAGAGAGGTGGAAGCATGAGTGGGTGAAGGGAAACAGCTCTCCCTCACCTACCGCAGTGGGGTGCTGGGAGGATTAATTAGTGTTTGTAAAGCATTTTGAAGATAAAGGCGGTTGCAGGAGAGCTCATAACCAGGAGTGAGATGGAAATGGGGATTGGGAAACCCAGTTACGGCAGGGTTTCTTATCTGCTGTGCAAGCTGCAGCCCTGGCTGGGTGAACACCGCGCGGGTTCAGATGAAAGGTAGAGCAGAAAAAATTCCACATTGTGAAAAAAAGAAAATCAAGCGCGCACTGCTTGGGAAAAATAAGTGAAAGAGAGATGAAAAGATGGGATCTGAGTCTCTAAAAGCTGGAGAGACCTGCTATTGATTCTGGCTTGGGAAGAAGGAACCTGAACAAGAGCTGGTGTGTTGTTAAGTGCACTTATCTCCTCTTGTTAGATGGCAGAACAGGGCCAGATGGACAGGGTACTAATTCCCGTCAAGAATCATTAGCAGCTGTGTGCTGGATGAGGTACCTCCAAAGATGTGCTATGAGCAGCGGTGAATGCAGCAGCACTGTGAGGTCGGAACCCCACAACGTCCCTCAGCAACGTTTTCCAATGCTTGACCACTCTCACTGTGAAAAAAAAAAAGCTTTTCTTTGTGTTTAAAGAGCATTTCTTGTACTTGAATTTATGCCTGTTGCCTCTTGCCCTTTCTGACACCCCTGAGAGGAGCTTGGCCCCCATGCACACGTGTTCCCCTCTTCTCCCTCAAGATGTCCACCCTCCGGAGCACCCCATCTCCTAGGAGAAATCCTGGTGGGAAAGAGCACGGTGGGAAAAGACAGCAATAGAATTTACTGCCCTCCTCAGCCATCAGGACCATGGGCCCACTCCAGAGAGCGATGGAAAGCGAGATACCCTCACAAAAAAACCTTTAAGCACAGTAATTATCCATCATCATCGTGTACGAAACGTTATCTCCACGCAGACCTCAAGGTCCTTGTGCACCACCCTCCCTCTCCAGGTGCCTCGCCGCTTCGGGCTGCCCCATCCCATCACCTCCGAATGCACACTCACCAGCACCAGGGCAGGATTCCCTTCTCCCATCCACGTCTCGAGGAAGGAGACTTTTGCTACCCTAGCTTTGATCAAAATGACTGAACGTCAGGGAAAGCGCGGGGTGGAAAGAAAAGAAAACAGAGCAGAAACGATGCATCCTGATCCACAAGCAGGAGACGGTTCAAGGATAATTCAGGCATTGCTGGCTGTGTGCTTCTGGGGGCTGGGTTTTCTCTTTCTTTCTCATTTTTTTAAAGATTTAGCGAGAAAGAAAACATTTTTTCAAGCTTTGCTGCCTTTCATTTTTCTCCGAGTTCAGTGGCTTTCCTCGTCAAGCCTCTGTAGCTCAGGTAGGAACAGAGGGCTCCAGATTAAAGAGAAACACGGCAGCGAGCAGAAAGCCATCAAGATAACAGAGAGGAGAAAGTCGGGAAAGACAAAGAAGGGAAGTCTGTTTTCTGCAAGATTCTCACTTTTGGCTGTTATGGAGATTAGTCCAGAAACAGGGACCAAGATGCATATTTAAGGCTCCAATCCCAGCTCTCTTGGCCGGGACATGGGGATACAGGACAACAAACAGCATCAGGAGCCTTCGCCACAGCAGCGGGGCTCAGTGCATCCAGGGCATTTAATACACTCTGGATTTTTATAGCTATCTAGGTGGGTGCACAGACAGACAGCACACGCTAGACTGACAGCCCTAAATACCTCTCTGCATGAGCACGGGTAGCAACCAAGCAGAGTGCCTCCTGCCAGAGCATCTCACGTGCCAGGGGAAAAAAAAACAGCCGTGCAGCATTCCTCAGCCCTCATTCCTCTCCCAAAGCACCCAGCGAGCCATGGCTTTGGAAGGAGGACTTGATTTCACCACTCTTGGTCCTAATAAGGGCCCACTAGCTGCTTCCCACAGCATCACCCACCACGGTAAGGCTCCTACAGCCATCGTGAGAAGCTGGGCTCCCTCTCCTCACCAGTCTGGGAAGAGTCCAACCCCAGGACTTCTCCTTGGGACCACAAGCAACCCGCAAACTGGGAAGGGATTTGTCCAGAGCCATCCCTCACTACTGCAAAGACAAGCACCCTGCAGAGCAAAGGCTTGACAGGGTCCATGTCTCCTTTGCAAACAACTCCAGCAATGACATACTCCTGGGGTCCTCTCTGGCTCTGCTAGGAAACCTTCCCTCCTGTCTTGTTTATGGATCTATTCTTAGCTCAACTTTAACTCACTGCAGAAACAGCAAGGAGCCTTTCATCCTGTGACCCCAAAGCACCTTAAAGAATATGAGCTGAGCCTCGCTGAGAGGAATTATTGTCTTCGCTGTTAGACAGAGGGGTCAACCAACGTAGGAGGCCAGGAAGACAGGCAGCAAGGCCAGCAAACAGAGCAGGGAACAACAAGTACGCAGGAGAGGCTTCAGACGTGCGCAAGGCGAAAGGCAGCCTGCGGACAGCATGGGCAAGACGAGCACATGAGATGCATCGGAAATTGGCCGAACCAAAGAGTTCAAAGGGCTGAGAGCAACAGCATGAAGTCTGGCTGAAGACCAGCTTGTACTGTAGAGTCCAGAGGATGATACGTTCCCTCAACCAGGAATTTCCCTCTGGGACTGTTCTGGTGGTCTGCTTGCTCTAGGGAGCACCCACAAACCCACTGCCATCTGCTTAAGGCACCGGGAGGTGGGTAATATGTGACCAAGACACCCTATTCAACCAGGAACAGCAGAGGGGAGAAGGTGGTGGCACCGGTGGTGGAGAGTAGTGGAGAACCTATCCCTGGAAATATTCGAGGGATGGGGCTCTGAGCAATCTGATCTGGTTTAAGATGTCCCTGCCCCTGCAGGGGATTGGACCGGATGACCTGTAAAGTTCTCTTCCAAGCCAAAGCATTCTACGATATGATTCTAAATCTGTGCCAACAATCCCATCCTTGGGATGCTCCCAAGGGGACGGCACCTCCTGGAGGTTGTGAAGCTGCCACAGCACCACATTCTAGCTCTGCCCTTGGATGAAAACCACTTTGTTTCCTCTTATTTATGTATTTATTTATTAAATCATGTTGAAACGGCGATTGTCCAAGCTGCAGGGACAGCCCTGTCCCAGGAGGATGAGGAGAACATCTCCATTAAAGACCAGATATGCTCATTGCCACGTTGCACCCCTAACTCGAGGAGGGAGAGCAGGTGCCGGGAGAGGGGGCACCACACAGCACAGAAAGTATTTTCCATATGCTGCCTGATCAGTTATACGTTTCTTAAAATGCTATTGCACAGATATTTCAGAGGCATCATGTAGTACCATCTGTTATGTTATATATTGCACCGAGCCCGGCCAATTCTGAGTTACTGTAATTTTATCTCCTCCATTTCATATGCGGCGCAGGCATCTTGCAAGGCGAGTTGATGGGGAACGGGAATTTGCAGAGGGATGGAGTACAAGGAAATTAAAAAGCGAGGCCCTAAAATGAGTAGCGATGGCAGCTCCCACCCATCCCAGACACCGGAGGGGAGTTTCGGGGCTGCACCTGCATACTTTGGGTCAATGGCTGCAATGCCCATGACAGAGTGAGCCTCTCTCCATCTCTCCCGCTGCATCCCTGCCTGCGACAGCAACACCGCGGGGTGGAGAGACGCCTCCGGCATCTCACAGATGTCCTTTTCCCTGCCTCCCCCAGCTTTTCCAGGCAGAACCATGGTTCACAGAATCACCAGGTTGGAAAGGACCCACTGGATCATCGAGTCCAACCATTCCTAACACTCCCTAAACCATGTCCCTAAGCACTTCATCCACCCGTTCCTTAAACACCTCCAGGGAAGGCGACTCCACCCCCTCCCTGGGCAGCTGTTCCAGTGCCCAATGACTCTTTCTGTGAAGAATTTTTTTCTGATATCCAACCTGAACCTCCCCTGACGGAGCTTCAGGCCATTCCCTCTTGTCCTGTCCCCTGTCACTCGGGAGAAGAGCCCAGCTCCCTCCTCTCCACAACCTCCTTTCAGGTAGTTGTAGAGAGCAATAAGGTCTCCCCTCAGCCTCCTCTTCTCCAGGCTAAACACCCCCAGCTCTCTCAGCCGCTCCTCGTCAGACGTTCTCCAGCCCCTCACCAGCTTCGTTGCTCTTCTCTGGACACACTCCAGAGCCTCAACATCCTTCTTGTGGTGAGGGGTCCAGAACTGAACACAGTATTCGAGGTGCGGTCTCACCAGTGCTGAGTACAGAGGGAGAATCCCCTCCCTGGACCTGCTGGTGACCCCATTTCTGATCCAAGCCAAGATGCCGTTGGCCTTCTTGGTCACCTGGGCACACTGCTGGCTCATGTTCAGAATAGGTTCTCCTATTCCTCCTTGCACCCATGAGCCACACCATGGCACGTCTCACCGTGCAAACCCAATATCCTCTCGGCAAGATGATGCTGCAAGTTGGCAGCTCCACATTGGGGTTATCCCCTCCGTTATCAGCTTCTTCCAGGGAGCAGCGGCAGCAAAAGGAGTTGCTGGTGGAGCCCATTGGCCTCGTTCAAGAGTCCATCAGCAAAAATCATCTCTGCCTTGCCGGGGGAGCAGCGATGGGTCTTGACAAGAATCATTAAGGTGAAAGTCTCCGCTCGAGTTATCCAGATGGATAACCCCATGTCGTAAGAGCAGGGAAAAGACCAGAGGCAAGAAATAAAACACTGAGGTTATTGCAAAAAAATTAACTGAAGCAGGTGGTCAGAAGAGAACGGGGGGAGTCCTGTCCTCTAAGATATAAAGTTGCAAGCTCATGATTTTTAAAGCGAGTGCTCCCAACACCACTTTTATCAACTCTTTCACAAGTGCCAGCAAAGTTTAGTGCCGCCCGGCTCAATTTATTCTGATGTCATTAGGAAAAGAGACATTAAAAAAAGCAGAAACCTCCAGATTTCCTGTGTTTTGCTGGCTCCCTCCTCTGGCACTTGGAAATATTTTTATTTTGTAATGGGTTTGGCCATGAAGTAAATGGAAAGACATCCAGCCTGCTCCTTGGACCCCCGCTTCGAGACAAGCGAGTCTTACTCTGACTCATGATACGCTGTCAGAGAGTCTGTTTTTTAAAGCTTTTTTTTACCCGTGCGACAATAATTAAAGGAAAAGGAAAATTCACCAGAAATATTACCCACGCTACTGTCTAATATTAAAAGAGTAGTCGGATATGCTTTAAGAAAAGCGATGGCAAGCAGGATTAGCAGCACCTGAGTACATCCCTGGTGCATTGCTTACAGCGACCAAAGAGGAAGAGGCAAGAAGCTCACAGCCAGCTCCTCCCAGAATGAGTTTCTCCCTGACGACCCGTTAATAAGACATAGAATCACGGAATGGTTTGGGTTGAAAAGGACCAAGAAGGTCATGCAGTCCAACCCTCTGCAGTGAGCAGGGACATCTCCAACCTGATCAGGTTGCTCATCCAACCTGACCTTGAATGTTTCCAGGGATGGGGCATCTACCACCCCTCTGGACATCATCACACCTTATGTCTGGAAGCTCTTGAGGGTTATTTCTCCCTGAAGGCAGAACCACTCGCCCGAGGCCATGGCAAGCACAGGAGGTGCCATTCCCCCCATCCTTCCTGCGTGGCCACGCAGCAACAGGAGTGTGCAGTGAGGTTCAATTTTGTGACATTTTGGTTTTAACTAAACACATGATGATCTCCTCCGGAGGGCTGGCATGGTATTCACAAAGGTTTTGGTGCCAGGCAAATTTTTGCTTTCAGTTGCATTTTATTTTTTCCTTAGCTCATTAATAAGCATTAATACCTTGGCTTTGTGTGCATTTAATATTCGCACCAGCACTTCAGCCTTTCCTTTGAAAGGGATTCTTCAAGGGCTTTTTAAGCATTATTTTGCTATTGTTCACAAAACATTTCTGATGGAAAACAGCATTTCCATTCTGTTTTAAAACTTGTCAACAACCTTTCCCCTTTATAAAGCAATAAGTCTGTTTATCCTCCTACCACGTCCCAGCAAGCAGAAAGCTACAGGGAGCCTGTTAACTCCAGGAGCTCGGGGTGGTAGGTTTTCAAAACTAATAAATAGTAATGCTTGCTTCTCCATCTTCCCTCTAAAGTTTCAAGGACTCTTGACACCACCACCCAACTTGAGCACGCAAAACCAACACGGGGCTGTCAAGCCTGCTGTTCTGCTTCGCAGGGAAGCCAAAAGACTTGGGACCCAGTTTGCCTCACCCCTAGTTTTCCTGCTTACACCAGAAAAAGCTGCTCAGGTCAACCAGCATTAGCAGGGACGACTGGAAGGGACCCTAATTCATAGACTCATAGAATCACAAAATGGTGTGGGTTGGAAGGGACCTTTACAGATCATCCTGTCCAGTCCTCCTGCAGGAGTAGGGACATCTTTAACCGGATCAAGTTCATAGAATCATAGAATCACCAGGTTGGAAAGGACCCACTGGATCATCGAGTCCAACCATTCCTAACACTCCCTTAAACCATGTCCCCAAGCACTTCATCCACCCGTTGCTTAGAGCCCCATCCAACCCGACCTTGAATGTTCCCAGGGATGGGGCATCCACTGCCCCCCTGGGCAACCTCTGCCAGGGCATCACCATCACCATGGTAAAAAATTTCTTCCTTACATCCAGTCTAAATCTCCCCTCCTTTACTTTAAAATCATTCGTCTTTAAAACCTTGTCTTGTCTCGTGCATTTCCACGCACTGCCAGGGGAAATATCCATGCTTCGCAAAAGAGAGCAGTAAGATTTGAACCATGGTTGGGGCACCAAGATAAAAGCAGGTTCTTTAGTGAAGCATGAGTTTAATTAAAGAAAATGCAACCTTTGCACCCAAATGACCTAACGGAGACCTCTCCGCTATCCAAGCAGATCCTACGCTAACAGCAGAAGCAAGCTCTGGTCCCCAAAGGAATTGAGGGTCTTCGAGCAAGCACGTTATCTGCTGATTATGGTCCTCTCCCTTCCACAGAGGAAAATGTGAGCCAGCTCTCCCGAGTGGGAGTGGATAGGGAAAAGATGAAGTTCAAAGCAAGGGGAGAGAAGCTATGACCGATGTGGGGAGGAAAGCTGCCACTCTAAGGCACTGCAAAATCATTAGAGCCCCTCAAGTGCTGCTCCCACCTTCCCCGGGCACACGGCATCTGGAGAGTTACTTCTGCACGTCAGTTATTCCACACACTCAGCTGGAATAGCCAGCCAGCTACAAGCTACATAAATATTGACAGGGTACGTTATTAAATAAATAGATCTGCTCAAGCATTCAAGGTTGACCACTTTAAGAAGGCAAAACAAGGCCTGGGGGATGGAGGGTTTCATCCCATCCCAAATTGGATAAGCACGGATGCAATCGATGCACTGGCTATGGCCCTTTGTTCATGTCCTGAACACCAGCTGGGAGATGAGGAAGGAAAGGAAAGCCCTGGAGAGACAAGGAGGTAAAATCCTTGCATGGGAATGAAGCCTTGACAAGACATTTGTTTTTCTGGTTTTGTTCCCTTCTGGTCAAGTAACTTGAAAATTTAATAGTGTGCATGGAGAACTGGGGCAAGGAAGGAGTGGAAAGGCAATGTATTCCTCTGGGGACTATCAATCACAGAAGGAAGGCTGCCAAATCACCCCCGAGCTGCCCAAGTGTGTTAATAGATGGGATTAGAGAGCTCCTTCTGGGGATCAAAGAAAAGCTCTCCCCCAGGAGCCCGCTGCCTTCAACTCCTGACATCCCAGAGGTCTCCTTGTGCAGCAGCTCCCACAAATATTTTCTTTGGGGGGGTCACAATCCCCTGAGTCTCATTAAGGATCTTGAAAGAAAGCAAAACTTAATTTGAGGGAACCACGCTTCATCTGGTTTCAAGTCAAAATTACACGCAGCCGCCAACGTTGCGTTATTTGGATGAAAGCTTTGGGACTCCATTTCCAACCCCTCCTCCCCAAAAGGTGCATCACCACCATCTGTAATTAAACTGGAAATTATCAGCCAGGGCTTCAACTCTCATGCGGCCAATAGCATTCGTCTCTCTGATATCAACCCATAAAAAAATAATAACTACAACGGGAGCTTGTTGGAGAAAATCAGCTTTACAAGTCATCCGCTTTGGATCACAAGAGATCAAAGCCAAGAGTGGCAGTAGCCTTGCAGCTCATGGCTCCCGGTAATAGGAACTTGCCTATTTCATGAACTCAGAAAGCAATCCAAAGGAGAATCACTCTCTATAATTGTTTTTCAACTTCTCCTCCAGCTGGAGGAATAATGACTGCACAATCCTCCTAACAACATGATCATAATCTATCAGTTCTATGAACTATAGAATGAACCCAAAGAGATAATTGGTGCAGGCACTGAATGATAAACATGTCAAGATTATGATTTCTTTGCTTAAAAATGAAACGAAGATATGATTGGAAATGCCATGCTTGGGGAGTATGAGCAATATTCCCATGCTCTATCATCTAAATTAGTTTATAATTTGCATACACTTGTATTTTTAGGCATTGTTCGAAGGCAGGGGAGCTGTAAAACATTATGATCCAAACACCATCAGACTTTGTCCTTCAACAGTACCTTCCCAGTCAAGATCTCGACAAGCGTCAGGAAGTCCCATGAGCCCCACGAGCAGATGCGGAGGGAAGGGTGGAGGTGCAGCTCTGCCAGGGACTCCCAGGAGAGTTTATCTCCTTTCCGCGGAGGTTTACAACCCCAGAGATTTGCTCTAAGTGCAAGTTTCGCACACACGCCGGTGGCAAGCTCAGCAAGCAATGAATTTTAGTGTTGCACCTCTCCGCCTGCCATTTCCCGACGCTCCCAGAAGGCCGACAAACCCAGGCTGACATTCACCTCATAACAAAACCGAAACCACAGCAAAATTCACCTCATTTCCAGTTCAGTTACAAGCGCTGCTTTTGCAGCCCTCTGAGCTCAGCAGCCCAAGGTGCTCCACTGGGTTAAGCATGAGACAAAAATACCAACAAACCCAAACCGTATTCACATGCTGAAGCGGTCTCTGCCTCGGCTTCTTCAGTTGTACCCTCCTTCATCTTCCAGCTGCAATACAAATGAAAACAGGAGGGAAAAGAAAGGCAGAAATAACCAAAACCGTACAAATTCAGAGTGTCTTTTCTCTCCTGGTATCTGGGGAAAAATATTTGGGAAGAGCTGGGGGCTCCAGCTCTGATGCACGCTCTCATCCTGCTCAAAGATGCCCTGCATCCCACAAAACCCCCCGTTTGGCGCTGTTTTCCCGTCCCTACAGCACATCTTGCAGCCCACAGGGAATCCCTGGAGAGCACCAGGTGGAAACGGAGACTGCTGAACCATGAAGGAGCAAATAGCAGGTCCCTCAGTGTGTGACTGTTCCTGTCACTGCTCAGAAAGCCCTGAGGGCTCCCTGCAAGCGCGAGGGACCGGAGACACAGCCAGCCTCACCGCTCGCTCCATATGGCACCCATTAGCCTGTTGCTCAGATGGCACCGACAGCACGTGGCAAAAGCCGCTTGCTGGCAAACTCTACGTGGAGGCAATGCTTCATCCAGGCAGATCTTGCTACGGGCACGGTAAACACGATGGGGAAGAACGAGAGAGGACCTGTACCCTCTGCCAGCCCCTAAAGCATAGATGGGCTTTGCTGCAGCCCCTCCAGCGCATCCTCCCATCCCAAGCACTTTGCAAACTGCTGTGCAGGGAGCGGAGTCTTGCCCAAAAACCTGGATGCAAGGACGAAGGGTGGGAGATACTAGGATGGAGACCTCAGAAAGGGACACTTCTGCTCTCAGACGGACTCTGCAGGAGCCAGGAGCAAAGGAGGGAAACCAGTAAAGGAAGCCAGAAGGATGAAAGCACCAATCCCATCCTTTTTCAGCGAAAATAGAAAGTCCCTCGAAGCAAGTCTACTGAATTAAAGAGGAAATCCTAGAGAGCCCCCATGCTCATGAACAAATTCAATTTGCCATCTCATTTTGAACCTTATAAAAAGTCAAAGCTCTCTAAACAAGAAGTAAAGCCTCACAGCCTGAACCCTTGGACAGGACATCAGGCTCCTCGGGACAAGCCAGGTACTCATCTCATCTCATCTCATCTCATCTTATCTCATCTCATCTCATCTCATCTCACAGCACCACGTAAGCAAACGCCACGTAGCAGCAGTTGCTCACCAAACACACAGCCAGGACAGGATGGTCACTTGCATTAAGTCTTCCTATAGCGTTAGTTTTTATTGCCTGTATTTACCCTTTCCTTGGTTTGTGCTGCGTAAGTCATCATCGCAGCGACGCAGCAGCTCCAGGGCAGGCACAAAACACACCCACCTTTCAAATAAAAGCAAATTAAATCCAGTTTGGACGAGGACCCTGAGCAGTAGCCCTTTGGATGAAGCTACCCAACATCTTTGTTTCCTATACGAGATACAAACCACCGCCAGCATCACTTTTATGGGACCCACTTGCCGAAGCCCGGAGCTCTGCACACAAGGGGCTGCCTGCGGCCAGAGGGACCTGAGCAGGTTTCTAATGCACCTGTAGCGCAGGGGAAAAGAGCTCCAGCACATCTTGGCCACCAGAGCCATGGGATGCTTGCTGAGACATCCCGCATCCTGCCTGTCCTCGCTTTTCCTCTTGTGTTCAGTTCACACCGTGAGCAGGCGAGAAGCAAATCCGGACTGACACCCGTTTGATTTTGCAGATCCCACCAAGCCGAGCTCCTGTAAATCCCAGAGTTTTGAGCAGAAGGGACAACCCTTGGGCAAGCAAGGCCAAACCAACCTGATTGCATCCCTCCCTGAAACATCATCACTCAAGGCCTAGAAACGGTATTAAAGGCTCTTTGATTTCTACTGCATTTTAATGCAGCGCTGGGAGCGCAGGCAGCACAGCCCTGCCTCGATGCTTGGGAGCCGGCACTGAAGCTCACTAGAAACACAAGCCAATTGAATTACGTGCTGCAAGTAATTTGTTCAAGAAACCTTGACATCCTTGTCAAACTATTCACAATTCCTTTCTTTTTTTTTTTCTTTTATTTCCTTTTTTAAAACCTTCTGACTGGCTCCGTAGATCATTGGATAACATTCAGGGAACGAGCGGGATGATTTTCTTCTCTTTCCCCATCATCGCCATCAAATGAAGTTATTTGTGACTACATCTGCTGGAAACCAAACCAAACCAAACGTGACAAGTCTATTTTCACCAGCGGTGAGGCGAAGTTGCAGGCACCGAGGTATTCACAGCTCCGTGCGCGGCGCCAGCACGCAATGCCGGCAAAGAGCACGGGGATCGGGGTGGCCACAGGGCGACTGCAAGAGGAGCTGGGGTGGCTTTTTACACCAATTGCACCCTAACAGTCTAATGAAAGGGAAAGCCGTAATCCACAGGGAAAAGACAGCCTTGATAAGATATAGGGGCGTGGAGTTGCACTAACCCAGAGCAACCACTTACTAAGGCTTTAGCAGCAAAGTAATATTTTAGTAGTTAATAATTCCACTCTGGTAAAGGTGAAAGCTAAGACAAAAGGCACTGCGTGAACCAGAAGTTTGTCCTGATGATAAACTCTTGAATCGGAGGCAACCACGCTGCATTGCTATGGGGAGCATCTCCTTCCAGTGGGCCACAGGAGCTCCTGTGATCATCCTGCTCCGTACCTGGAACCATTTAGAGCTGCACTGCAACCCTCCAGAGGTTAGAAAAGATGAGACTCCTCCTTATGCACCCCTAGAGCCCATGCACAGCCTCTACCACCTTCTCCAAGCCAAGCAGCAAAGGTCCTTCCCTCTCCCAGCTGTGGCTGGAGCTCCTTTTTTGGACATCTGGTCCAAGAGCCAGTGGAGGCTCCTGGACATCAAACTTCAGAGCTGAAGATGGAGGTTTTGCAGGGAGGGGACACAAAGCCAGCAGCAAGGTACACAGCTCAGAACAGGAATTGGGAGCTAAATGCTTTGGCTTGTGCAGCCACTGTGCTCATCGTGGCCCTTTCTGGATTTAAAAATCTTGTTGCTTATGAAATCTCTTCCCAAGAGGATGCCTGGAATAAATTGTCATCTGATAATAGCTACCAGGTGGCGAGGAGAGAAAAAAAAGCAGACATGCACAGAATGTTTTGACTTCAAACTCATGTGGTTTGTCAGAAAGGGAGTGCATTTTGTGTCCCATCCTCATCCCTGCCTCCCCCTCACCATTTCCACCCCTTCATGGGTTTATTTTTCTTTATTTTCTTTCCTCAAGCAGAAGGCAAACTCCCCAGGGCAGCGGCTGGGGGGCAGAGGGCAGAGCCCAGAGCAGATGCTCAAAGGGGCAGAGGTGGCCAAGTTGAGGTCACCCCTCCAGCTCCCCTCTAATTAAGCGAGCAGTTGAAGAAAGACTCCACAGACGTCCCCGCTCCTCTCACCTTGGCCCATCGCCCTTAACTCCTGGCTTACCCATCGGCCCCTTCTCGCTCTGGTCCTCGCTCCCCATCATACCTGTAACCTTTCCCATTAACGCCTGCCTGGTCAGGGAAAACCCTTCCCGAGCTCAAAGCATCTGCTTTTAATCAGTTTGCCATGGATCCTGCCTCAGCCTCGGGCGAGGAGCAGGTACAAAACTCCCTTCCCATCCAGAATGACATTGCCAGGGCAAGGTAGCAAAGGGCATCCTTCTCACAGGCTTCGGAAGACGGTAAAAGGTAAGACTGCCTGCGTTTGGGGAATGTACATCCCTTTCTTTTTATTCCAGGAACTTTATACTTGCTCTGTACAAGCCTGCAGACACACACATGCATAGAGAGGTTAGGTCTTGTTCTCAGCAGGAAAGGATATTGGCTTGGAAAATATCAAAACCACCTCTGAGCCCACTGCACTTCTTCTCACAAACGGTCAGCACAGAGAGCTGAGAAGGAACTTCTAAATGGTATCTTGAAATTTTAGAGGTCTTTGCCACAATGAATATGACCCAGGAGGGATTTCGGCAGCAGCGGGAGCTGGGAGGACAGCAGAGCGGCTCAGCCACCGCGCGTAGAAGGGAATGTCCAGCTGAAGGTACCAAGAAGTAACAGCCAGGAGAGCATCAGCCAGTCACCTGCTCAAGTGGCCAGAGCTGCGTGCACCCACAGTGGAGCCCCCCAGCATTTCACAGAATCATGGAACGGTTTGGGTCAGAAGGGACCTGAAAGCCCATCCAATCCCACCCCTGCCATGGGCAGGGACACCTCCCACTGGATCAGGGGCTCCAAGCCCCATCCAACCTGGCCTGGAACCCCTCCAGGGATGGGGCAGCCACCACTGCTCTGGGCACCCTGGGCCAGGGCCTCCCCACCCTCACAGCAAAACATTTCTCCCTAAGATCCCATCTCAATCTCCCCTATTTCAGCTGAAAACTGTTCCCCCTCATCCTATTTGGTGGGTGCTGCTGGACCAAGTCAGGTTGGCTTTCCTAGGTGCCCAAAGGCAAGAGTTGCATCCCTACCCGCACTTCCCTGGTGCTCCCGTTGCCCTGGGCACACGCAGCATCCCAGCATCAGCCTTGCCTCTGCCACTCTGCCTCAACAGTTCAACTCCTGGTCCAGACAGGACTCGAGGAATACGAAACTGCCCACAGGCGAGCACTAATGATGACTGCCAATATAACGACACACAGAACACAGTCAGCTCCGTTGCAAATGTAATTGCAATCATAATGCAATCAATACCGATGGAAACACCATATTTATACAGGGCCTTTCATCACTCACATGTAATGCAGTCAGTGCCAGTGCAAATATGCCAGCATCTGAAATAGAATGTTTGCCACACATCTCATGCTCATGCAGACCAAACACGGCATTCAGGAGAACCCTGTGATGCTGGGAGGTTTCTGGGCATCCTACAGACTCATTAAACAAAAAAATAAGCAATTCTCAAGTCCGGTTTTGCTTTGGAAACAGTAAACTCAACATTCACATTGAATTCTCCTTAGTGTAAGCCACAGTTTCCACGCCGTTCTCCCTGTCGGTTCTCCACCCCAGCATCTTGCTGTGGGCAGGTAGTCATTAACCTCCTGATGGGGAGAAAAGAAGAAGGAACGCTCCCGTCTACTGGCTGAGGCAGCATCAAAACACCCAAGCGCTGTACAGAAAATGTGTGGTCTTGCTTCATCCAGCCATGCAAAGGGCCTGAGCACCCAAGCCTCACCGTTAGATACCAGTGTGGTTGGCCCCATTGGTCATTGCATGACCCCCATTGGTCATTGCGACAATGACCATCTGGCCCTGGACACGGCGCTGAAGGACTTCTCCCTCCCATTTCAGCAGCACTCCCGAGCCTCGAACAGCCACGCAGCACTGGGAAAGCAGAGAAAGCCTTCCTGCCCTCGCTTACCATCCCATCTGCCCTCTGAATGTGATCCAGACGGTCCATCATGGGTCTTGACACATTTAATGTCTCAGTAAAGAAAAGCATGATGTGTTGATGCTCCTGTAAAGCTCTGACAACTGACAGCCTAATGGCTCCTTATTTTTTCCCAGCTGCAGTTTAGAAAATGAAATAAATTTAGCTCCTTAAGCAGCCTGGCTGCTCCGTGAGTAACGTGTTTGGTGCGCACTCAGGTACCAGCACTGAGCTGTGGGATCGAGAAGAAAGGATGGCCAAGGGAAAGGACGCCACAAGGGGTGGAAGTGAACCAGAGAGCTGTTACACTACAAATTTACCCACCCAAATCCCCCTTTGCTGGACCCTAAAGTCAGGACCCAAATCTCCAGCTACAGGTGATGCTGCTCTCCTACCCTGCAAGGTGTGGATGGAGCAACAGGACCCCTTTCTGGTGGCATCTACACCAGGGAGGACCTTGTGCTCCTCGGCATGTCAGACCTCTCTGATGGGCATTAAAAGCCGGGAGACGCTGATGAAGCTTAGAAGTCCTCTTCTGCTGGTGGATGTAGTGTATTAAGCAGCGCTTCTGTGATTAGACTAAAGAACTATGTAGCCAAAAGCATGATTGAAAGCCTTTCAGGAGGAATCAACCAGGTCCTTGTGGAGCACACACCAGTCATTACTCACCAGCCCAGACGAGTTAGTGAGCCTCAAGCCAGCAGACCGGGAACTCGCTCTGAAAGGTTTCTAAGGCTGTGAGCGATGAAGGATGGACAGGACTGGAGATGAAGCTCTCACCCCACCACAAAACCTCTGGAGGCCAGGAAAGGAAGCTCAGGAGTGGGGATTGCATTTCTTTTTGGGAGGATCTAGGAGCCAGAAAAGGGGTGAGAAGGGAAAACTTTGTGCAGCCTAAGACAAAAGCCAAGCAAAGGGACAGGACGGTTGCAAAGCCAACAAAGATGTACGGGAGGGTATGGTGACAAAAGCACCCGCTGGCACTGTCAGCTCCTGGCTCAGCAGCTCGTAAACAACTCATCTATACCAGCCTGGGTGCAAACAGTCCCTGAGCTAAATACAGACGACAGGTTTGCCTCTGCAAACAGCCCCTGCAGACCAAACCATCTCCCACCACCACTTGAGCTCCTCTGCATCTCCACACAGCCCAACCGGAGCACAAGGTGGGGGCTGCAGCCCCCTCGCACACCCACAAAATCCTCACACACCCACAAAATCCCTGCGGCGACAGGGAAAGCTCACACACAGCCACTCCGAGCAGCCTCCCCGTGTTCACACCCCAGCTGGAGCCCGGGGGGCCTGGGCCACCCATACGCCCCCCTGCATCCCCCACACCCGCAGCCCTCCCCAGCACAGCGTGCCGCACAGACGGTTCCTTTCAGCACTTTTCTCACCCCAAATTCCCTATTCCCCCATCTCTGGCTGCTACAGGCTATTTTTCTCCTGATCCAGGCCAGCTTCAAAACCAGAGCTCCTGCAGTAATCTCTTTGCAGGTGGCATCTCCATCTCCCCAGAGGAGCTAAATGCATTCCCATCCATACCCAGGAGGCTTGCGTTTCTTTTTGGGAATATCCAGGAGCCAGAAAAGGGATGAGAAGGGAAAACTTTGTGCAGTCTAAGACAAAACACACTGGGATTTTCAAAGAGTGCATTGAAGCTAAGACTTCTGGAGTCCTCAGCCCCAGAAGGACATGGAGCTGTTGGAGCAGGTCCAGAGGAGGCCATGAAGATGATCCGAGGGCTGAAGCACCTCCTATATGAGGACAGGCTGAGAGAGTTGAGGGTGTTCAGCCTGGAGGAGAAAAGGCTCTGGGAAGACCTTAGAGCAGCTTTCCAAAACTGTAAAGGGCTCCAGGAAAGCTGAGGACAGACTTGTTATCAAGAGCTGCCGTGACAGGACAAGGAGCAATGGCTTTAGACTAAGGGAGAGGAGGTTCAGACTGGGTATAAGGAAGGTATTTTTCACAATGACAGTGGTCAAACCCTGGCTCAGGTTGCCCAGGGAGTAGTGGAGGCCCCATCCAACCATTTAAGGTCAGGTTGGATGGGGCTCTGAGCAACCTGATCTGGTTTAAGGTGTCCCTGCTCCTGCAGGAAGGTTAGACTGGATGACCTGCAAAAGTTCCTTCAAGCCCAAAGCATTCTATGGTTCTAAAGAAGATCCAGCGCAGGAGGATCCAGATGCAGGAGGATCTTCTTTAGAAGATGCAGGAGGACTGGCGACAGCCAAAGCAAACAAAGCGATGGAAAGCAACAGAGGAGAAATACAGGCAGCTCCAGTGCATCAGCAGCATCAAGGCAAGGATGCAAGCAACCTCATTTCCCTGTCTCTGCAACAGGTTAAGTCCATCTCAGCTTGAGAAAGTTGTTTCATCTCACCGTACCTCCTGCTCCCCCTAAAATAACCGTCACTGCAAGAAATGCGTCTTCAGGAATGCAAGAGAGGGTGGGAAGGAAGCCGGGAGGAGGAGATCAGCAAACTGATGCTCGATAGCTGCCGCGAGCTAGCGAAGGGGCTAGTCTCCCTTGGAGCACAGCAAGACACATGGAGTGATGAAGCCGCCAAGAAGTTGTAATCAGGACTAATAGTTTGAGGTTCTTAATATTCCTGCAATCCAATAAATCAATGGCGCTAAATACGAGCGCAGGAAGGCAAGCACCGGATTGACAGGATAAATTAGGCTCGGCTGCAGGGAGAGATTTCTCAAACAGTTTGTTCCATCTGAGCTCACAGCAAACTCGTAAACAAGGCGAGGGCGCTGCAAGAGGCATCCCATGGGCAAGCCATGCCTCCTTGTTGGATACCCCTCCTGGCATCCAGGTGCCGGGAAGCAACAGCAGCCCCAGCACCCCCTCTTGATACTTCAGGCTTGCACAAATATTAAGTAGGTGTTCACCTTGCTGCTCCCAGGGTATAAGGAGGATTAGTTCAGTGTTTAACCTATCGCTTTACGGGTGCGTGTAAACCACCATTCTGTTGCCGGGAATTATTAGTAGAGATATCCAAGCGCTGAGATTTACAGTAGGATTAGTATCCTAAAATAGAGCTGATGCTCCTAAAGTGAAGTGATTCCTCCCCTGATCCTCCTGAGCATCCCAAGAAGGAGTATTGTATTTGGGGGGAAAACAGGGATGCATAACCTTCAAAACAGGAGGAAAGGAATAAGGCAAATCCTCTAGAAGATGCCTTGCAATTACAGGAGATGTAGATTAGCTCTTAAACAAATGCCACAGCTATAACCTCAGGCAAGTTATAAATCACGCTTATGGAGCAAATGACCCAAACATACTCAGCATCCACCCAAGATGCCACACGGGCAGTGCCTACCAAATCTATCTCATTTCATAGTCAAGTCAAACTTAACGCAGCCCAGAAATGTGTTACCAGCAGGAAAAATTGGATGGATGGATGTGTATCCATGCACTTGTCCCTGTGTCAGCCAGCTGGACATCTGCAGAGAAGCTGACTGATGCAGTCCAGTCATCTCCATCTTCTGCTCCATCCTTCAGGAAATGAGATGACCAGGATAAATATACCAGTGTCTGTATCCCTTGTCATATGGAACTTTTCCAGGTCCTTAAATCATTCCTGTCTCCATATGACAAGGGATTGGTAGGGCTGAGATTATTTGTCTTAAAAAAGAGACAAATAGGAAACCTTATGATAAATGTATATGAATTAATGAATAAGAAAGACAAAGTAGATCTGGTATTTCTATCCTCCCTGCCTTGCAACACAAGAAGTCCCCTTTGATTCCACTGAAATAGTGACAAATTCAGAATTGATGGAAAGCAACACTTTCCCCAACTAGCCTATGAAATCTGTTGAAGCCAAGAGCTCGGAGGTTTCAAAGACATTTATATCAATAACAGGGCTATTCAGAGTTAATGGTTAATGCTAATGAAAAGGAGATAATGCATTTAAGCCCCTCTCTAATGACTGCATTGGGCTGAATATAAGTCTTGGAGTTTAGCCAGCAGTTCCAACCTGGAAAACTTCTAATTCACCCAATATTTGCAAGCGAGGCTCAGCATGGGTTTACATCTCCCCAACTCCTGTGGTTCGGGGCCCATATCACAAGCCTAGTCTAGGCTGAGCTCTGCTCGAGGCACTGTCCCTATACATTCATCCAGATCCATCCTAGGAAATGTTCGCATTGCCCTTCCTCCCATCTTCCCAAGAAAAAGAGAGCAGGGATGCCTGGAAAACTTGTTTCATCATATAACAGCTATTAGTCCATACCAGGACCGCACTCTGAAGCTCTCTAGTTCTTATTATTCCTTGTTAAAACTCATCTATATTCCCTACCCCTGAATTACTAATACAAGAGAGTACCACCGCTTTGTTTTTCCTGGGAATCATGCCTTTGACTTTGGTCTCTCACTATCGTGATTGCTATTGATATCAAAAGCAGTGCCCAGAAGCTTCAAATGAGAGGCAAACCTCGGTTAAGTACACATTGTCGGAGACGCTCCCTGCCCCAGAAAGCACAATCTAAGCAGACTGTACAGATAAAAGAGCAAAAGAAAGATTTGAAAACATCCCCAAGGTCACAGGATTTTGCAGCACAGCCAGAGGAAAAAAAAAAAACCAGTGCTGAGACATCCCCGTCCATCAGCCCTTTCTAAAGGCCACCCCTCCTCCTATTTTCACACCACCCGTGCCTGCAGATTTAATGTGCTGGTTCTGCATTTGCTGTGATGGCAAACAAGTCTGGACCCTCAGCATCTCCCTTCTTAAGTATCAGGGTCTGGACATGCATGTTGCAATGACCTCAGCTCCCGCGTTCCTGCATCACCGCAACATCCTCCTCCCTTTACTTCCCACCATGTTCTTTGTGGCCGGCAAGGATTTTTCCACGTGACAGCATCTCTGTCTTACCAAAATATTAAACCCATGCTATTAAGCCCATAATATTACAGCCAGATCTCCAGGAGGTCCTTTTTATAGACGGGGGTGTCAACAGACCAAGGCAACAGAGGGACCAAGGACTTCCAAGGACTTGGTCTTCCAAGGACTCACAGCACTGAAGGCAGGAGCCTCCCCTTCTCCACTGACACAACTTAGAATCATAGAATAGTTTGGGCTGACCTCAAAGCCCATCCAGTTCCATCCCCTGCCGTGGGCAGGGACACCTCCAACTGGATCAGGTTGCTCAAAGCCCCATCCAACCTGGCCTTGGACATCTCCAGGGATGGGGCAACACAAGACATTTTTTAGTTAACTAAACTCAGATGATCTGAGAATCCTCCAGCACCTCTAAAACTCTAAATCCCAACCGAAAAACTGCTTGAACAGAACAGTGTTTTCCTACACAAATATGTTGCAAAACATTCTGCACATCTGTCCAAGACATCAACAGCTGCAATGATCACCGTAAAAGGTTTGAACACAGCAAAATGTTCTTTACTAAGTGCTACATAATGCCGAGTTCCTGCTGTAAAAGGCTCTTCAGAAATGACAACGTAAAGAATAATGGTCTCCAAAGCAGGGCTGAGGTGAAACTTGACAGCTAAAGCCAGAAGAATTTTATATCAAAATCCTGAGAGTTTCACAGGAACATAACACAAAGCCATAAACCACATTCGCTTTGTTTACAAGGTTGGTGGAATGCAGAAAATATAAACCCTCAAAACTTTTGATGAACATTCCAAGTCCTGAGCTTGTTACACGGTTCTGCACAACATTTTTTCAAACCCTGTTTGCCAACACACCCTCAAATAATTCATTGACTTCTGCTGAGTGCGAGGTAAATATTACTCAAAATAATAAAGATACAGTCCTGGCCCAAAGAAGGTACAACATTTTGATGGCATGAAGAGGATATGCCTAATGATGCCAAGGGAATGAGTTTTCTGGCCATTAAAGGCGTAGAGCATTGCAGTGTGTGAGCTCACGTGAGGCAACGCTCACCCTCAGCCCCAAATCCCTCTGCCCAAAGAACGATTCCTCATAACAACCTTATGGGCTTCAGTATGGAAAACATAGAGTGGTTTGGGTTGGAAGGGACCTTAAAGACCATTCAGTTCCAACCCTCTGCCATGGGCAGGGACACCTCCCAGTGGGTCAGGTTGCTCCAAGCCCCATCCAACCTGGCCTTGAAGGGGCAGCCACTGCTCTGGGCAACCTGGGCCAGGGCCTCCCCACCCTCAGAGGAAACCATTTCTTCCTATAATCTCATCTCAATCTCCCCTCTTTCAGCTGAAAACCTTTCTCCCCTCATCCCATCCCTGCCCTCCCAGATCAGATCATCCCAGCTTTCCTGGAGCCCCTTTTTTTTTGGTACTGGAAGCTGCTTTAAGGTCTCCCCAGAGCCTTCTCTTCTCCAGGCTGAACAACTCCAACTCTCTCAGCCTGTCCTCAGATGGGAAGTGCTCAAGCCCTTCAATCATCTTCATGATGAGCAAGTGCTCAAATATTAAATAGAGGCCATAAATTAACACACAAAATAGAACAAGGTTACTGCAAGCACTCAGAAAACTCTTCTTAACAAACCACCAGCACTTTCCACCATGTTCTTCAATTAATGTCTCCTGTCTGGTCCTGAACAGCACAGCTCTGCACAGCCCAACGGTTTAGTGGAACCCTTGCAAGAGGCGTTATGGGAACAGGTATATTAGCAAACAACAGCTGGCGCAAAAAATAAAGTTGGAGAGGAGTTTTAGTGGTTTCATTTAGTGTTTCTTCCACTGGCCACAGGTTATCGATCTCTGCAGAGAGGAGTCAGCAGCCATAGCTGACGTGCCGTCCCTCAGCCAGGGGTAATATACGACCCTGTTGAGATTCGCAGTTAACTGATGAACCCATCTGGCAGGAGAGCCGGAGAAGTGATTGATTCACTCTCCATCCTGGTACTTAGACTTTTCACCCTCAACAGGCCACGAAACCTTGTTCATCACGTTCATCAATCAAATGGGTAAATATCATTAAATCTGCAGGCCACAGGCAGCATCATTTATATTTTTGGGGTTTTTTTAAATCCAACTTCAGAAGTTCACCAACTTTTTGCTTGGTGAAGCAAAATGAAGAAGCTGAACCATGATACGATGGGACAATGCTGAGCTTTGGGTTCTTTATCTTGCCCAAGCCAGATGCTGAGAACAGAGTATTCCCAAATACTTCAGAGATGCCTGGCCCCACACAGCACCACAGCTGTCTTCTTTGGTTCAGCTCATAGAATCGTTTGGGTTGAAGAGACCTTAAAGATCATCTCGTTCTAAACCCCTGCCATGGGCAGGGACATCCCACCGGATCAGGTTGCCCAAGGCCCATCCAACCTGGTCTTGAACACCTCCAGGGATGGGGCAGCCACAACTTCTCTGGGCAACCTGTTCCAGTGCCTCACCACTCTCATGGTGAAGAAATTCTTCCTAATGTCCAGTCTAAATCTGCCCCTCTCCAGTTCATACCCATTCCCCCTCGTCCTGTCACTACAAGCCTTTGTAAACAACGATAGCTGTGGGCTGCTGAACGCATCAAGGGAGTTTTGCTCCGATGTTATCCAGGGTACAGCATCTTACGAGGAGCGGCTGAGGGACCTGGGGTTGTTTAGCCTGGAGAAAAGGAGGCTGAGGGGAGACCTTATTGCTCTCTACAACTACCTGAAAGGAGGTTGTAGCCAGGTGGGTGCTGGTCTCTACTCCCAAGTGACAGGTGATAGGAGAAGAGGGAATGGCCTCAGGGTAGGTTTGGATTGGATACTAGGAAAGATTTCTTCACTAAAAGAGCGGTGAAACATTGGAAGATGCTGTCCAAGGCAGTGGTTAAGTCACCATCCTTGGAAGCAATTCAAAAATCGTGTAGATGGGGCACTTTGGGACATGGTTTAGCAAGCACGGTGGGGTTGGGCTGGCAGTCGGACTGGATGAACTCAGAGGGCTTTTCCAACCTCAATGATTCTATGATTTAAACACACCAGAGCACTCCCCTGCAGGATTTGGCACCGATGAGGGTAATTCTTCAGAATCCAGTAGGGCAGCAACGCCCTACTTATGCTGTTCCGCTGATCCATAACTCCGAGGACAACAGCCTGCTATACGTCTGGTTTATCTCAACTGTTTATATAAAGTATTGCCTTGTTATTTAATGCAATTTTTTGAAGCGTGGAGCCTATTTAACACCATGCATCAACACCGCAAAGCAGAAAGGGGCTACAAAACCCATTAAAAAGCACAAGCAGGTTGGAGGCCATCCTGCAGCAAGCTGACAGCTCCTCCAGGCAGGCTCCCTCCCCTTGCAGAGCCGTGCAAGCCCACCCTCTGCTTAGCTGAGCGCTCTGACAAGACCACAGTCAAGGATGGATGGATGGATGGGCAACACCTCTGACAAGTTCACTGCCTTCTCACCCAGCACGAAGCTCCATTAGAAAAGTTTAAAGGAAAAAAAAAAAAAAAACATTAAAAAAAAAGTGGAAAATGCTAGACAAAATCATCCGAGTCAGGGAAATTTCAGTCGAGTTCAGAAAAGCCTGGAGTGAAAATCCCTCTCTAACAGGACTGAAAGAGCCACACGAAGGAACAGATGCAGCAGCCAGCCTGTAAATTAAATCACCAAAGAACGCTTGGAAGAGCCAAATGAAATCTCCACCCGCCTTTTACTTCCGAGGCAGAGAAAGGACTGGGCATGGCAAAGGAGGGCCAGCACCGCAGCGACAGATAGGCAGACGAATTGGTTTATTAGCTTTAATTGCCATTTCAATACTGTACCCATGTCTCCACATAAGCCTTCATTTCGTGCGAAGTTGTCAGTTCATGTCCTGAATGGGCCGGGCTTGTTATCAGCAAACCGTTTACAGCCCCTGGGCTGCGCATTAATTAAAAAGGCTTTGTGCTGAGGCTCATTCATTAGCACACTGCTCCTTTAATCACTGCCTCTTCAGCCACCAGGACAATCTATAAATCTCCTCAAATATGAAATAATGAAGTGGAATGGTTCAATTTATTACAATGTAATAAGTCAGGATAATGTAGGGGTGGACAGGGTGGAACTGGAGCTGTCTCCTTGCCCAGTCTTCCCATCTCGTTACTGACAGCAACCATGAATGAGAAGAGCAGAAGGAATGCAGGTGAGGATGGTGAATGCATGGGACAGGGATCTTCCCGTCTCCTGTCACCCCATCCCCGAAATCCATCTTGGATTAACAGAATCACAGAATGGTTTGGGTTGGAAGGGACCTTAAAGCCCACCCAGTTCCAATCCTCCTGCCATGGGCAGGGACACCTCCTACTGGATCACTTTGCTCAAAGTTCCATCCAACCTGGCCTTGAACACCTCCAGGGATGGGGCATGCCTAACTTTTCCCCTTTTCATCTCATTTTCATCCCCATTTTCCCCCTTCTCCTCCCTTAGACCTTTTTCCATTGTTCCTGGAAAGATCCAGGTTGAGATGCATGGGCACCAAGGAGCAGATGCTCCAGGGAACATCAGTAAGCTACAAAATCCTGTATTAACTCAACACAAAGATTCTATTACTCCTCTCACGGCTCATCTCCCAGCAGCTGGGCTCTCAAGTCAAACTGCCAAATAAAATATGACTGCACATATTGGGTTAATTAACAAAGAGAGAAGGGTGGAAACTTGCCTGACTTTGCATTCCTTAACTAAATACATCAAGGTCGCGTAACAAGTCAGGAGAGGCCAAACATGAATCTCTCTCTTCATGGAAATTTGTGACTAACGATGCCAAGGGAAGAAACAGAACTTCCAGCTATTTTAGTAAAGCTGCCAGAGCTTCTGAAGAAAGTGCAAAACAAAAACTGCCCATACAAAAGTTAACAAAAGCTTGAATAAAAGGGAAGCATTTACAGGAAAACGAGATTTGTAAAGAATATTGTGCTGTCTTTGAAAAAGTACTTTTTTTTTTTCTGTCAAAAGATATCTAAAAAGAAATACCCAGTCTAAAGCTCTACAATTTGCTACTTAATTGCCAATGTTCTCCCTATTCAGTCTTAGAAGTCTAGAATTCTTATGCACTGTTATATAATTCATGTGTCTATTAATATAATTAACACCACATGTTGATTCACCCGACTCAAAATTTATTCACAGGAAAGTCAGTTGTGATAAATTGACTCTAAGGAAAAAAATAAATCAACAAAATAAACCATTTCAATATCTTGTTTGAAATTGAAATCTGCCTTAACGTCTTTTTTCATTTCCAGATCCAGGTTAGCACCGTTCAAGACTTTTTCAGGTGGAATATGAGCTATAAATGTGCACCATTTAGAATCATAGGATGGTTTGGGTTGGAAGGCACCTTAAAGCTCATTCAGTTCTACTCCAGGGACACCTCCCACTGGATCAAGGACTCCAAGCCCCATCCAACCTGGCCTTGAACACCTCCAGGGATGGGGCAGCCACCACTGCTCTGGGCAACCTGGGCCAGGGTGACCCCATTCTCATCATGAAGAATTTCTTCCTAATGTCTAATCTAAATCTTCCCCCTTCCAATTTAAAGTCATTCCCCCTCCTCCTATCATTACATGCCCTCGTAAAAATTCCCTCTCCAGCTTTCTTGTAGCCATTTCAACTGACTCAGCCTTGCTTTGTGCGAGGAGGGTGCTGGCCCATGAGAACACTCAAGATTTTGATGTTTTGTTGCTACTCATTATAAGAAGCGCATTCAAAATGGTGTTCTGGGACAGGAAAATTATTTCTTGACCCGTATTTGAAAGGACTGAATGTACACGCTCTTCAACCCCAAAGATCTTTAATATGAGCAATCTGCTGAGTGCTAATTTGTCAACACGATACCTTTCATCTCCAAGGTTCCCCAAACACTTCATTTCTTTGAGAGCCACTTGTCCCACCACAAAAAGACTTCAGTTCATCCACACCGTGCCTCAAGCAGGAGCTTTGGGTTCCTCTTCCCCTCCAAGAAGGGCTCCTCCAGGAGATGGGTGACTAATTACCACTCAAGTCAACAAATTAACCCTGTCTCCAGCTACCGCATGAGTTTTGAGGTGCTTTTTAGAGGGAAAAGCGCACCGGGGTCCTTACCATCAGAAAACTCTATTATGCGGCTCTTCAAAAAACTCATTACTACAAAGCTATGAGCATTCAATCCCATTAATAAAACACATCAGTATATAATTATAATATTAGGCACTTAAATTGCAGTTTTCATCTGCAACTCTCAAAGTGTTTTCTCATAGCAAATTAAGTCCCCCCTAATTTGGGCTGGTCAGAGTTTTCCATTTGAAGCTTTTTCTCTTCAAGGAGAAATTGATTTTGCGTTTAAAAAGAAAAATCACAAAAAGGATGCATTCTTCCTCAAAATGTTCATTTCCTTCATAGGAGGGCGGAAAACTCACTCCAAATCCATACAAATGGTATGGGGATGAAGAGTTAAAATGCTGCCAAGAGGGAACTGCGATGGATCTATAAACTATTTTGATGGCAGCAAAGTTGTTTTCACTACAAGCTGTTCAGGAGGTGTTTGCACATCACCCCTCACTACACCAGGGGTCTCCGTCTCACACCATAAAATCAAGAATAGCTCATTATGTGAACAAAACCACCTCAAGACCTCTTCTTCTTCTACGAAGGACTTCCCAAACCTTCCTAACACCAGCTTTTTTTTTTTTTCTGGAGGGGGGAAGGTGTCAAGTTGGCATCTCCTTCCTAAGATCCGCACCCTGGTTTCAGACTGACGGGGATGAAGCCACGCTTATTGCGGGCTGACAGCAACACCGGGGCACGGCTGCCCTTGACTAGATGGAGGATGACAGCCGCTCCTCCGGAGTCACATCTTGGCCCACGCTGGAACAAATATGCTTCCAAGAGGCAACGAAGCTGAATAAATCAGAGATGACAATAAAAGTATCGAGGAAATTCTCTGTCTGGGAGACGGAGTGCACCTGGCACACAAGGTTCAACTTTAATTTGTGAGGAGACCTGTGTGCTGGAGAGGTTATCGCATGAATACCAGTGTAAATGATAGCACCACAGGCCCCAGACAGGCAGCTCGCTCACTGGTAAACACCCATCTTCAGTAATTCCAGCCATTAAAAACAACTTAAAGAGGAATCAAATCTCTTTTCACGGAGAGCACTGAGGTCTCGATGACTGTTTTTAAAGTTTTCTCGCATTCATTTGAGTTAACAGCCTATGACTTTTATACGTTCAACTGCTGTGCTGCTTCCAGGTTTATTAAATTTACAGCCAGAGAGACAAGATGGATTGGTTATTTTTACACAAAGGTGCCCCAGAAGAAAGGGATAGTTTCTTGGGCACCACCCTGAGCTGCAAGTCAGGAATCACAGAATCACAGAATCGCCAGGTTGGAAAGGACCCACTGGATCATCGAGTCCAACCATTCCTAACACTCCCTAAACCATGTCCCTGAGCACTTCATCCACCCGTTCCTTAAACACCTCCAGGGAAGGCGACTCGACCCCCTCCCTGGGCAGCTGTTCCAGTGCCCAATACTCTTTCTGTGAAGAATTTTTTTCTGATATCCAACCTGAACCTCCCCTGACGGAGCTTCAGGCCATTCCCTCTTGTCCTGTCCCCTGTCACTTGGGAGAAGAGCCCAGCTCCCTCCTCTCCACAACCTCCTTTCAGGTAGTTGTAGAGAGTAATAAGGTCTCCCCTCAGCCTCCTCTTCTCAAGGCTAAACAACCCCAGCTCTCTCAGCCGCTCCTCGTAAGACTTGTTCTCCAGCCCCTCACCGGCTTCATTGCTCTTCTCTGGACATGCTCCAGAGCTTTTCAATCAGTTCTCATTAAAGTTAAACCCTTTTTGTTGGATCTGCATAGTTTTTAGAGCCCATTCTCACAAGCGTTTGATGACCAGCTGGCGTTTTTCACTTGGTGCTTATATAGGTTGGAAGGAACCTTGAAGATCATCTAGTTCCGACCCCCCTGCCATGGGCAGGGACACCTCCTACTATGTTATATATATATATTTTATATGTAAAGCAGGGGAGGGGCTCTTTATCAGAGAACAGAAGGAAAGGACGAGGATGAAAGGTTTTCAGCTGAAAGAGAGGAGATTGAGATGAGATTTTAGGAAGAAATGTTCTCCTGTGAGGGTGGGGAGGCCCTGGCCCAGGATGCCCAGAGCAGTGGTGGCTGCCCCATCCCTGGAGGGGGTCCAGGCCAGGTTGGATGGGGCTTGGAACCCCTGATCCAGTGGGAGGTGTCCCTGCCCATGGCAGGGGGTGGGACTGGATGGGCTTTGAGGTCCCTTCCAACCAGAACCATTCTATGATTCTACATGTAAAGGGAGATTTCTCCCTCATCACAGGTAAGAGGGTTTAACACTCCTCATCACAGACCGGCACAGACTCTCCCTGTGATGTCTGGGTGAAACCACATTAGATCCATCCCGTTTTTTACAAGACATGAGAAAGGAGAAGAAAGGACACAGCCAGGCGCAAACATCTATTGTGCATCGCGATGGGAGAAGAGGCTACACTACAGAGAGATTTTTCTTTTGGCACTGATTGTCTTCTAAACTCCACAATCTATACAATATCTATGTTTGTAATCACTCGAAAATTTTCAATTAAATGTAAAAAACCAGAAACAAGTAAATCTATTCTCTCTTTTGACTGTTTTATTGATTAAAATGGATGCTTGAGCTGCGACCACTGAACCATGAAAAGCAATCTGTCTTGGATGGGTAAGAGATCGTTAGGAAATCGTTGTGCTGAGGCAAGAATAACTGTGCATGTACACAGACACACACGTGCAAACACACGTGTGGTGCACGGGTACAGATTCGCACATGCTACCATGGAATAAGGCGTCTGCAATGAAAAAATAGAATTGTATATGTAGTTTAATACAAGTTCAAAGCAATCTGAGGTGTTAGCCTGCCACAAGACCTCTCCTCATTTTTGAAGTTTCATTTTCCTCAGCTGTAAAACTTCCTTATCTCCATCGCTGTGGAGGTGGGAGATGACAAACCTCAAGGTCTGTCATTTGCTGCAGGCTCCTCAAGAACACATAGAGTGCTTCTTGGGTCAGTGGGAGATTTCAGGTTGACAACAAGAGATTCTTGGCTGATGTTTCACCTTCCTTTTAGCCCGGTCCTTTCAGGGGGGGAGTGGAAAACAGTAAGCTAGTCTTAGATATTGCCAAGAGCACTTCATTTTGCAAAGCCTGGCTTGTTTGGGTGGTAGTTAACCTCCGGCAAGGCAAAGGGAGGAAGAAACTTCCCACGTGAAGCTTTTGCCATGAGCACTCACTTAAGGATTCCCAGACTGCAGTGGAGATATCTAATATTGGCTCTTAACAGTTACAGGAACAGATGGAGAACGCTTTGGTCTGTGCTGACAATACGCTTCTTCTTAAGCAAGACTATCCTATCAACTCTATTTTATCTGAGCACCTCAAGTTGAAGCTTAAATTAACCACACGTTGGTTTTTTTATTGTAACCCATCACCATCCCACAGGCTAAAAGCCTTGGGGAGTTCAGCTCTGTAAATTCTCAGCCTTTGCAAGAGATCTTACTTGCTGAAGACAGCCTGTAGCCTGCTCATCTCTAGATATCCTGGCTCCACACCTCCTCTCAAGCCCTAGACAGGTCAGGTTTGACATGCCCTGCTGCAAAGTGCAGCTTTGAGGAACCCCTCAGCCAGCAATCGCGATGCCAACTGTCCCAAACAGGAGCAGCCTCAAACTCCTTTCAAAAATCCACTTTCTAGCAGCTTGTCATAGGTCCCGGCAAATTTCTCCCACCGACACAGGAGCATCAGAGAGGCATTTTCATCTTAGCAGTAGAAAGACTGACAGCAGCTATCCCACCAGCCGGGATCTCCGGGAGAGACAGGGATGCCAGGCAGGAGTGCTCAGCATCGACTGAGCAAGGCTGGAAGGCTGGGAGTGTTTGTCAGAGCAGCGTTACTAATGAATTAAGCCCTGAAACAAGCTGTCATTTAGGAAGAAGGGGATACCCACCTCCCCACACACTCATCCACGGTATTTGTTAATGGAGAAGAAAAAGGCACAACAGCAGATTCAGCCTGACTCATGCAGTTTGTGCTTTTAACAGGCACTCTTTGGCATGCCCTGATCCAAGAGCCACACGCTCGTGTTAGGGCCTTCTTCTGCCCTGCACAGTCAAAGAAGGTGGTTCCATTATCCGTGAGGCGATCCAGAGGCCAACAAGGTCACTCCTAGGGTGAGATGAGTATATGATGGGGGATGGTGTGATTGAGAGCTGCCCTACAGAGAAGGAACTGGGGTGCAGGTTGATGAGAAGCTCAACATGAGCCAGCAATGTGCTCTCACAGCTCAGAAACCAACCGTGTCCTGGGCTGCATCCAAAGCAGCGTGGCCAGCAGGGAAAGGGAGGGGATTCTGCTCTTCTGTTCCTCTCTTGTGAGACCTCATCTGGAATACCGTGTCCAGTTCTGGAATCCTCAACATAAGAAGGAGATGGAGCTGTTGGAATGGGTCCAGAGGAGGCTACAAAGATGATCAGAGGGCTGCAGCACCTTCCATACGAAGACAGGCTGAGAGAGTTGGGGTTGTTCAGCCCGGAGAAGAGAAGGCTCCCAGGAGATCTTATAGTGGCCTTCCAGTACCTGAAGGGGCTACAAGAAACCTGGAGAGGTACTGTTCATAAAGGGTTGTGGTGACAGGACGAGGGGTAACGGGTATAAACTGGAGAGGGGCAGATTTAGGCTTGATATAAGGAAGAATTTCTCCACGATGAGAGTGGTGAGACACTGGCCCAGGTTGCCAAGGGAAGTTGTGGCTGCCCCATCCCTGGAGGGATTCAAGGCCAGGTTGGATGGGGCTTGGAGCCCCTGATCCAGCGGGAGCTGTCCCTGCACATGGCAGGTGGGGTGGAACTGGATGGGCTTTAAGGTCCCTTCCAACTCAAACAATTCTATGGTTCTATGATTCTATCAAAAAGCAAAATGTATTCTGGCTTCAACCAAAATAAACGGACCAAAAAAACTGGGTGCACAGCCAAGGTATGGGGGTATTTTGGAAGACAACAAAGTTTGAAGTCCCCAAACTGTCCAGGCCAAGAAGGACATTGCCAGGTTTTACAAGGCAGATCTGTCCTGCCATCATCACGGCTGCCTTCGCCGTGCAGTATGAGATAAAGCAAGAGCAAACACAAGCAAATTGGAGGTGATCTATGGGGCATCAGATACTGCCATAGGATGGAAGACCACGTAGACATGTACCCAAGAGGAGGCACTGAATGGGTTAGCATCACTCAGATCCCTTAATATACTTTCCCTAATTAGGCTGTTCAAATCTCCAGCTTAAATAGCTGCCAATAGCTGCTACAAATTGATTTATCTTTTGATGAAGGTAAAATTTGCTGGAAAAAATGAGAAGCAAACAACGTATGGGGTTTGGGGGATTAAATTACTTTGTCTTGTGTTAAGATTCAAACATACTCTGGAGGCAGGATGATTCTTTTACAAGTAAATTGTTTTTACACTATACATTCATTTCTATGTAAACAGAAGTACACTAATTTACACATCCACCTACAATACCTGCTAGATAACAGAAGTATATGCTTAAAAGCCAGATGAGATCCCGAGCTCTCCGTGGGCACAACACACACAAACAAAAAGCAATCATCCTGCAACCAGCCCAGGGGGTTGAAAAAAAGCCTTCTGGAAACACAGGCAACCCATCCATAATAGATATGGCCTCAAGCAGTCTCTACGTGAAGGGTCACGAACGACTCAAGTGGTTGAGGTCAAGTCTCAAAAACTGCATTTCAATTCCCAAATCATCGCTGCCTGTGAGCTGGAATCCCCTTGTACGGCACGAGCATAGAGTTTACCACCTCCACTTCATTATTTTGCAGGGTTTTTTTACACATCATTGAGAAATATAAGGTGAAGAGGGATAAATATTAAGAGTAAATCACAGCCAGCTAGACAAGACTGAGAAATAGTAGCAGCCAGCGCAGGATAATTTGCTTGATCTCAAATGAGACGCTTCCCCGGTGGGATGGGACATTATAACCCCAGTAAGTAAGAGAGGCGAGACAAGGAGTTGGCCTCTGCGCCTCCAGTATTTGCAACGCACAAGGCTATGAGCACTGATGTCCCCGCCAATACAGACCCTTCTCTTTCTCGCAGCAAAAGCCACGCTCGTCTCACCCCTAGAGCAGAATAATCTGTCTACACTCACTCCCTCTAAATCAGCTTTTTAACTTCTGATCAACTCCAGCATCAGTTTCTCCAATTAGGGAGTTAAACAGAGTTCAGTGCGAAGGATGCAGCAATAGCCGTGGGGGTTTGCATTTATTCAACTGGATGCAGAGAATAAGAGTTATCAGCTATTTGGGACATATGCATTTCCTACACAAGCACATGCCAGACATCTGAGAGTGGATAATTTGCCCAGACAGGCAGTAAATACATCCCATCTCACGCTTCCTCCTAGAATATTGTGCTTTCCAGTGTCACCTGCCATGTATTATAAATCACCACCTTGCAATTTATCCTAAGCTACATCTCAACCTGCTCTGGACCAACCAGAAAGAAAAAGAAACCAACAGAAGATCCAACAACCCTCCAGGCTGGATGAGGCTTGAGCAACCTCATTCAGTGGGAGGTGTCTCTGCCCATGGCACTGGGTTGGAACTGGATGGGCTTTGAGATCCCTTCCAACCCAACCCATTCCATGATTCCCTGCCAGCTGTCCTGTGCAGGGGCAGAAGTTGGACATAATGATCCTTATAGGTCCCTTTCAACTCAGGACATTCTATGATTCTATTAAATTTCTTACAGAAGAGACACCAATTTATGGTTTCCCAAGTCAAATTTCAGACTGTCGGATTCAAAGGAATCCTAGATTTTTTTCCAAGTCATAAAAAAGGCATTTACATAAGGTTTTGTGCAACATCAGAAGCTCATTCCTTCGGCCTATTTCTCTCTCACCATATGAGTATCCAACATCTACCCACCACGGTTACTGCAACTCAGCAAGTAAGAGGTGGACTAGAAACGCCTCACGAATCGCATGAGTAATTATGCCTGCAATTCCCTCCCCCTCAGCGTTTTTTTATTTAAATCTCCTCTCAAAACCAGACTCAAGGAAAAAATTAGGGCTGATGGAGCTGCCTGAGCTGCAGCCTTCCAAAGGAACAAGAGAAAAACAATGTCTACTTTCCAAAAAGCGAGCCTAAAGCCAATCAGGAAAACCTCGATGGGAAATTCCCACCAGGAGAACAAAACGTTTTCCCCAGAGCTCCTTCTAAAAAATGTTTATTTGCAACAGAAACCCCCTCCGAACTGGATGGGTTTGTCAAAAAGGTTGGATTCAAGCAGACATTTAGGGGAGTACAAAGATACGATAAGGGGCAATAATTTTAAGCTGAAAGAGGGAAGATTCAGATGGGATCTTAGGAAGAAATGTTTTGCTGTGAAGGTGAGGAGGTCCTGGCCCAGGGTGCCCAGAGCAGTGGTGGCTGCCCCATCCCTGGAGGGGTTCCAGGCCAGGTTGGATGGGGCTTGGAGCCCCTGATCCAGTGAGAGGCATCCCTGCCCATGGCAGGGGAGTGGAACTGGATGGGATTTAAGATCCCCTCCAACCCAAACCACCCCATGACTATATGATTTAGGCTGGGAGAGAGTCCTGGGGGTTCCTCTGGTCTGTGTCATCTCTGGCTGCACAGGGAAAAAGCCTCCTGCGCATCTCTGTCATCTCAATTTTATGTTCCAAACACTTTAGCATCTCTCTTTTGTTCCTTGACTGTCTTCCCTAATCCTTTCCTCAGTCATTATTCAATATTTGGTTTTGTGACTCCCTTATTTAACTTGGCGGAGCGTCTGGGGGATGCAGCTTGCATAAGAGGCTCTGTTTTTACGAACTGGAGAGGACCATCATGCGAGCGGGGAGGAGACAGTGCTGACAACAAAGAGGAGACCAAAGCTTCACCCATCAAACAAAAAAAACACGTCTCCAGGGAAAGTAAGCTGGCAGTCACAAAATCGTCATTCAAGGGAATAAAGCACCAAAGCCAACTCTGATGTTGGTAATTTTGTGACGCAGAAAATTGATTCGAGCTTTACAATGAAGGAGCCCTTCCTCACTAATGTATGCTCAGTGTTTTCACATAATTATTTGTGCAACCGTTTTACCATTTGTGGCATTCTCCAGGCTGTCAACCTGGAAGTAGCGAAAAAAAAAATATATAAAATTTTAAAATACTCTTCTTCAGAGACAGGATTAAAGGGAAAAAAAAAAAAAAATCAATCCCCAAGCAGCCTCCTTTGTATTTTGTTGTGACAAGCCTGAATTTAAACAGCCTGCAAAGTCAAAACAACGGGAGAAATATCAATACACATTAATTTAATCAAGAAACACAATTCTGCCACGCCAGGCCAAACGCGGCTTCATTTCCGCCGCGGTTTCCGCAGGAGCTGCTATCACCCCGCTGGCTGCCCACAGCCACCCGTGGTGGCCAAAGGTCTTCTCGAAGCCTCCGAGCCCTCTCTCTCCATTTGCATGCCTTCCCATGGCCACATCAAAATTCCCGGTGACGCAGAACCCTGCTATCACATCTCCATTTCTCCTCCCCTAAAAGGCTCATTTTGCCGGCAAATCCGCCCCAGCTGGCCATCCTGCTGCATCCGTATTGTCTACGGAGGAGCTTTCAAAGGCCAGGCAGATAAAAGGGTAAACATGTTAACAAAAACTCTCTCCACCACACTTGACTCCGTCAAATCCTGTGCGCGCAGCGCGACACTTTGAAACAAGAATCTCATTAAGAAAGGGAGAGTTGAAAGGATAAGCCCCGGCATACCAAACGCAGAAATCAGCTCTATTTGACCTTTCAAATGAATGCACATTTTCTGAGTGACTGTTCATGTCAGAGTAATTCAAACAGACACCTGATAATCCTCTTAAAAGACTAAAATTTGGATACTAGATTGAGCACAATGCAGCGTGATCTGCGGGTGGTCTCGTCTCTGTGCTCGGTCCTGCCCTTGCCCCCCTCTTTCCCAAGGCACCTTGAAGTCTTCTCCCCTCCCTGGGCTTTCATGTCCCCCTGCATGTAGAAGATGTTTCAAGTCCGGGATTCATTAGCAAGGTAGCATCTTCTGTGCTGGCACAGCTGGAAACCAAAATCTGATGCTTCTTAACACAAATTGGGTGATTAAGAACTTTGGATGGAAAATATATGCCCAAATAGCAAGGTATGAGAGTGAGACCCCCCTCTAGCTCCATCCATCCTGGCTCCAGACATGTTGACCCCACATATAAATCAAAGGACCATGAACTCCACTTGTGTCCCATGCTGTGGTTTCAACACACACCATGTACACGAGCTTAACGAGAAAGAGAAACCCTACAATTAAGCCATAAGGATCTCCAGAAAGCCCAATGGCTTCTGAAGGAGACATTCACATGGTGAATGGCTGCAAATGGAGAGGATCACCAAGCTCAAGCGCCACTAATTAGGCAATGATAAAAAGGCAATGATAAAAACATAGAGGACAACTACAGGATTTCTCCATGGACGATGTTGCTGGAGAGGTCATCACAATGAGATCAACGCCCTGGGTGTCTGCCTGGACATTTTGGACATCTCAGAGATGTTGGTGAGATCTAGCTGCCTCCCTCATCTACATTTCAGTTCCCACCACTGACTTTTGGGCTTTGTTTACCACATCTATAGAAAAGTGGCATGGATGCTGCTGAGCCTTCGAGGCCCTGAAGAGTCCATATTCCTATATTCCATCCCCTGGAAGAAAAAGGGGGGTTGGTGTCTATTTTTGGCCTGCATCTATGAACATGAACACAGAGCGACAGACTCTGAAGTAACCAATCCCAAGTTTCTTTTGAGGAACACCAAAAATCATCAGCTTAGTGGGGTTCAGTGGTGTTTTCTGACCAATAAGGAAGCTGGAAATACTGAGGTCACAACCCCGTCAGCCTCAGCCACGCACAGTGCACACAATGGCATCCGCACACATGCTGCATGGGGTTTGTGGCCATTGCCATGCAGCACAGGTACCACATGGCTTTGCATCCTCTGGCAAGGCCTCCCCTTCCTCCTCCCTCTGAGCTCCCTGGCATGCAATATTAATAGGCTAATATTTGTTTAGATCGTTCCTGACACTTCGCTTTTCGATTCCCACCGCAGCGGCACCGGCATGGGTCACTGAGGAGCATTGCCTTGCTTGGGGGGGATGGAGGACACAGTGGCCAGCCAGGAAGGACAGTGGGATTGGAGGTCTGCACTGCTCCTAAGTCATCCCCCAAACCTACAGGGAAGCACGGAAAGAAATCCCATCGCATGGAAAAGTCAAATGCAATCAGCTCATTGCACAAGGTGATGGGCTCAAGCAGATCACCCACACAATGACTGCTCGCAGGAGCTGTTATCCATCCAGGAGTGTCTCCATCCCTCCATCCACATAATGGAGCTCATTTTTTAGATTCCTAATCAAAGCCCCAAAGAACCACACATAACTATTTTGAACCAGCACCGAAGTCCCCAGCAAGCTGAGCCCTCCTGTGTCCAAGCACCCATCACTACTGTACCTGTGGCTCCACCCTTGAAAGGATCTCTGCTTATCTGATGGCTCTCTGAAGGCCACCTGAGAAAAGCACAGAGCTCTGTAGACCTTCCAGCCTGCTGAACAGGTCAAGACACAGTGCATGTCACCAGGGGAAGTGAGTGTTCTTTCCTCCGGTGGGAACTCATCCCACTTTATCAGGGACAGGAGGAGGAGAAAAGGTTTTAAGAAGGGAGATTGAGGTTGAGATCTTACGAGGAAATGTTTTCTAGGAAGGGTGGGGAGGCCCTGGCCCAGGTTGCCCAGAGCAGTGGTGGCTGCCCCATCCCTGGAGGGGTTCAAGACCAGGTTGGATGGAGCTTGGAGCAACTTGACCCAGCAGGAGGTGTCCCAGCCCACGGCAGGGGGTGGAACTGTCTTAGAGGTCCCTTCCAACCCAAACCATTCTATGATTCTGATCCCCTGCATGGGACGAGAACAGCGGGGAGATATACTCACCTCATCTCTGAGCCCCACAGTGTCCCCAAACCGAGCCCCACACCAGCAAGTGCCGGCAGCCGTGTCCCTGTTGCCTGCTGACTCTCAGGCACATCTCCTCGCTCCTCCTCTCAACACCTCCTAACAGCTCATGAATTTTCTAAACTAAACTCATTGTAACCAAACCATGAAATTGCAAATTTAACTCCGTCAACAAACAAAACCTTGGCAGGGAGCTGCCGCTGCCCGAGGCGGGGCTGCCGAGCTGCCTGGCCATCCAGCGAGTGGGGGGACCTTCTCCAAGGGACACCGCACCCCGCTCGGTCCCCCTTGGCACGGGGCGATGGCACATGGTTGTGAAGGATGCTGAAGCATCCTATGCGTCATCGTAGCCTGCAGAGCATCGTAGCCTCCATCCAGCGTTCTCGGCAGCACCAGCCATTCCCATCATGACCCCACTTCGTGACCATGGACCTAAGATGTAGAGCAAACCCTTGGCAGCCCCAAAACCCTGCGTGAAGCCCTCTCTGACCAGCTGCAAGGGCTCTGCCGCAGCCCCCAGGTCCAGCCAAGCCTGGCTCTCTCCTCCCCTTCATCCAGCAGCACTGTACACCATGTCCATGTCCAGGGTGGCAGGAGAGCCCTCATTAAGTTAATGGAGTGCTAATTTGCTGGCAGACTGAGGGGAGGGATCAGAGGCGCTGCCTCATTTGCTCGGTGGAATTAGGCCATTAAAAGGAAGAGTGGAGGGGTCTCCAGATGGGGTGGGTGTCAGAGGCTGCCAAGCTGCTTGAGGGGCGGAGAGGGGTCTCCCTGGGGACAGCTGGGGCTACACAAACCATTTTAACAGCGTTAAGCAGCCTTGAGTGGGAACGAACTGCGTCATTGGAACAAACTGCCTCATTGGAACAAACCGTCTCATTGATCCAGTGGGTCCTTTCCAACCTGGTGATGCTATGATTGCTGCCCACACCAAGAATGGCAAAGCATCACCAAATGCAACCCGCTGTCCTCACAGCCTTCAGGGCTCAGCTGTTGGAGCCCTACCAGTACAGTCACCCAAGACAACCCTTCCTTCCCTCAAACGCAACATCCAGCAAGCAAAACCACTTGCATCAGATGAGAAATGTGCAACAACGCCTGCGAACGTGTGGCATGTCCATACCACGCTCTTGCCAACACACAAATGCCACCTCCCTCCAAATAAACATATTGCCACAGGGTGTTTCTATGACAACAAGCATCTCTGATATAGCCAGCACCACGACACCAAGACTCCAGCACCGCTCTGCTGAAATGGGAAGAGATGGTCTTGCCAGCTCTCCTTGCTCTGCAGCTCCAGGCAGGACCCCCAGGGCAGAATTCAACCATCAAAAGGCATCAAAACCTGGGAAGGACACAGAATCCCTCCCAAGGATGCCACCTGTCCTGCAACACCGAGCTCCCAGCTTGCAGCTGACAGCCCTGCAAGCTCCCACCTCTGAGAGCAGCAGCGGCTGCCAGGGTCATCAGTCATGGAGCCACACTATAGGCAGCCTTAAATCCCAGACCTACCTTTCCATCGATCTCCTCAGCTCCGTGAAATTAAGAAAAACACAAGACAAACACAAGCAAACGTCCCCGAGCAGGCTGTCTAAGAGGCAACCGAACAGGACCAATTCCTCCGAGCAAGACTCGGGGAGTGGGCAGGCAGCACCTACCTGAAAAAAAACAAACCCCAATTCCAGACAGAACACCAATCTCTGCTTAAACATCGCCCCTGGACCCCCAGCTTGGGGGAACCACAGCCCCCAGCATCACCAGCATCCACGACCATCTTCAGCTGCTACGTCGGAGGCTGCGGCAGGCAGAGAGGAGAAGGGGCTGGCAAAGACCTACACCATTTCTACTCAGAGTAAATTTGTCCTCAAAGGTCACAAGAAACAACACAGAAGGCCTGAAAGATCTCCCTCCCCCATATAAAAAAGAAAAATCACTTCCCAGGGCAGACCCATACTTGAAAGATTAAATGTGCCCAGATAACACAACATTATTAACGTCTATTTTCAACAAGACTCTCCATTCCACCCATCCTTCTCTCTCTCCCTCCAGCTTTTTTAACCATCGCTTTAAAGTCTTTTCTGTTCAACCATGCATTGTGGAGAAAAAAAAAAAAACAACAAAAACAATGGGGAAAAAAAGGGAATTTAAAAGCTTTTAATCCAGTTCTCTGGTCTCTGACTCCCCTGAAGATCCCTGCACAGCAAATAAAGTGCTTAGCCGCCCTCCTTAAAAAGATTTAATCTACCATATTTCCAGAGCTTGTATGATTAAACCCTACCTCTAATTCTGTTTTCAGAGTCACAGCTGAGTCTCTGCTTAAAGGAAAGCGGCGCGGGCGCCTCTCCTCCCATCTCCCTCACGTGCAGGAGAGCGGAGCTGCATCCATGAGGATGTGGAGGAAGAGCTGGAGGTACTAAGAGAGCTCTGGGTGTCCCTGGTTCCTAGAGCTTCCTTACCAGAAAAGGAAATATCCATTTAAATGTAGCCTTCAAGCATAATTGAGGCTCCTCATAAGAAACTCTGAAGGAATAAAGAGGGGAGGTAGTGTGGGCATGCAGAGTATTTGCTGGACCAGCTTGCAAGCTTAGCAGCTCACACGCCCAACCATAACCAGCTCTATCACACCCACGGCAGCGGGGAGAGAGACAGCCTCAAATTAGCAAGGAGAGAAGACCGTCTCAGCTGGGAGAGCCTGCACCAGCCTGAAAACCTGGAATGAGAGTGTCCAAGCAAAAGGCTTAGGGGTCAGACCACTCATCGCCAGGATGAGATGCTCCCCATCGCAGCAGAGACGTCAATGCGAGTAAGTGCTGAGCCCCAAGGAAGACCCCGGTGAAGTCATTACACACTACTCCCTCATTTACCCTCAGCTACGCATTATCAACCATTCCTAAATACCAGGCAGTGTCCTACATGAAAGAGCAACATGGGAACAGATGGTCCCTTCCCACCCTGAGGACCCTCTTCCCAGGTCAGAAGGAGATGACTCATTAGCAATGGGACTGCAAAACAAACACTTCACTGTTGGAAACAAAACTGGTTTCACACAAACATGGGCCATGTCCTTACGTTACTCTGGTTTATGATATGCACGGAGTTCCTTAAGAACCCGCACTAGTAGGGTGATGAATTTATTGAAAGTCTGGGAGAAACTGACTTTCCAATGAGACATGGAATGACCTTCACCTGCTAAAAATGTGGAGGGAGCTCCAGCACAGCTCTTCAATGCAACTAGCAAGCGGCAAACATGTCCCAGCGTGAGATGGAGATAAATCTCCAAGGAGGGAGGCACTGCAACAGCCAAGGAGAAGACGACTAACATAAGTGTTGTAGCTCTCACCAGCATCAGGAGTTTGGGGGCTGGGATTGAAGGGAAAAACATCCTCTGACACTTCTGGCAGAGAATTTGTGACGAAATTCCATGGGCAAGCAATGCCAAAGCGAGTTGCAAACCTTCCCCATCCCCTTGTTCGACAGACACTTTTGTGCTGCCAAAACCTATTTATTTCTTGCGCATCTCTATGAGCCACTGCTCATGAATAGAAATGCTTTTATCAAAAACTGTTCATGTTTTCCACTGAAAATTCTAAAACAAGTATTTTCAGGGGGAGGCAGGTTGTCTTCTGCGAGAAAACCGCATACAATGCCCCTTTGGAATATTTTTGCTTCCAAATCCTAAAGAAAATGTATTTTAAGAATGTCAGCCTATGAGATGGGAACAAAAAGCCAATAGCAACGTCTCTGAGCTTGGTTTCAAATCGCTTTAGCACAGACATCCCTCTCGGACCAGGACCAGCCCCCTCTCCCAGGGTGTTGTGCCCACAGTGGGAGCCCCTCAAGCCACCCTGTGCCAGCGGCTGCAGAGCAATCCCTGCCCGGCCAAGAAATGCCATCAGGAGAACAAGCATGCCTGGGAGCACGCAAAGCCAGTCACCGAGGAGCGCTGGGTCATTTATCTTGATTTCTCTCAGCAGCGCCGGTGAAGGCTAGAAAACATTGGCTTCATTTTCTCATTTTGAATTTAGCGCGAGGCAAATGCGTGGAGCGCAGCTCGGTGTTCCCCCAGGGACCATCCTGCACCCCAGTCCCACCAAGCAGGGGACCCCCAACGCCGTTTCCCCAAGGACATCACTGCTATGAGTTTGTCAATGCAAATGACAGCACAAAAGGGGTTTAGGGGTGATTTTCACCCTAGCAGCGCCCGCCTTTGTAGTCAAGAAGAATAACCGTGTCCTGGGGTGCATCCAGCATGGCAGCACCAGCGATTGAGGGAGGAGATTGTCCTGCTCTGACCTGCACCGGTGCAGCCCTACCTTGAGGACTGGGTGCAGTTTTGGGCACCACAAGATAAAAAGGATCTAAAGCTGCTGGAGAGTGTCCAGATGAAGGCATGGAGTTAGTGAAGACTTTAGAGGAGGGGCGTGTGAGGAGCAGCTGAATTCACTTGGTCTGTTCATCCTAGAGAAGAGGAGACTGAGGGGAGACCTCAATGTGGTCTGCAGCTTCCTCACAAGGGGAGGAGGAGGAGCAGGCGCTGAGCTCTTCTCTGTGGACCCAAGGGAATGGCAGGAAGATGCCAGGGGAGGGTTGGGTTGGACATTAGGAGAAGGTTCTTCCCCCACAGGGTGGTGGAGCTCTGGAACAGCTCCCAGGGAAGCAGTCACAGCTCCAAGCCTGACACTATTCCAGAAGCCTTTGGCCAACGCCTCAGCCCCACGGTGGGAATGTCGGGGTGTCCTGGGCAGGGACAGGAGCTGGACTCTATAATCCCTGTGGGTCCCTTCCAACTCAAGACATTCTATGATTCTATTAATTACGAGGGCAAATTGTGGCATTTGTGTGGGTGTCTGAGGGGTGCTGTGCATGTATCGGTGTTGGATGGTTAATTAGTGCCATTTCCTCTTGGGTCTGAATGCAACACCAGAACTAGAGGCAAGCTCACCATCCTCTCCTGAAAGCCTTGATGTACACATCACTTCATTTTGGAAATCACTGCATCTCTTCTATTTGGATTGCTCTGAAAAAAAACCCCATAACAACAGCTCCCTAATGCCAATCAATTTATTGTCTCCTCACCCCTGGTAAACACATCCACGCAGAACAGAAAAAGCATCTCCCGTCCCTGCCACCAGAGATCCAAAGGGCAATGCTATGTCTGGATAAATGAACAGGTAGGTGTACTTTCATTAAAATCACCACATTTAAATTACTCACAGATGAGATTGAAGACATGAGGTTAAAAACTTAATTGACTAAATCAACTGAGACGCCGAGGGCTGATTGTATCATTTAAAATAAATGTAATATTGGCCATCAAAAACTGCACAATATATTATTAGATATCAAAAGCCATTATTCAAGAACCACAAACAATATCCTCCCAAAGACCCAGCAGATCCCAGAGCATCGCCCTCCCTGGTTTTCTTTGATTGTTTTTCTTCTTCCACAAACCAGGCTAGAAGAGAAAAGCAGACGTCTCCTTGTGATTCCCAGAAATCCCACATGGGAATAGAAATCTCCCAGGGTGCTTTCTCATCAGAGATCAGACTCCTGAGGGCAGTCAGCAGGTTTTAAGGCTCAAGGAGCCAGGGCACAGCCACCCTGCTTGACCTTGCATGAAATCTGGGCTCTACCCTCATCGTTCTGTATTGCATCGCTATGCACTTCACCCATAGGAAAATCATAACAGCAGCACTCAGAATGGTGGAAAGCCTTCTCCTCGTGCCATAAGTCATCCCCTTCAAACCTTTTGGGCTATTCAGGCTCTCTTCACTTCCAGCTTCAACCTTGAGCTTTGTTTCTGGAAGCCACCAGCAGCCCCAGTGCTGGACTGACGTCTGTCACCACCCTTGTGTCCACACCAAGGGATGGGACCTCAGTTGTCACCTCAGCATCGCACAGACAACATATTCGGGTACGTGGTGTTCACCTTCCACTTACTAAAACTCATCCCCATCATCAATTCAGAGGTATAAACATAACCTTCTGCCTTACCCCCTCACGCTGTGAATAAGGATTAGCTGAAAGCCTGAAAACCCTTCAGAGAACAAGCCTGTTCCATGGAAAGCCAGATCAGCTTGCAAATGATTTCCTAGCCTGGACTGGGAGCTCATTACAGCCTGGGAGTTATCAATTATGGATGGCTCCTGTGGCCCTCAAACCCAGGCTGCGATGCCACAAGGAGCTGCTTGCTCCACACCTGCAAACCTCATCCCCCTCACCTCCTCGTGTTCCCCATCCACGGGCAAAAGGAAGGACCCAATCCCAGCCAACAGCAGCATCACTAAACCCCGCACAAACGCGGGCAGGGGAAGGTGAGGGATAACCCCACAAGCCTCGATATAACATGAAGAACGTGCAAATCAGCCTCTGGGCTCTCAATTACACCGATTACATTATAATCACAAGCAGTGCCATCAAGGGTTTCTCAAAATCCACGTCTGGTCTTAAAGGATCCGTCAGGGAAAGGCTCCTCTACCGCAGGAAGAGCACATTAGTATGCATGCACCATGCACACGGAGGCTCCCGGCGCATGCAGCCCAGCTGGGAAACAGCCTGGCAAAAAGCAGGGCTCCCCATGCTGCTCGCTTCACCGGGGCTGCCAGGCGGCAGGGCCACCTCTCGCCTCCCTTCCCGCATCCCTCTGCCCACGGAGCCAGGGATAGCATTCAATTAGCCATTCCCATGGATCCAGGGTGGATGAGTTGCATCCATTGGGCTCTTGTCCAGAGATCCTGGGGTCCCAAGGGATCCCTCACGCATCCGGGTGCCCGCAATGCCTCACTCAGCTGCCAGAATGAGCTTTTCCCAAGCACAGAGGGAGGACGAGACTGAGCAGGGGGATTCGTCGTTGCAGGAAAGCTCCTTGCCACATGCGCTCCCCAAAAGCACCGTGTGTTAATCAAAGCAAGAACAATGGTTCCTCCTTTCCTGGATGCCCTACCAGCCTGGGCATCAGGGATGAGGGTCCTGACATGGTCCTGGAAGCTCTGGTGCAGCTGCAGCCCCTGAATGGCTCTCATGCAAACAGCAGAGCATCCGACCAGCTTTTAGGACACGAAGCACGTTGCCCACCCCACTGAGTGTGCCCCGCAGGGGGGCTGCATTACAAAGCCATTTACTGAAAATAAAAAGCCAAAAGACCCAACCAAATGCACCGTAATTGCAGGGTTTTCTGGCATTTGGATTCCACATAGGAGTGCTGTGATAAACTAGGCTTTGGGAGCCCTGGCTAAAACCAGTCCTGTGCCTGAAACACCTCCCAAACACACACACAGAGCTTCCTCAATCCTCTCTGCTCCTCTCCTTCTCTGGAGGAGAGAGGCTGGTGACAACAGGCAGCATCCAACTGGGATGCTGCGCATCTGGTGGCTGCGGAGCTCAGCCCGCCGACCGCTCCTCTCCCCACGCTTGGGGGTGAAAGAGGCAGGAGGGTATCCTGCAGCACACAAGGCAAAGGTGCTGCCTCCCTGCCAGCTCTCCACCTGCCTCACAGGGGGTTTCAGCTGCCGAGTGCTTTACAAAGAGAAAGAGAGGTGTTAAGATTCCCAGCACGGCGCAGGAGGAGACATCCCGAGCATCCCACTGCAGAGTGAGCTAATCCTGCCAGGTTAATTCTCTTCCTCAGTTCATTCCAGCTTATTAAAGCCAGCAGGCACCCTGCAGTGGATTCATTACCTGTGTCACTTGAAGGCAAGGCTGGGCCTTAATGAGACAAGAAACGGGGGAGCGATGCTCCCACCACCCACCCCGGACAGCTGGGTCTGTTCTGGACGTGGGAAATCCGCAGTCCCATTCCGGTGGACAATGCTATAATAAACAAGAGGAATATACAGGACTTTTGAAAGGTCCCAAGCTTCATCCAGACATATTCTCACTCCTGTTTCCACATACACACCTGCTCTCACCAAACACCCCAGCCCAGCAGCACATGGTGCCCTGGCTTCAGAGCTCATCTTGCTTTTATTTGCTGGGAATTACTGGCAGAGGGCAAAAGGAGATGAATTTTCAGCTAGGTGAGTGAGCGCATTACCAGCCAGAGAGATGGCAGCTGCTGCAGTACATCTTCATCCCTTTAAATAGTTCCCAGCCTTCCCCCCGCAGAGCCAGGCTGGCTGTGTAAAAGAGATCTCTCCTAATTAATCTAGTCCTCTCCATTGCTGGCGAAACAGAGCCCGAGCCGGCAGATAAAATATTGCAGGAGCTAACAGAGGATGGCAGGCTTGGGTTAGCGAGGCAGAAATCAAGTGGTGGACTTCAGCTGAAGGGGCACAATTATTTTACCACCATGCTATGCCTCTATTCCCAGACCTGTCTGGCATCTTCCAGCTCCAGCCTGCCTTTTTCATCTGGGTTTTATCCCCTCCCCTCCCCGTTTTTCATTCCAATCCCTTTTTTCTCACCGGGTGGCTATTTAATTTGTTGTATTCCATGCTTTCCCTTTCATGAGCAAAAAAACTTGCATCTGGGTTTTCTCTCTCGCATTTCATTTCCAAAAATTTTGCTTTTTATGGGAAAAAAGAAAGAAAATAAGAAAGAATAGGAGAAAGAATGCTAAAGGAGCCAAGAGATAAAAGCAGCTTTTACATGCAGTCACGAGAGGAAGAATGCAAAGAGGAGCAGAGAGAACATTCACACCATGATTTTGGCAAAACGGGGTGAGACGAGTTGAGCAGCAGCTTCCAGGGGCTGCAGCAGAGCAAAAGAGCTCCTGAAAGCACAGCGCCATCCGAAAAATCTGGGAGAAAAACACTCTGGGGATGCTTGGGAATCACTCGCCTCCTGCACGAGGCTGGGCTGATGTTACCACCGTAGCCTGCTGCACGCTGCCTTCATCCCCACTCCTTTCCCCAGACATCATCTTCCGTAGCAGCTCCGCTCAATCTCCTCTCATCCACGCACTGTCTCTGTGAAGCCCCTTTTGCTCTCTGGAGCAGCATTTTGGGCTTCCCACACCCTCACCACAAAGCAGCTCAGCAAATTCTACCCCCATCCTCAACACTTCACCTATTTAAGCCAAAGCAGGACCGCTCAAAGAGGAATATTACCTGCAAGAAACAGGATGCCTAAAAATCATCTTTCCTGATAATAAGAGAAATGGAGACAACAAACAGAGCACAGGAGGGATGCAATCGCTTATTTAAACCTGGGCTAGAATCTGGCTGCCAGATCTGGGCTTTGCTGATGAGAATATTTAAAAACCAGTGGGAAGGTCTGCAAGGCACAAAGGGAAAAATTCACCCCAGGACAAGTCCTGTGGCTCCTTAGGGAGAGGGGATCTCACTTCGTTTGGCTCTAGCAGAGGAAGGGGCACAAAGAACAACAGATGCAGGAAAAAAAACCCAACCACACACGACTTAATGCACCCAAAGCACCTGTAGCCATCCTCACCAGCACTGTTCGGCTTTCCCAGCCTCTGAAAGTTAAAGATGCCATCAGGAATCCAAATAGATGACAACCGGGTGTCAGCATCCTCCCACCTAGGAGGACCCGGGGGCTGCATGCCTGCCAGGATGCCCAAGGCAAACCTGCTCACTGTTGAACATTCTTTTATCCTTGCTGGTTGGCCTTTATCCGAGTGCCCTTTTACCCTCCCTCTTCCCACATCAGGCTTTAAAGAGCATCCCGCAGCTCCAGTGATAGCTCTCAATTACTGCAGGGGCAGGACATGTTTGCTTTCAATAAGTTTTCCTAAAGAGAGAGCAGCAGTGTTTAAAAAAGGATGGATATCACAGCTCTGCCAGGCTGGGAGAATCCAGAGGTGGCAGCTCCCATTGCCACATTAGGGCCTCAGCATAGCCTTTCCACTCCTGCACATCTCCTGGATGCCTTGGATAACTTTCCCTGCTCACTTTCTCCGCTTTCTAGCCTGGGGCTCCCTCTGCCTGTCACCACACTGTGCGTGATGTCCCCTGTCCCCAGGGCTGCAGTGTTGCGTTCTATTTGCTGTTGGCAAGAGCTGCTTTCAGCCACGCGCCATTCGCATCGTGACAGAAGGATGGACCTTCTGCAAAGCTGAGGTTTCTCTCCGCCTGCCCCTCGGCACCGGCTGGGAGGGCAGCAGGACACTGAAAGCTCTCATGCCCACGTAGGGGGAAATTTAGGGTTGCTGATGTGACTGGTGATCAGGCCATACCTCCAAGCATCACCAGTACCTCCCCCTGGATCTATCAGGTTCTATCTGGCAGTTTCCCTCTGGGAGTAATGTAATAGAATTATAGAATCATGGAGTGGTTTGGGTTGGAAGGGACCTCAAAGCCCATCCAGTTCCACCCCCTGTCATGGGCAGGGACACCTCCTACTGCATCAGGTGGCTTCAAACCTCATCCAACCTGGCCTTGAACCCCTCCAGGGATGGGGCAGCCACCACTGCTCTGGGCAACCTGGGCCAGGGCCTTTCCACCTTCATCATGAAGAATTTCTTCCTAATATCTCATCTAAATCTTCCCCCTTCCAATCTAAAGCCATTCCCCCTCGTCCTGTCACTCCAGGCCCTTGTACAAAGTCCCTTCCCAGCTCTTCTGTAGCCCCTTCAGGCACTGGAAGCTGTTCTAAGGTCTCCTCGGAGCCTTCTCTTCTCCAGGTTGAACAACCCCAAGTCTCTCAGCCTGTCCTCATAGCAGAGGTGCTCCAACCCTTGGATCTTCGTGGCCTCCTCTGGATTCATTCCAGTTCCATCGCTAGTGGCAGGAGTGGAGAGAGGACGTCAAACCACTGCCATGACCAATGAGCCCAACTAAGCATCTCCTTTTGCTCCACCATCACCTCTCACCCCATGAGCCACTGCACCATCACCGAGGCACTTCTGCTGTGGAGGAGGGCCTGTCCTGGTGAGCTCGTGGTTGCAGACCTCGAGGGTGAGCAGTTGCTTCTGCTGCCACTCGGAACTCCCAAATCCATCACCGGTACGCACAGCACGGTGACAGCCACATTATAAAGGGACTCGGGGAAGGTCTTCTGTCAGTCCACATCCAGCTGACCTCAGGTATCTTCTCCTGCCTTCACACAGCTTCTGCAGCCACCAGGAGCCACAGCTGAGCGCATCAGCAAGGTACTGGACACAGATCTGCTATTCCAGAGATTTTGGACTTTGCTGCCAGCTCAAGTTTTAAAAATACCGATGTTATACCGATTATACAGAAAACAATCTCTAGTAACTATCTGGGCTTGAGTACAAGCTAATTGCTACCACCAAGAGCTTCCAGCAGGAGATCAGGCCCTGCGCAGAGGACACACGCAGACATGTCAGCACTGCCGAGCGTGCGGAGATGACAGCATCCACGTTACCATGGCTCTGGAGATTTTACAGCCTTTCCCATCGCAATGGTGAAATTACAACCCCAAATCTTTCTGAGCTCAGATTGTGCTCTCCTGCTAAGCACGGAGTTTGCATCGTCAAGCTGGGATATGCTTCTTTTCCCAAGGACACCACATACATCCCAGCATTAGGGGCCAGGTGGGCTTCAAGTTGCAAAGATGAGAGCCCTGGCTCTGCAGGGCATACATTTCCCTGGCTGCACACTGCCAGACCCAGGCAGAGACGGGGAAACCTGGGAAACCTCATCCACTGCCCCAGGAAGGGCTGCTATAACCTCGGGTAGGAAAAAATACAGAGGACAACAGACCTGTGTCCTTAAGGGTGGGATGGCAGCAGCATTGCCAGTGAGCTCTGGCTCCAGAGTTATGTTCATGTGGGTCAGAGTGGGATGCAGTTGTACAGCTGCATGGCACAAAAGTGCCAAAACGTCTTTTGAAAAGCTTTGGCAGTGCTAGGGAAGCACTGCCACCCCACAACACCTCCCAGAAGCCCTACAGCAAGTGACAGGGAAGGCACATTTTGGCTTCATACAAGCCCTGTGCTTCCCAGATGCTCAACTCGGATGCACCTGGATCCTTCTGCCTCCAACCCCACATTCACACAGGAGAAAAACCATTTCCCAGACCCTCAGTCACTCTCGCAGCAGGAATGGATGAGCTCCACTGGGCAGCATCAGCCCCTCGTGCCTCAGCCCCATGTAGGCATGCGGGTGGAGAGAGCCCAAGTGCTGGGTGAAGCCGGGGGCGTTCGCCTGCCTGGCCCGCACGTGCAGCAGGAACAGCCATCTGCTCCCCGTCGGAGCGGGGCAGGAGCCAGCCCTGCCATCTGCAGCCCTCTTTAGCAATGCTCAGCTCCACGTCAGCCCTGCCTGCCTGCTTCCCAGCCCAAAACGAAGCTCCGTGTAGCAAGCAGAGCAGCCCAGGCAGCAAACTGAGCACGCTGCCGTGCCTCTCGCCTCTCTCCACCAGTGCGGCACTGGGCAGGGGAAGCGTTGGCAGAGCTGGCATTGAAGATGCTAAAGTTAGTTTGCAAATGATCCCTCCCTGGAAGCGTTCAAGGCCAGGTTGGATGGTGTTTTGCGCAATCTGATCCACTGGAAGTTCTCCCTGCCCATGGCAGGGGGGTTGGAACTGGATGAGCTTTAAGGTCCCTTCCAACCCAAACCATTCTATGATCCCCCCCATGCCCAGAAGGCTGCAGCATTACCTCCACCGCCACCACACCAGTAACTTCTTCTGCTCCACTCGCTGCCCTTTGGAAAGTGGTTTGGAGGATTTCATACCCTTCCACCGCATTTCAGGTCTTCTCCCTCCTCCTCCTCCTGCAAACCTGGGGCCTCCACGTGCCAGCAAATCCAGAAGCACCGTGTTTGAGGCTTCCCCCTCATCCTGTTCAGAGTTGGAGCCTCCCCAGCAATTCGGATACCCTCTCAGACCTCGGTGAGATAAAGATGGGATCGGAATGTTAAACTGCCTATCAGCTAGATCTGAAGCCCTCCGAAAAAGCGAGCATGATTAATTCACCCAGAGAATCACGGGCACAGAGCGCAGGGTGACAACTTATCCTTCACCATACATACAGGTTTATTAAAAATTTAAAATTGCTACATAGATCCAAAGGGTCGGGTTATTTATTTTTGCAAGGGCTGATCAATCACCCGTGTCCCCAAAGGATACCAGACCTTTACCTACTCATCTGATTATGCCTGCTGTACCCACGCTGCTCCAGCCCTAGTGCTTAATATTTTATCCACATGGCTCCTAAGCAAAGCCGGAGTGGAGTCTGATCTCCTGGCAGAGCAGAGACCTGCCTTTGTCCTTTTATCGGCTCCTACTCAAGGGTAGAGGTGGAAGGAACAGAATAACTTCTTCTTTGGTCCTCTGCCCCTCCTTTCAAAATAACAGATTTACTTTCAGCCATCACCACCCGAAAAATACCGGGAAGTGAGAATCATAGAATAGTTTGGGTTGGAAGGGACCTCAAAGCCCATCCAGTCCCACCCCCTGCCATGGGCAGGGACACCTCCCACTGGATCAGGGGCTCCAAGCCCCATCCAACCTGGCCTTGGGCACCTCCAGGGTTGGGGCAGTCACAGCTTCTCTGGGCAACCTGGGCCAGGGCCTCCCCACTCTCATCGTGATGAAATTCTTCCTTATATCTAATCTAAATCTGCCCCTCTCCAGTTTATACCCATTGCCCCTCGTCCTATCACTACAAGGCTGAAGAAGATGCTGAAAACGGGTGAAGAGGATGCTGGAAATGGCTGGACTCACCCTGCATCCACCCTGGATTTTGCAGAAGAGATGCGAGCAGCTACTCTGCTATGCAAACCCAAAGCATCTGTTGGGGAGCCATCAGCATTAAACACCTAAATACCCCACATCTCATGGCACACTCATACCGGACCCAGACCCCATCGCTATCCCAATGGATCCAAGCAGAGGATGAGTGTTGAGGAGCGGCGTATGCTGTACAGCTGGGAAAGTGCCGGTACTCCCAGCGGAGCGCTCCATGTAGGACAGAGTGGCTTTTAATCTAAAGGCCGTATTATTCCAGCACATCTCTTTTGTGCGCTGGGGCTAATTGAATGGTGATGGCAGTACTAAGCAGCCCTCGCAATCCGAGACTGGAGTCAGCCGAATCTCTGAAATCGTGTAATTTTTTGCATGACTGAATGTGCAGATGTAATAAAAAAAAAAGAAAGAAAGAAGGAAAGGAAAGGGGGGTGGGGGGGAGAGAGAAAGGGGGAGTGGAATCAGACCTTTAAATGACTCCACGATTGATGGTAAGTAGTGATTGGAGGGAGCTGAGTTACAAAGCGATGGGGAATCGTTCCCCCTCCAACCACTGAGGAACCAAACAGCATCCCCTGATCAAAGCTGTGCCCCCCTTGGAGCAGAGGTTCTCTGTTGGACGTGCTTTGCCAAGGAGCAATAGGCTCATTAGCAGACCCAGAGCTCATTAGGGAAATGAAGAGATGGCAATTACCCCTCCAACCATGCTATGCCAAGCATGAGCACAACGTAGCTTTCCCATCGTAGAAATGATGGGAAAGCAACTGGGAGAGAGGAAAGCTGAACCTGTCTAGCTGAGATCTTCCTCCACCTATCCCACAGGAAAAAAACTCTGAAGATATTACAAACCAAGATGCCTCTTCTGAGAGCCAGAGGAGCATGCACGAGCCTTGCTCCCCAGCTCCTTTGCCGGTCAACCCTTCTCCACGCAGCTCCTTTCCAAGGCTTCTGGTCTGGCCATGTCCACCACCCTCAAGCCTGAGGTGCCCAGAGATGCATCCTTTTGTCCCTCTCCATATCAAGTGTTGCAAAGCAGAGGTGATGATTTCCCCGAGCAAGGCAAAGGATGGCTTCTGGCATTCTATTCTCTATTTTTGCCTATGCTCAGATGCAGAAATTCACCTCCACGCCTCAGGTCACCCAGCCAAAACCCAACACCTAAACCTGCTTCCGAGCCATTACTTGACCGCAGGTGCAAAGCAAACACACAGACATCGCAAGGGCACATCGAGGTAAGATGAATAAAGCCTGCGTAGGATCAACAAGGAAGAGGGCGAAGGGGAATAGCTGGCTATTATTATTATTCCATGCACACCAGGTGCCCACATCGCCCGCATGAGGAGGAACCAAAAGAGTTTTCAGAAGACTCACGCTCAGTTAGCTAAAGATTTATGAATTTTATTCTTAGCGCGCTTTAATTGCGCCTATAAATTAAAAATGAACTGATTCTGTACTGTGCAAAGTGACTGCATTCACCTAAGAAAACTGCACTTCAACTTCTAATTCCCCTTCAATTGAGCACACACGCACCAAGGCAACCTCAGACCAGGCGCTCTGGAATTTGCCGTCACAATTTCATTCCACCTCGGCTGCGTGCATACATTTTTTAGAAGTTACTGCTGTGCCGTGCAGAGCAACATTAATTGAGTGTTAACGAGCTGTCTGATCAGCTTCCCACTGTCCTTATTGCTGGACGTCGGGGTCTCTGCAATGTCCCAATTAAACAGAATCAAAGAATACTTAATACATGGTAAACTGGTTCCCAGCCACTTGAACTGATTAACCAGCTGTTCCTTTTATTTGGGGCCCCGTTAAGTGATGCTGCAGTCTGTAGTGCCCACACTGCTCCTATAGCACGGGAAGGAGCCAGGTTTAAATACACATTTCCAGGAGAGGCTCAAGGAAGCACATCATTTCAGCAGGGCAGACTCAGAACCTTGTTTTTCATCCCAGAACAGGACGGTGCAGAGACACAGAATCAAGTATTTTAGGTGCAATTCAAACCCAGCACCCAGAGTCACTAGTTATTTTGCGGTCCCATTTTATTTAACCGGCTCCAGTGATAAAGACAGTAAGAGAAGAGATGACTTGGATCACTGAAGAAGAAATCCTCCCATCTTAGCATCAACATCTTAATAGCTCCCATCTTAACCCAACAGAAGTAAAGGACCTGCAACACACCAGTGGCAATATGAGATCAGCTCAGAACACAAGGAAGGACCAGCAAAACCTCCCTGTGCATTTACTCAGGCTGCTTCGATATAAAATAAAGTGCTTTCTCTTTCTGGTTTCGTATTCACCTCAATTCAGATGGAAAGTACAGGTGCAAGATTCCCCAAGAAAAAGCATCTCAGAGTGCTTTCTGCCCCACGTATGAAGATACCTGGGGACGCATCAGATCACGTAGCTTCAAAAGATCTTCATCTTTCCTCCTGCTGGGTAGACTCCTCATCAGAAAAGGGGGGTCAGGGGAGATCTCATAGCGACCTTCCAGTACCTGCAGGGGCTCCAGGAAAGCTGGGGAGGGACTGTTTACGAAGGTTTGTGGGGATAGGACGAGGGGCAATGGGTATAAACTGGAGAGGGGCAGATTTAGACTGGACATAAGAAGGAATTTCTTCACAATGAGGGTGGTGAGGCCCTGGCCCAGGTTGTCCAGGGAACTGGTGGCTGCCCCATCCCTGGAGGTGTTCAAGGCCAGGTTGGATGGGCCTTGGGCAGCCTGATCCAGTGGAAATGTCCCTGCCCGTGGCAGCGGGGTTGGAACTGGATGATCTTTAAGGTCCCTTCCAACCCAAACTATTTTATGATTCTATGATAATTTTGGTCAAGGGGAAAGGGATGAGTTTGATGGAGCACCCAGCTACCTCATCACACCGTTTCTTTTGCCACCAGGATCTCACTCCAGCAGCAGCATCCCTCCCCACCACGCTCACGCACAGCCACGAGGACGGCTGCAGAGTGGAGGCACGCGTGTGTGACGAACCATCGCATCCTCACTAACACCAACACCAGCCCAGCAGGATTGGGCGATAGTCCCATGACCTGGGCACAAGCCAGGGATGGGGATGGAGCTGGGAGTCCCCGTGCACATTTTCCAGCTGCAAGAGGAAAGACGCTACAACTGTCTGCAGGCTCAGCGGTGACACCAGTTGAGATAAAAGAGAATTTAAGGTGCAGAGGAGAACTAAGCAGATCCTTGTAGATTGGAGCCGAACAAGATAAGGGAGCAATGATGAATATAGACGCATTACGCTAGGACAATTCAAAGCACATGCAATTTTGGCGGATGGGAAAAAGCGATAGCGCAATGTACTTACAGTCCCCCAGCAATTCGGGAAGGCGGCAGCCAAGGTTTCCCCATGTCAGCCTCAGCCGGGCTCGGGATCGCCACGCTCTCTGGGGCAAAGCAAACAGACTTTTAAAAATCAACAGCATCTAACCTCAGGAGAGAAAGCCTGTGTTTTGCCAGTGAGGGCATCCCTCAAAGCTCGGGCAATAACATTTTTACAGGCTGCTTATTTTATAAGACATCGTTGGAGCACACAGCGCAATTATCAAAGCCTTCTGCTCCCCCTGCTCCTAATGGAACAGTCAAGGAAAATAGTCTAATTTGACAATTTTCAGTCAGTTGAAATGATATGTGGAAGAGAAATGGAAGAAGGAAAGCATATTATTCACTATTTGATAAATTATCCTCATTATATGGAAGGAAAATCTGAGCCTGGGAGACACACAGGGCTGCTGAGGACAGCACGTGTGGCTTTGGCAGCCACTGCCGTGCCGGGTGGAGAAACCTTCCTTCTCCACTCAGCCTTGCCCGCGAAGTCACGAGACAAAACCAAAGGCGAAGAGGGCAAATGGTTGCCACCTCTGGGTCTCCTGGGACAGCCTGACCTCAACCACACTTTGAGGAACAATATAGATAAGGCAGAGTGAACTGAATTGTGTCCAAACACCATCAGTGCCCAGGCCACTCCTGGCAGGGAGATGGGAACAAAAGAGTTGCGATATTATAAGGAGATGAGAAAATAACAGTTTGGGTTTTTTTCCCCATTTTCCTCCAATTTCCTCACTTGTCCACCTCATCCTGCTGGGCTGTCGCAGCCCCATGCCAGCACCCATCTGGGTGTGGATGTCCTGCTCCTCTCAGCCTCACCTGATGCTCCAGGGGATGATACGCACTGCCCAAGGGACTGCCCAGGCCACCATTCCCCCAAAGAAGGGGTCCAGGAGCCACGTGGACGCAGACACCCCCTCCTTTCAGTCCTGCATCCCCATCCACATAAATGTATTCATGAATTCGTTCAGAAAGTTCTCCCTGTGCTCGAGCGGGTGCTGCTTGTAATTGCTGGCGGCCAAAATCTGTTCTGTTTTTTCTGGCTGAGGTACCAGGCAATCATCAGCTGTAATTATTTCGAGTCTTGTTACAGATGGATCTCCGAGCTTTCAGTCTTAAACAGAATTCATTATTCAAATGCTGGCTCCAGCCTTCTGCTATGGGGTGGGCATGGGCGCTGCTGGCCCCTCGCCGCCGCCGCCGCCAACAAATGGTTGTGGGGAAGGCGAGGGTGGTGGTGGGATCTGCTTGTCAAAACCGCCCCAAACGTTCCCACCCGGCGCACGTTTTGGCTCTGGTTTGGCCCCAAGTATAATGTGGGTGCATGAGAGATGTGGGGCTGGAGGGAGCTGAGCTCCCTGCTCCCGGGGCTGTTTAGGGGGGGTCATCATCATCATCATCATCATCATCATCTGTGCCAGGTCCAACAAACCTCCAAACACAGGCTCTGCCTGTTGCCAAGCTCACTTTGGATACATGACAGCATGAGAGGAGTCAGGAGTGACTCAAAGCACCAGGACATGGTGCTATCAGCCCAAATGGCAAAAGTGAAAATGAAAACCAAAACGATCTGAGCATTTTCTTAGCAAACCCACCCATTTCAGCATTGCTTTCAATTACAAAAAATTCAGTTTTCCTTCCCGTACCGTCATTTCTGCTTTCAAAACAGATACTATTCATTATTTTAAAATATTTTTGAAACTTTAAGAGTCAAACATAGAATCATAGAATAATTCGGGTTGGAAGAGACCTTAAAGATCATGTAGTTCCAACTCCCCCACACCATGGGCAGGGACATCCCAGTGGATCAGGCTGCTCAAGGTCCCATCCTGAGCTCCTAAAGGACAGCAGACAGAGTTCATTCCCCTAACGAGGGGAAGCACTTGCAGGGGCCGTGGCCAGCTCGGGACAGGCAGGGTCATGAGCACGGTCCCCAGCACAGCACCGGTGATGCCCAGCCAGGAGGTACCCAAGGACCCGGCACTGAGAAGCCCTGCGGTGACACCTGAAGCATCACAGTTTACAACCTGTCTTGGCACAATTTCGGCACAGCATACAGCCCATTCCTGCAGGAACCGAGGTTCCTCCCGATGCTGAGCGCTCGGGACATGCAGCGCATCACCAGGAACTCAAAAATCACTGCTTGGGAGCATCATTTCCATTTTGCCGATCGAGGCCACCCAATCCACCTGATCTCCGGCACTATGTATTAACGCTGTAGAACACCTTCATGCTCGTCAGACTAAACCAACTCTGCTCAGCAAGAGTTTGCAGCTCCTGCAAACACCACAGCCTCCAAGCACAGCTCCCGTGGCTCCCTGGGAGCTGGCAGCATCCGCACTCCCCATCCTTCTCCAGCGCCTCTCCCTTAAACATATGACAGTGCATTTGTTGCCTTATGGACAAGCAAATGCACACTTCGTGGCCTTTACATCTAAAACCATCCCTGAATATTCACTGGAAAAAAAAAATCACTGCAAAGATTTTAAACGTTTTTGGGTTCAGATCCTTCCCACGCACAGAGGAAAGGAGGGTTTCAAGGCTAAGGTGCTGCTGTGAATGTTAGCTGTGAAATGCAATTCCTGCCTCCCCTGCTGAGTCTCAGGGGCATTAAAACAAAGCTTTCCCTCCCCTGCCCCCAAAGAGGTGCTTTTTAGGGTGCAATCTGGATAAAAGCACAGCACATCCCTGGTTACGGCAGTGAGTAGTGCAGAGCTCTGGCTCAGGGCTGTTGCCAGCCAGTTCAGGAGCACAAATCCTGCTCCTGCCGGTGGTTTTGACTGCGTACCCTGTAAAAGTACCTTCCAGCCCAAAGCATCCTATGATTCTATGAAATATATGGGCCTGCAAATATCTTAGGCACACGTCTTTCTGCATGCAAGCAAACCATGGCAGGATGGGGCTGTGGGTTTGTTTGCAGGCACGAGCAGAGCCCAGGCTGCAGCAGAAACCACTCGGTCCAAGTTTTGCAGCAAAGACCAAAGCCTGGCAGCGTAGAAGAACAATTCCCAACACGTGGGTCATGCAAGGAAAACCCAAAGGTCTGCAATCCCCGCTGTCCCAGCAACCCCACACCCTTGATGTGTGAGGGGAAGGCATGAAGCCAAGCAGCAGCATCTACCGTGGCTGCACGGTGTCCGTTCAGCCGCACGCATCCCAATTCCCTTCCACAGAGCTGGACCATCCCTCTCCCGTATGGATATCGGGTTTATGACAGCATCGAGATTTGCAGGGAAAGCATTTAATTTCTTTTCAAACTTTCAGTTTTTGACTTGTCAGCATCAATTGAATTGAATGTGTTCGAAAAGTAAAACCAGGTTGTTTCCTGGCTGCCTTCCAGACCAGAGCTGGGGCAGGTGCCCATTTTAAAAAGTCAATATTTTCTGCAGGAAATCTCAATCTTTTTTTCTTTCTCCAAAAAAAAAAAGACCCGGTTTTGTCAAAGTTTTCTGGGGAGGGGGGGAAGAGAGAGAGGGACACTCGCTGCAGGCAGCAAAGTGTTGCTAATCTTATGCACATACAAAATGGAAACATCGCTTCCTGGTGGGATTTCTGGTACTTTGTTTTTCTAAAAATTTTAATCTCTCTATCCCTCCTGCTACTGTTTGTATTTTTCGTGTGTCTATTTGAAAAGCAAACAATATTGCCTGCTCCTGCAGCGCTCGGGGTTTGGGTTTGCTTTACACTTATTTATTTTGCTCAGCAGTTTAAATTATTAGTCCCTGACCCTGCAAATATCTTATTGCACGGGGATCTTTGTGCACGCAAGCAAGACGTGCGGCGGGTTTGTTTGCAGGTGTGAGCAGAGCCCTCCACCCCAGTGCAGCTAAATGCATTTTAACCCAAAAGGCACAGCCCCTGCTAATGCCACCATCCCCATCCCTCCGGCACGAAGACCAATTTCAGCTTTAATTGCATCAGCCCTAAACGTATCATCCCTGGATGTTGGCTTTGCCCATGTAAGAAGTGATAGGATGCGAGGAAATGGCCTCAAGTTGCGCCAAGGGAGGGTTAGATTGGATAATAGGAAAAATTTCATTAGCAAAAGAGTGGTGAAGCCCTGGCAGAAGCTGCCCAGGGTGGTGGTGGGTTCTCCATCCCTGGATGGGTTCAAAAAGCGTGTAGATGTGGCACTTCAGGCTGTGGTTTAGTCGGCACGGTGAGATTGGGCTGATGGTCGGACTGGATGATCTTAAAGGTCTTTTCCAACCGTAATGATTCTATGATCAGCTCTTTTCAAGTTTGGTGGACAGGCTGGGATAGAAAAGGGTTGGGAGCAGCTTCAACGTGTCTGGGTGAAGCCAAGGGCTGATTCAGTGTCCCAGGAGCGCGGACAAGGAAAGCACAAGGATGCTGACAACAGGGAAAGAAGAGGAAAAATCCCCTCCTGCCTCATTCCCCCATCACTCACCGCTGCCTCAGGGACTAGACTCGGAGAAAATGGCAAAAAGAGCTGTTTTGAATTAAGTGACAAAGCTAAAAAGGGGAAAAAAAAAAAAAAGTCTAATTTTCTTTCCTGAAATGAAAACCTAAATAAAACAAGTCATTCCAGAAGCACCGGAGCTAATGAACCCTGCTTCCCTCTCAATTTATTAATGGCTGAATGACTCCGGTCCCTGTCCGGGTTGCATCTGGGATAGAGTTAATTTTCTCCCTAGTAGCTGATACAGCGCTGTGCTTTGTGTTTAGCATGAAGATAAAGTCGATAACACACTGATGTTTTTAGTTGTTGCTAAGTAATGCTTCTATAAAAGTCAAGGAATTTTCAGCTTCCCACAACCGACTGGCAATTGGATGCACAAGAAGCTGGGAGGGGACACGGCCAGGATTGCTGATCCCAACAGACCCAAGTGGTTTCCTATACCCTACAACATCATGCTCAGTATAAAATTGGGGTGGGGAGTCAGCCAGGGGCAGGATCAGCGCTTGGGAATGGGTTGAGCATCAGTTGGTCAGCAGGTGATGGGTAATTGCATTGTGCATCACTCATTTTATATACTCTTTTATCATCATTATCTTCTCTTCCTTCACTTATTCAACTGGTAGCTCAACCCAAAAATTCATCTTCTTCGTCCCCCCTGATTCTCTCCCCGATACCAGCGGTGGAGGCTGAGAAAGGGGCTGCCTGGTGTTTGGCTGTCTCTCCGTTTCAACCCATGGGTTGAAAGCAGAGCCCATGGGGTGGGGTGGGGTGGGGGGCAGTTTTCCCTCAGGTGGGTGGTGGTGGGTCAACCACTGCGCTTTTGGGATGCCCCCAGCTTTGTTAAATGGATGCTGGCTCACAAGCAATACACAGCAGCACGCTAAACTTAAGTTCATAGAATCATAGAATGGTTTGGGTTGGAAAGGACCTTAAAGATCATCCAGTTCTCCTGCCATAAGGGTTCAAACCACACTGCTCATATTCCACTCGAGAGCCTTTTCCTTTCTCCTTTTTAACCTTCCCCACTGCCGCAGACCTTCCCAGCTCCTTCCCACCTTCCAAAACCCAGCCCAATGTGCTCCCATCCCACCAAGGTCTTTGCTCAGCTCCCAACCCACCCAGCCAGAAGAGGAACCACTCCAAACATCTCTCGCTAGGAAGTAAAAAGAGTGTTGTGGGGGGAAAAAAGCATGGAAATATCACCCCAAAAACTCTATTAGAGCTGCATATACAAAGAGATTGCCTTATCATGAAGCCTTATGAAGTTCAACGAGGCCAAGGGCAAGGTCCTGCACCTCGGTTGGGGCAATCCCAAGCACAGGCACCAAAAGTTAGGAGAAGGACTTGGGGTGCTGGTGGTTGAGAAGCTCCACATGAGGCAGCAGTGGTCCATATCCCGGGCTGCATCCAAAGCAGAGGGACCAGCAGAGCGAGGGAGGGGATTCTGCCCCTCTGCTCTGGTGAAACCTCACCTGGAGCCCTGTGTCCAGTTCTGGAGTCCTCAGCACAGGAAGGACATGGAGCTGTTGGAGCGAGTCCAGAGGAGACCATGGAGATGGAGAACTTCCCATGTGAGGACCGGCTGAGAGAGTTGGGGTTGTTTGGCCTGGAGGAGACCTTCGAGCAGCTTCCGGCCTCGAAAGGGGCTGCAGGAATGCTGGGGGAGGGGCTCTGGATCAGAGAGGGCAGGAATGCGATTGGGGGAATGGTTTTAAAGTGAAAGGGGACATTGAGATGAGATCTTAGGAAGAAATGTTTTGCTGCGAGGGTGGGGAGGCCCTGGCCCAGGGTGCCCAGAGCAGTGGTGGCTGCCCCATCCCTGGAGGGGTTCCAGGCCAGGTTGGATGGGGCTCGGAGCCCCTGATCCAGTGGGAGGTGTCCCTGCCCATGGCAGGGGGTGGGACTGGATGGGCTTTGAGGTCCCTTCAACCCCAACCATTCCATGATTCCATGCAGTGAGATGCTCAGCCTTTCCCAAGAGAAGCGATGGGGGCTGGGGATGGGGGGGGGGGCACAAAGGGCTTGTAGTTATCCCTGAAAATGATCTGCCCACCGCAAAAGCAAGATAAAAAATGCATTAATACAAAAATACACAGGAATATCACCCCAGAGGAACTCCCAAAATCCTGTTAGGGCTGAAAATGCAAGAACTTATCCTCAAAGTTTATTTGTTAGAGGGAGCCTGTTTGTCACAAGCAAAGGGACAGAGATGCAGAAGAGGAGAGGGGGGGGGGTGGTGTCACTTTTTCCAGCAGCAATTCCCTTCCAGGTATCCAACAAAGGGTGCAAGCCCACTGTCCTACCCAAACCTGGGGGTCTGGGGTGCTGTGGGGACTCCAAAGCCAAAGCTACAGCCTGAGCTACTCTAAAGATGCTGTAAAATCACAGGGAAATGGGGGGACCCCTACAACCAAAAGCCCTTTGGGAAGGAGGAGCTGGGGAGCAAATTCACCTCCTCATCCCCCCGCATCCAGCGGGTGTTGGGGCAGGGGGGTCCTGGAGAGCACATACAGGACCCCCCCCCCAGCCACCCTGCTCCAAAGCTCACCCCAAACCACACCAGCAGGGATATATATATATATATATATATATATATTTTATATATATAAATATATATATATATTTTTATAAATATATATATATATATTTTATATATATAAATATATATATATAATATTTATATATATATATATAAATATATATATATATATATATAAATATATATATATATTTTGCCAGTTTGCAGTGCAGCCTTTGTGTGTCTCTCAGAAAAAAACAAAAGCCCTGAAGAAAGGCAATTAAAATATTATAATTATTGGTGGTGGAGTATTTGCTTTTATCGGCTCCTATTTAAAAAGATGCAAATAGAGGTGATTTTAGCATTCCAGTCAGCCTGGCTCCCTCCTAGAGGGATGGAAATATTTGGTTTAGTCAACTTTGTTGTGTTGATTTTCTAGTTTCCCTCTTATTTTTCCTTTTTTTTTTTTCCTTTTCATGAATATACTCAAACTCCATCCCTGGCAGCCGAGCTGCCTTCGTTTGCTGCATCTTTTCCCTCCCCAGTGCCCAAAACACCCAGGCTGGAGGATGCAGAGGGAATTTGGGGGGGGGAAGGGGGCTGGGGGAGGCTGCACTGCATTTGGGGAGGGGGCAATGGGGGGTGGTTGCATTTGAAGCAAGATTGGGGCAATTTTAAGCCGAGAGCACCCTCCTCTGGCAAAGGACACCCTGGTGTGTGCAGAATGTGCAGGGTGCGACGTGCTGTGCGCAGTGTACAGTGCTGGGTTTGCACCCCCCAGGCATCCTCCTGCTTCTCTCCATTTAATCAGTGTTAGTGATGATGAAGAAGGTGATGAAAGGCCACCCAGAGCCCACGTCTCCACATGTCACCTCAGCTCCTCAGCAGCGTATTTGCACCCCGAGGCTGTGAAACACATCACCCTCTGCCAGTGATGCCAGGGAGCAGTGGGGGGGGCTTTCAGATGAGAGGCATCCCCGGGGGCAGGTGATGCAGGAGTGGGACAGGGGATGGAGCATCCCTGGGGACAGGACAGGTGATTAGGAGTGGGACAGGTGATGCAGGAGTGGGACAGGGGATGGAGCATCCCTTGGGACAGGACAGGTGATGCAGGAGTGGGACAGGGGATGGAGCATCCCTGGGGACAGGACAGGTGATGCAGGAGTGCGACAGAGGGATGGAGCATCCTTGGGGACAGGACAGGTGATGCAGGAGTGGGACAGGGGATGGAGCATCCCTGGGGACAGGACAGGTGATAGAGAAGTGGGACAGGGGGATGGGGCATCCCTGGGGACAGGACAGGTGATGCAGGAGTGGGACAGGGGATGGAGCATCCCTGGGGACAGGACAGGTGATGCAGGAGTGGGACAGGGGATGGAGCATCCCTGGGGACAGAACAGGTGATGCAGGAGTGGGACAGGGGATGGAGCATCCCTGGGGACAGGACAGGTGATGCAGGAGTGTGACAGAGGGATGGAGCCATCCCTGGGGACAGGACAGGTGATGCAGGAGGAAGGGCAGGGGGACAGCTTGGCCAAAAGCAGTAGCGATGCTGCTTCCGCCTCTGTGCAGCGGTCAGGTGTGATCAAACCCAACTATTTCAGCTGTGAGAGGGGAAGGAGCGATGGCACACTGCTGTACCCCCTGGGCTGGGAATGGGATGTGTGCTTGGATTTGGTGAGTAACTCCAGCAATGACGGCAGCTCCTTGCTGTTATTGCCACGGCTTTCAGAGCTGAAATGATTGCACTTGGTGGAAGGACTATTGTGGTACAGGCAGTGTAGGTTCAAAGTGGGGACAACAGACATGCCGTCTTTCTCTCTGTTAGGGTTTGCTCTAAAGATTAACCTTCCCTGCTGCAAATCACTGCAATTCCTCTAGTGTTTTCCCTTCCCTTTCTCCTCTCCCTGCACCTCCCAACCCTGGTGGAATGAGTTACCTCCACCTGTTCAGGAACACAGACCCACCCTGTCCACCTCCTTTGCCTACCCAACACAAAGAGAAGGACCCTGGAAGATCCTAAACTGGGTATTCACAACCCCTCACCAGTACCACTCACATGAACAAGGCAAATTTCTGCAAGATTTTGATATTTGGAGCTCAAGAGAAAAATAAATAAATAAATAAAACCCAGCATCAGCAAAAAGAAAGGTCTTTGTCTTTGTTACACTCACAAAGCAGCTTCATCCCATGTCCAACCACCCCCTCACAATGCAGTACATAGCTACTGAGGCTAATTAACTCTCTAATTAAAGATTAGAGCCTTGTTGTTGTTGTTTTTTCCCCACAGGGACAGTCTTAAATGCAATCTTGGTAAGTATTATACAAAGTCATAGTTGCAGCTCTGGCCACAGGGTTTGGAAAGGGCATTGCAAGGTAGGAAGGATGCGCAGAGCAGGACAGGTTTTGCTTCTACATCTTCACCCTTTGCACTCATTTTCATGGAATGTTCTGGGTTGGAAGGCACCTTTACAGGTCACCCAGTCCTGCTGGAGCCTGGACATCTTTATCTGGTATAGGTTGCTCCAAACGCCATCCAACCTGGCCTGGAACCCCTCCAGGGATGGGGCAGCCACCACTGCTCTGGGCACCCTGGGCCAGGGCCTCCCCACCTGAACAGCAAAACATTTCTCCCTGAAATCTCATCTCAATCTCCCCTCTTTCAACTGAAAACCATTCGCCCTCATCCCATCCCTGCGTTCCCTGATGCAGAGCCCCTCCCCAGCTTTCCTGGAGCCCCTTTCACCACTGGAAGCTGCTCTAAGTTCTCTCTGGAGCTTTCTCTTCTCCAGGGTGAACATTCCCAACTCTCTCAGCCTGTCCTCATAAGAGAGGTGCTCCGGTCCTCTAAATACGTTTGTAGCCTCCTCTGGACTTGCTCCAACAGCTCCGTGTCCTTCCTGTCCTTTTCTTTTGGGAAGGTAGAGAGCAAACGAAAGTGCAAATAGCTGTGTGGGTGGCAGGGATGGATGAGGATACACCCTGGCTGCATTATTCCCACCCTCCAGCCGTGGGTAATGAGGCTGAGGCAGGATAGCTGGGCGAGGAGGAGATACCACAGGGGGATGTGGATCAGGAATCATGTGTGAAATCAGCCCCACTCCCCCTTTCCCCCCCCCCCCCCTCTTCTCTCTCTAAGACTAAAGAAAATGGGAAAAAAATAGTGTTTAATGAAGTTGCAGACTATCAAGGGAACTGGCGATGGGTAAAACCCTGCAGAAAAGCAAGGGGAGGCAAACCAAGAAGCACAGCCCAGCTCTAACCACCCCCCTGACTCCTGGGGGGGTCCCAGCAGCACCCCAAGCGCTCTCCCCAACCCCTTTCTCCTTGCTCTCTCCCCCCACTCCACCTCAGGGCAGTGCTGACTAAGGCTCCTGTCCCCCCTTATTAAGTTTACCTTGACCGTAACACTCACACGATTATAAATATGCAAAAAAGGCCTTTGCCCTTCTCTTCCTTCATCCTTGAGTTTGCGCTTTCAGCAGACTCCTGAACCAGCCCCTTCATTTCCCCGTTTCTAACCCATTTTGCCGCTGGGTTCTCACGCCAGAGGGGTTCCCCCACGAGCCGGATCTCTGCAGGAACAGCCAGCCCTGACCCCTGGGTGGGGAAGCCCACCTGAACCCCATTTTTCTGCTAAAACTAGCCCCTCTATTGAGGCAGAAATACTGAGTTAGAGATGTTTTCTCAGCAGAGGCAGCCCAGCTCAAGCCCCTAACAGCCATCCTAAGCCTCAAAGCAACAGGCTGATATAAATGAATCATATCAAGCCTTTCTTCTTCTTTTTTTTTTCCCCCTCTATTGTTTGCCCTTGTTGTGGGAAAAAAAAAAAAAATCTATATTTTAACCCTAATTGTCTCCCAGTGGTAATGATTAAGGCATGGCTGGGTGATTTGCATTACAAATGCCATAGGGGTTTTGGTCCAGCTCTGATGAATCACAGGCTCGGTGTCCAAAGCCCATTAACGTGCGCTTGTTTTTGCCATGGTTTGTGAACTCCTCACTGCAGAAGAAAGCTTCTCCTTCCTCCAGTGGTCACTGGTTCACCTTTCCCACCAGAGCAGCATCAAAGAGGGGCAGAGCAGAGACTCTCGGTATTTTATTTTTCCCTTGGGGCAAAAGAATCAGCCTGGAGCTGCTTTCCTATCTCCTCATCGATGCGGCGCTAAAGGCTGGTGCTGGCAAAGGTGACGACTTGGACCACCCTCGCTTGGCTTTGGTCATAGTTCCAAGCACTTTCACAGGGTGGAATTAGCTGTAATAATTCAGGAGCTAAATCTCCGCTTGGGGAACAAATAGAGTGCAAGGCGATGTGCTTTTAAGTCATCCCTCTGAGTCATCCCTCAGACATCTGAGGGGATGCTCTGCCAGATGCACACCCGGAGCATCTTATGCTTTTCCTTCCCCTGACAGCTGTGAGCACATCCCTCCAGCACCACTCTGCTATCTGCAGTTACCACATGAAGGGCCAAGCAGATCCGCTGCAGGCAACAGCCCCAGGGGTTTAGTGCAACCTCTCCTAATACATTAGGGATGCCTTTTGCTGTGCAAATCTTCCCAGCAGCTCGAAATTGAGCAGAAGGCTTGTTTTCTACACCAGGCTTGAGCTAGGACTGTTCACCTTCCCTCAGCTCACCTCCCACTGAAATAGGACAGCTGCAGGCACAGGGCTGGGATTTTGCCCTGCGTGGGGATGCTGGGATGCTTTGCCCCCCGTCAGATTTCTGGTTGGTCCCCAAAAACATCCTTCATGTGGAGAGTGATGCAGGAGCAGAGCTCTGCTGCAATGCCAGCCAGGTAAAAACCCACCTGCAAGAAGCCATCGGCTCTCAGTGGACATTTGCAGGCAAACGTTTGCTTGCACTGAATGAAGAGGTTGGGATGTTTTCCCCCATCAGCTTTCTTGCTGGTCCCTAAAACCATCATTTATCTCAAGGGATGTGGGAATGGAGCTCTGCTGCAACACCAGCCAAGTGAAAACCCTCCTGCAAGAGGTCATCAACTCTCACCTCCAGCTCCTCAAGAGTTCCAGCCCACATACACAGAGCTGTGGTTAATGCAACCTCTCCAAGGGGGGGAAAAAAAGTCCAAATAGGTTCTTTGTTTGGGGAATTTAATCATTGTATTTTGAATTAAACCCAACAGAATTAGATAATTACATAGCCAAAATACCTACATATAAAATATTTTATATGAAATCTGCATATTAAAAGAATTCCCATGAGAAATCACACAAAGCAGCGCAAATTTGAGAGTGGAAACAAGTTTGTAAATAATGAATATGTATTAGAAAAAAAATGAAATATATTCACTTAGCGAGAAGAGGAGTTGCTAGGCTGGTAAATATCAGTCTATAAAGAGCAAATTGCAGTGGAGCCTTAGTTTATTTAGTCTTATGTGAGGTTTTGCGAAGGCTCAGCCCAACCCACTCAGCAGCTCTATAAATGGAGTTTTCCATTATTGTTTTGCAGATTAAAAAAAAACACCGGCTGCTGGTTGAGGAAGGACATTAACCTTCTTTTTTATTACTTTTTATAAAATGACATAACCGGTTTCAGTGTGTTTTCAAATCTCAATGAAAGAAGTAGTTTTCCTGGGAGTTACCCATCCCCCTCCAGCAAAGGGAACTTTGCAGTGTTACAGGTTATGAGAATGAGAACCTGGCATCAAAAGGGAGTTAAAGCAAGCGTAGCTCGTATCTTTATTCATATTTGTCAAAAAAAAAACCAAACCCCAAGAGAACAGCCGCATGAAGAGGTTGGAAAAACCAGCACGCACATACAAGAAAACATATCTTGTGAGTTGGAATAAATTAAAGAGGGTGATGCGAATCCTGCTAGAAATCACCGGTTGGAAAAGTAAAGGAAAAAAAAAATGATGCCTTTTGACACTAAGAGCTGGAAATACATCCCCATCTCACACGAATTTTGGATCCACTGCCTTCCCAACACTGCTTCCCCCATCCCCGAGTCCCACCACAGCCCCCAGACTGCCCTGACCCCCTCTCATGGGGGGCAAACCCAGTATTGGCCACAACCACCCAGTCCCACCCTGTTTCCAGTAAGAAATCAGTCCGGCATACAGCTCAAGCAAGGCTTAATGTTTGCTGGGCACCAGGAGGAAAAATAAGTACATATATATTTGACTTACATGAGTTTTGAGCTATTTTATCCCACTCAGCAAGAGCCAACAGTGCAGCCACAGCGCATCCATCCTGCGTCCCCAGCAGCCCCGGCTGAGCCCAGCTCTGCCCAGCCCAGAAATGCTGCCCGAAAGCACTTCCCCTGCCAGATATGAGACCAAACACCACAGATCCAAACCCAAACACCACAGATCCAAACCCAAACACCACAGATCCAAACCCAAACACCACAGATCCAAACCCAAACACCACCACCGCAGCAGCAAGAACAGACCCAGACCAAAACACCACCACCACAGCAGCAAGAACAGCACCACCACCAGCAGCACCAGCAGCACCAGCAGCAGCACCAGCAGCACCACCAGCACCACCAGCACCAGCAGCAGCACCAGCAGCACCAGCAGCACCACCAGCAGCAGCACCAGCAGCACCAGCAGCACCACCAGCACCAGCAGCACCACCAGCACCACCAGCAGCACCAGCAGCAGCACCAGCAGCACCACCAGCACCACCAGCACCAGCAGCACCAGCAGCACCACCAGCACCACCAGCACCACCAGCAGCACCACAAGCACCAGCAGCACCACCAGCAGCACCAGCAGCACCAGCAGCACCACCAGCACCACCAGCACCACCAGCAGCACCAGCAGCACCAGCACCAGCAGCACCAGCAGCATCACCAGCAGCACCAGCAGCACCACCAGCACCACCAGCAGCACCAGCAGCACCAGCAGCAGCACCAGCACCACCAGCAGCACCAGCAGCACCACCAGCAGCACCAGCAGCACCAGCAGCATCACCAGCAGCACCAGCAGCACCACCAGCACCACCAGCAGCACCAGCAGCACCAGCAGCAGCACCAGCAGCACCAGCAGCACCAGCAGCAGCACCACCACGAGCAGCACCAGCACCACCACCACCAGCAGCACCACCACCAGCACCATCACCACCAGCAGCACCAGCAGCACCACCTACACTACCAAGAACAGATGCAAACCAAAACACCACCATCACCACCACAGCAGCAAGAACAGACCCAGACCCATCCCTCTGACAATGCCTAATATAAGCAAGGAACAATTTCCCCACCTGTTCTCCAAGAAAGCTGATTAGTGTGACCCACTAAAGAACCTCTGCCGGCAGCTGGATTGGGTCTCTGCCTTTTGCTGCAATGACAATGTTGCTGATTCAGACCCCCTCAAATCCTAATCGGGGACAGGACAGTAAAAAAGCTCTTTCACCCCAAAAGCTGGAGGAAAGCCATAGGGTTTGAGGAGATTTGACCCCCTCTGTCATCTCACTGCACTTCTCACACCACAAAGTTTGCTCAGGTCCTAATCCCACCCTATTTTACCCCAAAACACAGAACCTTTGAGGCCATGGGGAATAAAGGACCACAGTTTGGAGCATCGCTGCAGCTCCAGACTTACAGTTCAAGTGTTTCATGAAGGAACAGGGAAGCACTATTTATTCCCATGGGAGGTGAACACACACGAGTGCCACCAGCCATGAGCAATCCCAAAGCAGCCTCTGGTCTTGGCTCCAAGCATTTGGGTGGTGTTGCCAGCCCCATACGGAGCATCATCGGAACCTGGGTGCAACCCACCAGGTTGCCTTGGCTGCCGGGGGAATATCTAGGGCCTCAAGCTGGTGCCATGCCTTCAAAAACTCCCAGTGCTTGGTTTAATCATAGAATGATTTTATTTGGAAGGAACTTTAAAGATCATCCAATACCAAACCCCTGCCATGGGCAGAGACACCTCCCACTGGATCAGGTTGCTCAAACCTGGCCTTGAAGACCTCCAGGGATGGGACAGCCACCACTGCTCTGAGCCTCCCCATCCTCATTTTGAAGAATTTCTTCCTAAGGTCTAATATAAATCTTCCCATTTCCAATTTACAGCCATCCCCCCCCATCCTGTCCCTTCCCTCCCTGATCCAGAGCCCCTCCCCAGCTTTCCTGGAGCCCCTTTCAGCACTGGAAGCTGCTCTAAGGTCTCCTCGGAGCCTTCTCTTCTCCAGGCTGAACAGCCCCAACTCTCTCAGCCTGTCTTAATCAAAACACAGAGGTCTGAGCATCCAAAGCCCTGAAACAGGGAGGGAACAGAGGGGGCACAGAGGCTTTAAGGGCACTGGCAGTTATTTATTGATTGCACTCGAAACAAAATATTACAGTTAAAAGAGAGATGAACTTCAGTCCTATTTGAGCCCAGGCTCCTCCTGCTCCAGTAGCCCCATGCAGAAGCAGTGACAGCTCTGCACACCAGTAGCCGCGTGCACGCAGGCACATCTGGAAGCTAAACATCACTGGGGAAAGCAGAAGGCTGAGCCAAAAGCCCGTCCTCGCTCCCACTGCGAAACGGGCGCTGCTGTGCAGGCTTCGCCTGTTGCTGTTGGTGAACGTAAGGGCAGATCTGATATCCATAAATCAACATATTATTCATTTTCGAGCATTGCAGTCTGACAGCTGTTACATGAGCACATTGTTAGGAACTGTCAGGCAGTGATACATAGTGCCTTTTACAACATATGTTGACTTTTATCTAATGTTGTTCCATAATTAGCCCCAGGGAGCAGGAATCTGGGCAGCCGGCTGGCTGTGTGATCTCAGCTAACCTTTCCTGCTGGGGGGAGAAGGGCAGAGCCGGGAGGGCTGCAGGCTGGGGATGCTTCGGCGGATGCAGGAGGAGGCAGGTGGAGCATGGATGTGAGTGGTACCCTCAGCCCAGAGACAGAGCAGGTCTCATTCCCTTCCTAGTTCCTGAGCACTTTGAAGCCATTAAAAGAGGTAAAATAAAGCCCCAAGAGGCTTGGGAGCTTCCCTCGGGATGGAGACCTGAATTTCAAGCTCAAAATGGGCTCCCAGCCCTGGGGGATCTGGGCTGAGGAGGGGACCTGGGGGTGCTTCTTCCATGCAGGTAGGGAGGGAGAAGACGCCAGCAGGGGATGATTTACTGATGGGGATAGTAGATAAATAAAGGAGCAGATGGTGGAGTTAATGAGTGGAAAGGGTAGATGGATGGACAAAGAGACAAGGGAGAAAATGTAATAATGGATGGTTACGTTTCTGCCCCGATGAGGACGAATGTGCTGATGTGTCCTCACAGCCTGGCTGCTGTTGGGGAGCCAGCGATGCTGCCCAGGGAGGAGCGGCTCTCACAGCAAACTACAGCAAAAGTGAGGAGCAAGAACCCCTCCAGCCAAGTGAGACAGGGCTCTGGTTCCTCTGCAGCAGCTCAGCTGTGCCCGGCATCTCTCCTCAGGCCAAAAATAATGCAATGAGGCTGGCAAACCATGGCAGACCCCAGCTTCTCCAACTGCCTGCATCCCAGGCTGGGTTGCTCTCTTACATGTGGAGACCCAGCACAGTCCATAGTCACCACCCACTCCCTCCCCACAGTCCAGGATTCCCTTCATAAGCATCTTTGTTGTGACCAAAAATGATAACCCCGCCACCCTTTGAAATATTCCCAGGCTCCTGCTCCACCAAAACAAGGATCAGAATACTCCGAAGACTCTACAAAGCAGCTTTGTGGTTTTAGCCTACAAGTGGAGAAACCCAAAGGGACAGCTCGGCTGGTGGGGGGACACTGGCGGGGGGGCACTGCAGCAAACTCCCAGCTGCCTGGGCTGGTTTCCTTTCTTCACTGCAGCTGCCCAAGCTTGAAAGAATGGGAGAGGAAAATAAATCAATAAGACGCGAAGATAAATATGCTTTTCAGCGCTTGCAACTTGCAGCCGATTCCTCCGGACGTGCCGTGGTGGCTGCATAATTCATAAACTCACCAGGAATAGGCAAATAGCGCAGCTCCCACCACGCTGGCCCTGAAGAGCCTGGCTCCCTCCTCGCAGGGCTGTGCTGAAACTGTGCTGAGCCCTTATTGTGCGTGGTGTTGGGGTGCCGAGCTATCGCTGGGGCAATGGGGTGCTTTGCAGGTTTGCTCTATGATCCATCACATCCCACTGAGCTGCAATTCATATCATTTTGGGGAGAGAATACTCCCTCTCCCATTTAAATTCAGCTTAACCCGACGCCCGCTCCCCATATCACGCCCGTGAGGGTACATCTAGTGCGATGCCCAGTCCGAGGCAGGCGGGTCCAGCTGCAAAATTCCTGGTTTTGAGGTCTGAAGCAATCATACAACCCTGCCAGAGACTGACCTGGGAGCAGCCCGAGGTCTGGAAGAAGCTGGAGATACAGCTCAGCTCACAAATAACCATGAAACCTGGTCTCGGGAGCACAAAAGCCGACCACCCCACAGCCGAGCAGAGGTCTCTCCTGCTCAGCCACCACCTGTTTCCAAATCTTCAAGGCAGCACTTTGTCTCCACCCTACAAAAAACATTTCCCTTGATGTCTCTGCGAAGAAACCCCAGCCAGAATATGGAAAACTCTTACAAAGCACCTGATAAAAACCTATATCCGTCTAAATGCTCCATGGTCCAACTGCCAACTCACCCTGGGCACCAAGCAGAGAGCAGCAGAGATGAGCTGCAGAGCCCCCTGGGTCCTTTTACTGTTATTTTTCTGGAAAAACACATTTTTCCTTATCCTTTACACTGTCCCCCTCACTCTGGAAGAATGGAGGGCTCAGGGATGCTCCAGCAAAAGATCTTCACGGGTGCTGCAGGCTCATGAAACCAGAGGGATTTGTGCCAGCACACGAAGGACAACATCTCCCATTAGACATCATACAGGGAGCCCGTCTCCTCCTCCAACCACCACTGATGGGTTTTATTTGAGGAATAAAAAATCTGCTCAAAAAGAAGATTTCGGAGGCATTTCCTTCCCGTCTTTGAGACAAACACAACAGCGAAGGAAAGCACCGCGCTAAGACCTTGGTGCAGGAAAAGGGCAATAAAACCTACGTGCTTTTATGAGGGATTAGGGCAAACTTAGTTTCATCTGAAGCTACTAAAGGCTTATAAAAGCCCCAAAGAATGGACTGCGCACCTTGGAAAAACCTCCCAGGGCTCTGCTAAGCAAAGTCAATTTAAAGTTAGAGTGCAGCCTGCCTGGCGCAACAGCCATGCTCTGCAAAAGGCAAGCCTGGCCAAAGAGCGGAGTTTGGGGGGAGAAAAAGGGGTCTGAGTCTCCCACACAGGGCAGCACAAAGTCACCGTTCAACTCTGCTCATCTGAGACCAAACACCATCCTTTGTTACGGCCAGGTGCGATGGGCATTAATATAAATGCTGTTGGGCGTTAATATGAGTGCTGGTTGACAGCCGACTGACCATGAGCCAGCAGTGTGCCCAGGGGGCCAAGAAGGCCAACGGCATCTTGGCTTGGATCAGAAATGGGGTCACCAGCAGGTCCAGGGAGGGGATTCTCCCTCTGTACTCAGCACTGCTGAGACCGCACCTCGAATACTGTGTTCAGCTCTGGACCCCTCACCACAAGAAGGATGTTGAGGCTCTGGAGCGTGTCCAGAGAAGAGCAACAAAGCTGGTGAGGGGCTGGAGAACGTCTGACGAGGAGCGGCTGAGAGAGCTGGGGGTGTTTAGCCTGGAGAAGAGGAGGCTGAGGGGAGACCTTATTGCTCTCTACAACTGCCTGAAAGGAGGTTGTGGAGAGGAGGGAGCTGGGCTCTTCTCCCCAGTGACAGGGGACAGGACAAGAGGGAATGGCCTGAAGCTCCGCCAGGGGACGGTCAGGTTGGATATTAGAAAAAGTTCTTCACAGAAAGAGTCATCGGGCACTGGCAGAGGCTGCCCAGGGAGGGGGTCGAGTCCCCTTCCCTGGAGGTGTTTAAGGAACGGGTGGATGAAGTGCTGAGGGACATGGTTTAGGGAGTGTTGGGAATGGTTGGACTCGATGATCCAGTGGGTCCTTTCCAACCTGGTGATTCTGTGATTTCTGTGATAAACCAACAGCAACTTCTCAGATGGAAAAGTACATTATTAGTCATCTCAGCATCAGCGAGGAATTGTTCCAAGCAACACGTGGAAGCCGGGGGGGGGATGGCAGAGACCCCGCTGGGGATGCTGAGGATGGTACCCATCTCTCTCAGCTCCAGGGCTGCTCCCAGCTGAGAGTTTTCCCCCTTCCAAGGAGCTGCCAACATCCTTCCCTCGCCCCTGCCTTCCCTCGTTCTGTTCCTTCTTCATCCTGACAGCGCTGCTTACCAGGAGTGGCTGCTTTTCCCAGATAAATAGCTTAATTAGCTTTCTATTGACTCAGGCAAACACACTCCTCAGGCAGCAGCTGGGAGAGGAGAGGCGGTAAAGCCTCAGGGAGCGGATCCTGCACCCCAGCAGCACTGCAGGCTGGGCAGCGGGAAGGGCTGCGAGCTGCTAAACTGGGGGGGTTAAAAAGGTTTTTGCCCCATAGAATCAGAGTTTGGCTAAAAGGGGCAGATCCAGCCTGAGGAAAAGCTTCTGGTACCCATACAAGCATCCCTTGAGCATCCCCGGAGCAAATCCATCCTGTATTCCCTAGGAGAAAGACACAGAGGGTGAGACCATGGCAGAACAAATCCAGAGTGGGGGGAAATAAAAAAGATAATTAAAAAGAGAAAAAAAAACAAGAATCAAGCGTCTGCTGGACAGCAAGGCTGGAAATCAAAGCGCGAGCACCAAATCTGTCTGCAAGATGCAGGGGAAATTTTTAATCTTGGAAATTGGCAAAAGATTTGAGATAGCTGGAGAACAATCAGCGCTTCCCTTCATGCCTGGAGGAACCGACAAACTTTGCATAAACAATTTGCCTTCCCTCTGATCTGGAAAAGCTGCCACCGAGCAGCGAGAGCGGCCAGCACCGGTCCCCAGCGCCCTGCCCGGCAGCTGGCTTGAAGGAAACCAACCCCAAAAGGAGCCCTCAAGAAATGGCACCAATGGCCTGAGAGCCTTGGAAAGAGGGTTAATACGATGGGAAAAGGTTCGGCAGCGTCAGCCCAGAGCTCAGCTTCTGATTTCTGGTCTGAGGACCTGGGGCTGCTTCTTAATCAGCATCCAGCAGCCCTCAACCCCATCACCATGAACCCCGCGAGCGAATATCGTTCCCTGCCAGGTTCGATGCCATCGCCACAAAACGAGGTGAAGGGGATTAAAAAGAAGAACCTCCCACGGTTGAGCCCCGTTGGACAGCATCGCCTTGAGATGTGCACCGGCCCCGGACTGCACCGGCATATTAATTTGTTAGAGGATGGCATACGCCTCGGCCAGGCACCAGCTCCGGCGTGAGAGAGAGATACCAGGAGCTCAATTTGTGTTTGCCTGAGCCAAGGAGAAAATCTAATTAAACATGGCGTAGGGGCTTGGAGAAGCTGGGGATGGGGCTGGAATATAAAGCGTGGCGGCTTCCCACAGATCAGAGGGCAATATTAATAAACCCACGGAGGGGGACTGGAGGATCAACTGGTAATATTGATAAATGTAAAGCAAAGACAAAGCAGCTGGGGAATATTGGATGGTAATGCTGATAAAAATGCAATGGGGACCGCCTTGACAGCGGGATGCAGACAGCTCTGCTGTCCTGCCAGGGCCAGCATCGCAGCTGTGTGCCTGCTTCCCATGCAGAGGGTGGAATAGGATGTGCCAAAGAGCCCCATGGCTTGGCATGGGGTGAATTTTCACCTGACAGGCTGCTACCCCCATTGCTGAGCCCCCAAACCTGCAGCCTCGGAGCAGCGGAGGTTGCCCTGCGCATCCCAGGGCCGGATCACAGCGGAGAGGAGCGATGGAGACACAAGGCAGGGAGAGCAGGATCTTTCTTCCTAAAATCTCGTCTCAATCTCCCCTCTTTCAGTATAAAACCCTTCCCCTTCATCCTCTCCCTGCAATCCCTGATCAAGAGCCCCTCCCGAGCCCCTTTCAGTACTGGGGGCCTGCAGAGCTTCTGGGGGAACACCAGCGATCCTGAGCATCCCTGAAGCCCCTCTTAGAGTGACCAAGCTCCCACAACCATCCACCCACCACTCCCTCCCCTGCTGTGCTGCCTGGAGCTCCCCCTCCTCAGCTTTTCCCCCTCCTCCCCCCCAGCAACACATCGGAGCCGAAGGGATCAAAGCCACCGAGTGCATTTTAAATAAAAGATTGCATCTTTCAGAGCTATTGGAGGGATGATTTAAACAGGAAGCCAAAGCCAGTCAAGGTGTTGTCAGAGCCATAGTGGTAGCTCCAATCAATAATTCACTGATAGACAATAATCCTGTCCACAGCCAGACCTACTTCTCTCCCCCCCGGAGTGGGAGGCATGTCCCCTCGCCTTGCTGTTATCTCCTTTCTTCCTGCCAGCATCACCCACCCCAGCAGCAGAGATTTGCCTCCCAGTGTAGCTGGGGAAGAGCCAGCAGCCATGGGAGACCCCCAGGAGGAGGAGGATTCCTGGCTGCAGGAATGGGATGTGAAACAGCTTTTGTACCTGGGAACATTCAAAGCGCTAAAAATACCTTTGCTTTATTGATGATCACAGCCCAGGTCTTCCTTTCAGTTCCTGTGCCCTTTGAAAGAACCCAAACCAACCCCGGAAGACCCATTTCTCTCTGTGGGGCTTAAAAGCCCTTCCAAGGGGCACCTTTGGGATCCCAGCCCCACCAGCACAGCTGAGCCACCCACCTGGGCTGGGTTTGCCGGCGTCCCACAGCTCCCGTGCACGCTGATGCTTGGGCTCTTGAGCAGCCTGGTCTAGCAGGAGGTGGAATTAGATGATCTTTAAGGTCTCTTCCAACCCAAACCGTACTACGATTCTACGCTTTTCTTCCTCGTCCCAGCGAGCATCCCTTGTCTGTGAGATACCCCGTCCCTGCATGACCCCTTGATGAGCTCCTGCACCATCATTTAGCTACACAAACCCCTTGGTCTCAGCCCAACTACCTCATGTTTGCCCACTTGCTTCCCTCTAATGCACCGTGAATTGGTAACACAGGATGCAGCCGGGGGGGGTTCAATCCCCACTTCACCCCTCTAGCTTCTCGCAGGGCTTCACCATGCATGGAGCAAAGCTGGAGTGGAGCACCTTAATGAGTCCTAAGTGGACCCCATCTGGACAGGCTGGAAAGGCAAGGAGTTGCCCTCAACACCCAGTTTTGGAGAGCAGGGCATGGAGAATAGTGGCCTGCGAGGGATGTGCCAATTGCCTTCCTCTTCATCCTGTTCGCCGATGAAGCCCTGGAACTGGTACTCATGGATGCTGCAGCTCCTTGAGCTGCATCCCTAACACACCAAGGGGTGTGAGGGCAGCTCACCTTCCCACAGAGCAGCCGGACCCTAAAAGTCATCATTGCAAGGAGGCTGGAGGCAACCAGGCAGGGATCCTGGCACTGGAGGGACAGACGGACAGACAGATGGACAGAAACAGCCCCTCCATCCCAGCCTCACTGGGGGAATCTCAGAGGGGAGGGATGCTGGAGGCCTTTTGTCTCTGCCTCCTCTCCACTGCCTCTTCACCAGAGCTGCCGAGCCGGCACTGCCACCTCGTGGCACGGCCACCGGCGAGGCTGGAGACTGTGCGGCACCGCACATCGCACATCGCTGGACGAGGCATACACTCCATTGGTTCACAAAGATTGTATTAGCAGGGAAAGTGCTGCCGGATGAATCAGCATCGAAAGGTGGCAAAAAACTTCAGATGCAGCAGGTAACGGGGAGCGAGTCAGCCTGGATAAAAGAGAGGGATGAGGAAAGGAAGATGGAGCAGTGGATGACAAAAGATTCCTGGTCTCAAGGGAGACACCAGGGACCCGGCACACAGCCCCATGGGATAGGGTAAGGCTCTCTTACCTCCTAGTCCTCAATCGAACGCAGGACTTGGGCATTGGTGTTTATCTTGGCATCCGGCTTGGCTTGGAGCACCAGCTGGGACATGCTGCGGGAAGCCAAGGTTAGGGGTGCACGCAGGAACCCCTGCCTTGGGGTGGGCAGCAAAAGGGCTGGCTTTCCACCAGGATCAACCAGCCCTTCCTCTTGCAGGGCATGAGGGTTTGAGGTTCACACGGAGCAGGTTTAACGGAGCCCTGGGGAATGTGGCAGCCCCCAAAACCGTGCTGGGAGGAACTCACCAGTTTTCCATTTCCTTCCTGTACCACCTTGTGCCCTGCCACGCTCAGCATGGAGCAGATGTGGGTCTGGCTGCAAGAAATACACTGGACCGCTCAGGTACTGCAGCCCCCACCACCAAGCGCCCGGTGGGGTGGCACATCCCACCCCATCCCCATCTGGTCCTGGTGGGCACTATGGGGCTTTACCTCTGCTTTAAGGCTTGGAACATGGCCCTGTCCTCCAGGATGGAGCAGCTGCGTGAACGTGCAAGAGGGTATCCAACAGCTATGTTCTCCTATCAAAAGCAGAGGGGAATAAGGTGTTCAGGGCTTTGGCACAGGGACCTATGAGGTAAAGCCCTGTCCATGGCATGGACACAAGATGGGTGAAGCTGGGTGCCTTCAAGAGTGCAAATGGGAAGGCTTCTCATCCAAAGGTGTGTTTAATCCCAAAGGAGCCCCTGGGACCCTTCTGTTCCCAGCACCTCCCAGGTGCACCTCGCTGAGCTCCCTGACACCCCCCACAGCCCACGGATCCCTACCTGTGCCTTCCACTTTCTCAACACCGGGCATATTGAAGGAGCCGATGCCGACTTTGCCCTCAGCGCTGCCGCATAAGCCAGGGTCCACTTGATGCCGGAGGTCTCGTCTTCAACCTGCAAAGGCAGCAAAGCCACCATCAACCACAGGCACCTCCATAGGAGGACTACGCCTTGCCTCCAGCTCCCCAGCCCTGCCTTGGCATGAAATCCTGGGGAAAACTCCCTGGATTTAAAGCCCAGGCTTCCCTGGGTTGCATCAGCATCCGCGTGCATCAGCCTTACCTCATGCAGATGCTGCTCCATCACTAAGACCGTTCCCAACTCCACGGCAGGGCTACTCTGGAAGAAAAGCAGCTGCTGAGCTCCCATCCCAGCTGGAACTCAGGGAAAAAAACCTGCTGCAAAGTCCCTTTCCCACCCCACCGCTTACCGGGGTGTTGATGGAGGGGAGAGGAACGCTGAATCCCTTCTGTGCTGTGAGGTACGCCAGCCAGGTGGAAATGATCATCCCAGCTGCCCGTCGCTGGCACTGCCGATGCCCTGAGTCCTGTGCAGCGTTAGGTCAGAGCCAGAACCGGCACCACGGCACCCGTGTCCCACCACAGGGTTCCCATGGCAACGGTGGACAAGGCAACTGTGAGGGGTGAGTCCCAGTGCAGGAATCAAGCCTGTGGCACATGGGTATGGGGCAGGAGGATGCAAGGCACAACCCTCACAGGCCATAAGGCAACCTGTGAGCATGGCTGAATAGGATGGCAGAGAGCAAGAAGTGCTGCTGAAGGCTGGAGAGATCCTGCAGGAAGCCTCGTGTGGCTGTAGAGCTCATGGAGACACAGCGGGTGGATGTACCGTGCGGCACTCCCACAAACACCCCATTGTATGCTCAGGGCAAAGAAAAGCCCAGCATCTTCCTCCATGCCAAGGGAAAAGCATCCCCTCCACCAACACCCCCCAGGGTGGCCCAGATCTTCCCTACAGCTCCCAACAGGAATCATAGAATGGTTTGACTTGGAAAGAACCTTTAAGATCACGCAGTTCCAACATCTGCCATGGGCAGGGACACCTCCCACTGGATCAGGGGCTCCAAGCCCCATCCAACCTGGCCTGGAACCCCTCCAGGGATGGGGCAGCCACCACTGCTCTGGGCAACCTGGGCCAGGGTCTTCCCACCTTTAACAGGAAAATATTTCTCCCTAAAATCTCATCTCAATCTCTCCTCTTTCAGCTGAAAACCATTCCCCTTCATCCCATCCCTGATCCAGAGCCCCTCTCCAGCTTTCCTGGAGCCCCCTTCAGCAGTGGAAGCTGCTCTAAGGTCTCCCCAAAGCCTCCTCTTCTCCAGGCTGAACAACCCCAACTCTCAGCCTGTCCTGGTACAGGAGGTTCTCCAGCCCTTGGATCATCTCCGTAGCCTCCCCTGGCCCCACTCCAACAGCTCCATGTCCTTCCTATGCTGAGGACTCCAGAACTGGCCACAGGGCTCCAGGTGGGGTCTCACCAGATCAGAGCAGAGGGACAGAATCCCCTCCCTCACCCCCTGGTCCCACTGCTCAGGATGCAGCCCAGGAGATGGGTGGTTTCTGGGCTGTGAGCGCCCATTGCAAATCAATGACATCAGTAGTCTTTTTCTTTTATTTATTTATTTTTTAGCAAATGTTTATTTATATCAAAATACAAAACATTTCTGAAGCAGGGTAATGTTACATGAGGAGCAAGTTAATCGATTCCAAAACCCATCATTCTCCTACAGCATGGCGAGTTGTACGTAACATTGCAACACTGCCAGAATTTCATATAGTGGGTACATTAAAACAAAACAAAACAAAAAAAAAAAGAAACAACCAAAAAAAGTCAATCTATGAACATGCAATGTTACCGGCGATAAATTGTTTAGTACTCATCAGGCCTTAAAATCCCAACAGGCAGAGACCGAGGGACCAGCTACTCCCAGTAAGGCAGGGCTTCAAACTCATTCCTTCCAATTTTTGTTGGCTTATTCACGTTTAACTCATTAACTGACAACAGTCCAAGAGCCAAAGGGACCCAAACTTTCTTGGCAGAGTGGGATTATTGCTTAGAGCTATTAAAGCAGACCCAGCTGCCGGCCATCCCCAGGGAGGATGGAGAAGGGCAGGGTGACAGCCAGGAGACGTCTGCCTTGGCCAAGAGGGCTCAACGGGTTCATTATTCCCTTCGAGACAAGTTTAGAGTTGGCCCGGCCGCTGTTTGCGAGGTCTCGTTCACCTGCCAAGGGCAGGCTAGCACCCAATCGGAAGAAGAGTTTGGGGTGAGGGACCCCCAACTCACGCCCCCTCATCGCATACCTAGGAAGCGATGCTAAAATTTGGCTTCCTCTACCCACGGTCCCGGACCATCTCCGGGCAGGAGCCCGGCCGTTCCCAGGGATGCCATCGGTCCCTCCTGCTGGCATTTTACCGGCCTTTGGAGCACGGAGGCCAAGAGCAACAATACAGATACAGAGAGATTAGATAGAGCGCGGAATAGGTTTCGTATAAGGCTTTGGTACAGCACCATCATGTCAGATTTATTTGTAAATCGTTTACAGAAAAAAAAAAAGCTTACTGAAAAAATAGTGTTTTGTTTCTCTTATTTTTTTTTTTATTCTTTTTTTTATTTTATTTTATTTTCTCCTTTTGAGGAACATACCTGAAAGTTCAAAAAATTAACCCTCTAGTTGCCGTCTGGGCTCCCGTCAAATGCTATTTTTGCTGTGTGTAATTTAAAAACGATGCGACTCGAACCCAAATCCCCACTAACCCGGTACACAGCCCGCTCGGCTCACGGCAGTCGCCCAAGCTGCCCGGCCAGGCAGCAGCCAACGGTTCGCAGTGCACAAGTCAGTCAAATCGACACCACAGAGATTTGGCAGCTGAGCGCTACTCATGTTTTTTAGTAAAAATTCAAAATTAAAAGAACAAAAAAAGAGAGAGAGAGAGAGGAAAAAAAAAAATAAGTCACAACGACAAACGTTATGGAACCAGCGGTACTAAAATTTCCTTTATTGTTATTGTTATTAAAAAAAGTCAGTTCCACTGGTTACCATTGAACAGCACCAAAGAGCACCCTAACTTGTGTTATACATCGTAATACTCCACATTCAAGAAATAGAAACGAGGTTGGATGGTCTAGTCTTTATATCCAGAGGCAAGAAATTCTTCTTACAAAGAGGAAGAAGTTGTCCCACGCAACAAGAGACCTGTTGGGTCCGGAAGAAATTCCTACCTTAGGGGAAAACACTATGGAGTTAGGAGGGAATTAAATTAAGAGCTACCTACGGACGTCTACGAGGGTTCAGAGACTCTACAAACCTATTAAAGGGGATTAAAAAGTCTGGGCTCCCTGGGAGAGCTAGGGATGTTCCCCTAGGGGATCCAAGGATGCTTCCCCAAGAGGAAGCAGGGATGCTCTCCGGGGAGCTGGTGCACAGGTGTGATCTCCGAATGCCCAAAGGATGGCTCCAGAAACCTATGGCAACGTCGGTGTTTCCAGGAGGATTTCTATTGGGCTTTCCCACAAGGGAAACGCAAAGGGAGCCCTCACAGCTGTACAGAAGGTCTGGCATCCACTCCCACCACGGCTGCGGGAGCATCCCTTGCCTGCTCTCTGCCAGCCCCATGGAGGGAGGAAAGAGAAGTTTGGCCTTAAAGTGCACAAGGGAGGGCAAGGAGCAGGTGCTGGCATCTCCCATGGAGCCAAAACCTCCCTAAGTGGAGACGGGTGCCTTGCCTCACGGCTCTCCCCACCAATCCCAACAGCTGAGCAGGAAGAGCCTGGGATGGGGCAGGAAGCAAATACCCCCCAAAAAAAGCAAGCTCCTGCCAGATGTGCACGCAGCTGCGGCGGATGGAGCAAGCGGGATTGTGTGTAGTAAAACAAAATAATCAACACAACCAAGGGACGCAGAACGATGCTGTCGGTGCAGCCACCCCTTCATCCCACGGTGCCCGGGGAGGAGAGGAGCTGCTCTTGATGTGTCTGTTTGGCATCCAGAGGGTTAACGGTACTGCGGAAAGTGTGCTTTGTAAACATATCTCTTTTTTTTTTTTTTATTCCTGTTTTTTTTCTGTAAGTGATTCCAGGGAAGATGGGGAAAGGAGAAAGCTGCCCACCCCCCAGCCCACCCCCAGCAATAAATACCCCAAAGCCCCACCGGCTGCGGCAGGGGGACAACACAGCCTCCCCCGCCCAGACACCAACCGGCAAGAAATCTCATCCCTTCTCTTTCTCCTCACATCCTTTTTTTTTTTTTCCTTTTAACATATAAAATACTCACTTATGTATTTACCGCTAATAAATGCAAGTTAGTCCCATCAAACATGCTTTGCTTCGATAGCAAGAATTGGTGCTGAACAAATCTTGGCTTGATATTAGAAACACCCCCCACCCTCCCAGCCCACCCCCTTCCAGACAAAGAAGACAGAAATATCATGGAAAATACAGGTGACACCTACGGAGGACACGGTGCCGCTGCGAGGGGTCGGCTCCCAAGCTTTACATTCGTGTCACAGCCCGTCAGGGACACGGCGTGACAACAGCGAGGGACCTCTGCCCGGCTCGGGAGGGATGGGAGCACCCGGGGGCTGTGCCACCATCCCCTGCCTCGCTGCAGGGCCATCGCAGCCCAAATCCAGCAGATTCCCTACAGAGCCAAAGGCTGTGGGAGCAGCACAGCATCATCCAAAAGCAATCGTTCCCCCAATCCTGCCCTAAGGCAGAGGGGATGGATGGCTCGGATGCTCCCCAGGATCACTCAACCTCCAAACTGGCTCTTCTCTCCCTCGCCGCCTGCAAGCACGTGGGGAAAAAGGGACACGGCGGGTCTGTGTGGCTTTGCAGGAAAGCTCGAGCATCCCCAGCGCATTCCCTACGGAGCCAGGGCTCGATGCCGATTCACCCACTGGGACCGAGAGAGCCCTGCATCCCGCTCCAGCACCCAGATGAGATCAGCAGCTTCCATCACACCAGGACAATCCTGATGGTCCGAGATCCTTTCTTCCTTGTAGAGGTATCAACGAGCCTATGGAGAGGATGCCCTGCTCCGGAGGGGCACAGGGACCCCACCGTGGCCACCCAGGTGGCTCTGAAGGCTCCATAAACCACATGAGGGTTCCACAAACCATACGAAGGTTCCGTAAACCCTATGTGGGTTCCATAAACCCTAAGGATTTACGAAGGCAGTGAGGACAGGTGGCCAACAGCACCCAGCGAGGCAGCGGCGTGGAGAGCTCATCCCCACAGCATCGCCCCATCCTGTTCAACCCGGGTTGCAACCGGCCTCATCCTTCCCACTGAAAAATAGCATCCCTGGAGCTGAAATTCCTCTCGTTTCTCTGGAACATCCCAAGCAAGACGCAGCCCTTGGTGGAAACGCCACCACCTCGCCACGGCACCGGGCATGCTTGCAGCAAACGGGGCACCCTGCCTCTCCCCTCCATCCCTGGGCTTCTTCCCTTTTCCAGTGTTTTCCTTATTGAAACAGCAACGCGACAGCAAACAGCAGCGATGCCGAGCCGGCAGCGAGATGGCAACCGGAGCCAGCGGAACCCCTTGGAGCCCCGAGAGCCCCCCAGCCTTGCCCAGCCCTCCTCTCCCTCGCCACCGTATTGCTCAAACAGCACTAGGCATGGATACAAAAATAAAACAGCTATGTGACTTAGATATATATAATTTTTATATATATATATTTGTATATATATTTTTTTGTCTATTTATAGGTGGATGGAGAAGCAGAGAAGCCAAAGCGCAATATAATGTAAAAATACTCGCTCTGCTCCTGCTGTTCAGACTCTCCCCACCTCTGACAGCCTCTCTCATGCTGCACAGAAGTTTCTGACACCTATTACTAAGGAATTATTTTAAATATTTATTCTCCCCCCCCTTCTAAAATAGAAAGTAAATATATATTTGTTTAATTTTATATACAATGCAGTTTTGATACACCAATATCATTTCATTAGAGAGAGATACTGGGGCTCTGTTCTCAAGTCTTTATTTTTTCTTTCTAATATAAGTGCTGGGGGGGGGGGAGTGGGTGGATATCAGAGGAGCTTTCAGACCACAGGACTGCCTTGCGCTGGGAAGATTGGCACCCCCACTTTGCAGCCCTCTTGCTCCCCTGTAACCTCAGGAGAACAAGAATAAAAGCTTCCCTGGGAGAGAAATTGTCATTTTGATGCTAAAAAGCAAAACGCTGGGCAAACTCTCCTCCTGAGGGATGCCAACCCCTCCACACCGCGTGTCCCACCCCAACCAGTATAAAAATCCTTAAGCTACCCCTACAGCGCATGCTTTCGATATCCAACCCCCCCTCTGCCTGGAATAGCCCACCTGCCCCCATTTCTCTTGCCCCCCACCCCCACATACGGTCCATCGTCCACCCATGCACGTATCAAAAGATAAGCCAGAGCCCTGGGGATTGGGGATGCTCGGCGACACGTGTCCTGAGGGCATCCAGAAGCACTGGGCAAGACACCTACGACAAATGATGGGGAACGGCCAGCTTAGACAGCACAAGCCTGTTGGGCCAAAACACATAAAAGCAGGGAAAATGGGAAAACACAGCACCAGGCAGCCCCCAGTCACCCAGGGAGGGTAACAGGCTCCCACCTCCATCCCCTTCCCAGAAACCAGCAGCTCCGCGCTGGTCCTCATCACGCCGATGGGAATTAAGCACAGGCTGATGGAAATTAAGTTCAATGCTAAGTTTCTTGGCGTTGCCAAATGAGAGGTGTGATCGCTGCTTCCTCAGCCTCCGGGATTTGGCTCATGTGCTTCCCCCGGCAGATTTCAACAGTCACCTCTAATAGGAACAAATTGCACTTCCCAGCCTTTCCTCAACAGGAAACACAGAGAGAGAGGAGTAAAGATACTCAGCAAGAGGGGGAAAAACTCAACCCTAAGCTGAAGGGGGAAAGTGGGAGTTCGCATCCTGTTTTCTTTAAGTTACCCAGACAGTACGGGGATGGGAGCTGGGCATCCAGCCTGAATTTGGCCACCTCCACACCTAGAGTCATCCGACACTTTGTCAGTCCCAGCTCTGGCATCGCTGATGAACAAAAACCCTCTATGCTTCAGATCCTGAGAAGTGCTGCTAACGAGGCTTTAAAAAGAAAATAAGACACTGTGCAGAACATCTCGTCCTGCTGAGGAGCCGCCGCTGTGACCGGCTGGCACGGCCGGCGCCGTGTTCCTCAGCCCAAAGGACAGATTTAGATCCCTCTCATCCCTTCTGACTCATGCTTTTCTGCAAAGAACAGATGCAAAGCAAAAAGCTTTCACATGAGTAACCGGAGAGCAGCATCTAGAGGGACTTCAGGGAAGGGTTTCTGCGTGGTGATGTTTTTCCTTTAAATGACTGCCCCAGCAACGAGGCAACGTGACGTCTCTTTCTCATGTCATGCCCCACGTGTGTGGACGCACAGAGGAAAGGACCTGTCACCCCTACTTCTCAGCATCACAGCCCGGGGTGAGTCACATACAATGAACAAAGCAAAAAAAAAATAAAACAAATGGGAGGAACAATAAAACAATGTGATCTGGTTGAGTGCAGCAGGGATGCAGCGCAGGTCACGCGTGCCATAAGGCAACTGTGCCCGTCCCTTCCCAAATTCCCTCCAGGCTTTGGCTGCTCCCAGCCCCTGCCTGGCTTTACCCATCCCAATCCCTCCCCCTCGACCACGGCTCTAAACACGCTCCCCTAGAGACAAACATACCCCGACATGCAAATCTACTGACTTCTGCATACTTATCTATCCTTGTCCTACGCTTCTCTATGTATTTATACATCTCATATATACAGTGCGTTTTATTCCGGTTCCTTGAGAAGATCTCCTTCCCCAAAAAGCATCCACTCCGCCAGCCCAGGGCTGCAGTGAGCCCATGAGGAATAAGTGGAAATCAAGCATCCAGCAGCCCGTCCAGCCTCACCGAGAAATATCCACAGCCAAGAACTGCAGCTGAAACCAACCCCAAACTTGGAAATCCCGACTCTACATCACTGCCTGAAGCAGGAGGAGACACCAAAACAGCAGGCAGATTTTGTCCTAATGTAAACTGCAAGATGTGAGCAGCGATAAGTCTAAACTGTATGGGTCATGCCCAGATGCCACGAGACGTGACTAAGCCCTGGGCTGCTGAGCACAAACCCTGAGACCTCAGCACCCCGGGAGGTAGGTACAGCAAAGATGCTATTCCCTTTAGATTGATATAACCAAACACCGTCACTTCCAGCCTTCCCCCAGAGCGGAGGGCACTGATCCAATTGACAGCACTCAGGATCAAGACATTGGAGCCCACCAACGATCAAAACCAGCCTCCGAGTCACGAGTAATAGACACACGGCAGCACCAGCGAGCATCCTACCCTAGGAAAACCATCATCCGGGGATGCCAGTGCCTGCCACCAAGGGCTCCAGCCCAGATTCACGATACAGAGCCTGGGAAGAGACTCCAGGACCATCCAGCTCCCCCATCCTAAAACCACATCACTCCAAGTGCCTGTGGATGGAGTTAACAGCAGGCACAGAATCAGGACCCCATCAGCGAGCCCTAAATGCTCCCTCTCTTCCCACTTACTAACTTGCATTTTCATTCACGTCAACACTGCGAAACCAAACTTCTGTGGGTTTGCACGACAAAGTCACCTTAAAAACACGTGGCCTTGATTGCTCAGCAGCTCCTGCTGGAAAATCAAGCAAAGCACTCACTCTGCCCCACCTCCTGCCTGCAACGGGACGGCACAGGTTTGATGGATAGCGGGAGAGGGGTGGCACCCCACAACCACACCCTCTTTCTGAGGGATCTCAGCAACGCGCCTGTACCTACCTCTCCGCATTACCTCCCCCAGCACAGTGCAGCTGAATCACAGACTCACAGCATGGTTGGGGTTGGAAGGACCCTCTGGAGCTTATCCAGTCCAACCCTTCTGCTCAAGCAGGGTCACCTCCAGCAGGTTGCACAGGAACATGTGCAAACCCCAGGTGAGTTTGAATCTCTCCGGAGAAGGAGAGTCCACACCCTCCCCAGGCAGCCTATTCCAGTGCTCCATCACCCTCTCAGTAAAGAATTTGTAATTCATGTTGAGGTGGAATCCTGCAACCCCTGCAGGGGCACGAAAACGGTGCTGGAGCATCCTCAACCACCTCGCAGGCAGAGGTCCCAGCAGGAGCCACCCAAAGCTGGGTTGGTGCCCCCTTCACTGACACCTCAGCGGAGCCCAGGTACAAATATTCTTGCTATCCAGAGGTATTTTTTCCACTGTGGCCCAGGATTTTCCAAGGGACTTAATGAAACATCACATTCGCAACGTGCAAGAAGGAATCATAGGCTTACTGATAAAGCAAGAGCCGCCTACCTCAAACAAGGATACAAAATAAGAGAGTTTGGCCCAGGAAGATAAAAATCAAGATATATTTTGCAGCATGAAGGAGGAAAAAAAATAAAAATGAAGCAGCAGCAGTTGTGTTTGCAAACCACCAAAGCGAAACGGAGTTCAAACAGGGATGAAATGGGGGAAGCGTTTGGCATCGTCTGACACAGCTTCGATGTCCAGGTCCGCGGAAGGAGAGAAGAGCGACACCCTGAAGGGCATGGAAACCAAAGGGCTGGGAGAAGCGAGGAGGTTGCCAAAGCGAGAGGCGAGCCCGTCTGCCAAAGCACGGCCTGAGTCTATCAGAAGGTAACGCGGTCTAGTGGGGAAAGGAGTTAAGGATGGTTTTTAGGGAAGAGCTGCTTCCACGAGGCGCCCGGGCGGGATTTCCCACTCCAGCAGCACGGCTGAAAGAGAGAGGGCTGCAGCTCCAGCCTCTAAAGGTTGAAGACCATGAAAAGCAGGGGGGCCAGCGGCTCAAAACACCTGCAAAAGGAAAACAACTCTCAAAAGACTGACCCCAGCAAGCCAGCGCGCTCCGTCAACCTTCCCTGCGCTCCAAGTCCTCTAGAGCTCCTTAAGATGGGACGGGGGGACAGTCCCAAGGTAGCAACCTCAAGAGCCTGAAGACACCTTCTTGCCCATACAAAAGGGCATCGTAAATAGTTTGGAAAGCACTCAAATGAAAAAAAACAACCTCCTGTTAGATAGGTCGAGGCAACAAGAGCGAAAGGAAGAGCAAGTCAAGCCACGGCACGGCCAGCACAAAGCCTCCCCCCCAGCCAGGACGTCCCCCGGCCCCAAATTGTCACCTGTCTGTCGGGAGCAGCCCAGCTTGCCTCCGTGCAGCGAGATTTGCTGCTGCTGGCATGCTGGCTCACCGTACCACATCGGCTCGCCGAACCACGCTGGCTCACCGTACCACACCAGCTCGCCAAACCACGCCGGCTCGCCGCGCTGCTGAAGTTACTGGCGAGCTGAAGTTGGCCAGGCAGAGTTTTCCCCGCTGCCGAGCGGGCGAATGGCATTAAATCAATTCAGATCCGAGTGGATTCTAGGGAAAACCCTAAAACACACTCAAATAAAAGAAATCCGCAGTCATACTGTTAGCGAGGTTGAATTCTCACTCTGATAGGTGAGGGTCTTACATCAGATCACTCGTCATGTGCTCAATAAAAAGCCCTGGAGCAGTGTGGAAAGAGAAAGGCATTTAGATAACACCTCTCTCCTTCTCAAGACAAACCTGCTCACGGTTTGGAGATCACCTATACGAAGTCATTAAAGCTCGGAAATATCTTGTTATCGATTGAGAGGATTCATTGTCAAGTGGTTCAAACCTAAGTCAGGGCTTCGAGACTGGCAAAGACGCAGGGCTCTGCTTTTCATGGTTGCAGGTTTCTGAGCATCCTGCTGGAAAAGGAAGCACAATCTCTAAACCCAGACATTTCCAGGCAGAGCGATAAAACAGCCTCCAACCTGGGGAGCGTGGCATGGTCGGAACGTTGTATCCCAACCACTCAGCTGCGAGCTCATATCTTTCTCCAAACATCGAAGCCCTTCGAGGTTCAACCAGCAGCAAAGAGCAACAACCAAGGCAAAACAGAATTAAAGGCGAGATCGTGGAGAATCTCTTGGCAATTCTACCTGGGAATAAACAAGTTTTATATGCAAATGCAGAGCCTGGGGGCAAAATAACCCCATGCCGACAGGCTCTTCGATTCTTCTGATGCTTCTGGATCCACTCAAAGCAAGAATATCCACCTGAAGCACTCGGTATTTTATTCCCAGGCAGGCTGGAGGGTTTAGCACTTTATCACAGAGGAAGAAGTGTGCAAACCTGGATGCAGCGGTTGATTTTACCACTTCAAAACTAAGAAGCATCTCTAAATATTTTAAAGGTAGGGATCACTTGGTATTAGCACTCAGCATTTACGGAGCACTTGTTGTCTGGAGGCGACCAAGCGCTTGTCCAAAGTGCTCAAATATGACTTATCCCCATTTTACAGATGGGAGAACTGAGGCACAGAGAGGTTGAGTGACTTGCCCAAGGCCACGCAGTCAGAGAGGGGAGGCAGAGCAGGAAAGCGAGCCCGGCTGTTCTCGGAAGGGGCTACACCTTTCCTGCTGAAAAAAAACCAAACCAAACAACAAAAAAAGGCCTATGCAATCCAGAAAACCACCGGCCGCCAAACCTACCCTAAGTATTTTGAAGAGGAAATACATTCTGGTGAAGAGTTAGAACAGCATAACTGAGAGGGGAACAGTAGGTCTCCTCGGACGGGACAAAGGGAGGGACGCAACCCCAGCAGGTGTCACAGCCTACACAGCCGGGCTGGAGCAGGAGAAAGAAGGGGAAAAACAGTGAAACCAGCAGCAACGTGTTTTAAGTTGACGTGAAACATCAGGCTTAGCTTTGCGTGGTCGCTCCGAGAAGCCATCCATCTCCATCCGCAGAGCTGGGGGTTTTCCAGCCACGCTCTCCCCTGGGCTCAGCATCTGCCGACAGAAGCTTTTGGGACCACGTAGCCAAACCCCCTTCGCTCACACGCCTGTGGCAGCGTCTCCCCATTTTGCAGTGATAAATAAAGATTACAAACACTACCACAGTAAGAAATCACGTTACTACACGGCATTGAAGAACATTTGTCAGCGATATACGGAATGTCAGGAAGAATTAATCAAAACCACCCTCATCTGAGCTGACGCGTATCATACTTTGGGGGAAACCACCCTTGGATGAAAACAGTCCCATACATGCGTGCTCGCACAGTGCAGAGTATGAGGTTCAAATGCATTTGCACAGACAAATGCTGCTTTCTCACATCTCGGACCAACTCGAAGGCTTGGGGTCTTTCTGATTTTCCCTTTCAAAGATAGGGAAGGAAAGATGTCACGGATGGTTTTGTTGCTGTTATCTTCAAATAAAAGGAGGCTGGGAAGGGGAAGGCAGGGATATTTTTCACAATTACAGCTTTCCTGGGATTATTTGGTAGTCTTTTTATCATAATCAGATTCGTGGGATTACCAGTTCCCGTCTGGGTTGTTAGTTTCTTGTCAATTAATTACACCCTGTGTCATTTAATTTCTTCTGGCGATTAAGGGCCAGCTGCTCAATTCCTCACTTTCTCCCTAAACGCGCTGCAGGAGCAGATGTCAAAAGCTCGGTCTACGCCTTTTAAGCCTAGAGATCTTTCCCCAAATCAAGGTGCAACGCTCCCCCCAATTCCCACCCCACCGAAGCCACCCAGGGTGGGGGGAGAAGCGGATCTGAGGAGCGCCCACCAGCTCCAAGCACCCTCCCCAACCTGCCCCAAGGTCCCCCCCAAGCTCATCCCCACCACGAGCCGTCGAACCCCCCAGCGGAGGCGGCAGCGTAGGGTTGTCTCCCCTGTCTCCCGTGGCCTCCGGCTCCCTCCACCCCCTCCTGTTTAACCTTCTCAGGCTAAAGCAACGTGGCGTGCCCGCTGGTGTCATCGTGGTCCACGTTGTTGAGAATGGCTGTCTGGTCTTCGGGAAGCTGCCGGTGGCAGAGGTCATCCTTCAGCGCCGAGAGGCGGGCGAAGGGGTCTTGACGAGGATGTCTCTTCTTCTTGCGGAGGCAGACAGCTTCGTCGGGCGACAGTACCTGAGAGTTGGGAAGGTGCTGAACCTGGGAGGCAGAGCCATCTGTGGGGGAACAGAGAAAGCAGGTGGGACAGGAGCCAGGAGCGTGCGTTGCCGTAAGAGGGTGGTAACGGCAAGCCTAGCCCCAAACCCGGCTGCTTGGCGAGGAGGGAGCACCGGGACAAAGAAATCAACACTTAGAAATAAAATCCAAAAAGAAAGCGCTGAAGATGGGAGACACATGGGAAGGGAACTTGGTTGGAGGAGCAGGGGAGGGACAGCCTGCGGGTGAGCAGCCCGAGGAGCCATCCCTTTGTGGGGAAGAGGGTGAGGGCAGCATCCAGCCATGGGCTTGGAGACCCTCTGGCGCTGGAGCCAGCAGGGACCTGCCCGAGCTCTGCCCACAGGACAGACGGGATGCTTTTGGGGACCAGAGGGTCCTCACACTCACTGGATTGTTTTCTGGATTTCGAGGAGCCCTTGGATGACTTTTTGGGCTTCTTTATCCGCTGGTATTTCAGAGCTTCGAGCCTCTCAGGTGCAGCAGCGTCCCCGGACGGAGATGGACGTTTTCTAGGAAGGAAAAGCAGACAGAAGCCGTCAGCGGCTCTCTGCCACGCTCCGGCCTTCGGCCATCCCCGGCGGGGGATCGGTTGACCCCAGCCAGCTGTGTCGTGGGAAAGGAAAAAGTGAGAAAACCCGGGGCTGAAGAAGCAGGGCCAGCCAGGCGTGCCGGAGCGCAGGGTGGGAGGAAGCAAGGTGCCCACGCGTGCTGTTCCGTGGGGTCCTCACTGTCCCCCTACATCTCCTCCACCTCGCCGAGCGGCACTGCAAGCCCGGCCAGCAACGTCCAACGTCAGCCCTGCAAGAGAGCCGCCGGCACCCCAGATCACCTGCCTGCCATGCCAGCACCACTAAACAACAAAGGACGGGGCAGATCCTATGTCCGAGAAGGCATTTCTGGGAAGTGATGGGAAACCCCCTTAGGATGGAGAGAGAGGAAGAGACAGGCAGAAGCGGCACGGCAGCACCGAGACGGGCACCATGAGCCACCCAGGGCGGACAACACCGGCGCCACGAACAGCAGGGAGGCAGGATCTTGCTGCTCCCACAACCAAAAAACCAGGGGCCACACGACAGACAGGGACATGAAGGGCACACGCCGACACAGCCGGGAACGGTACCACGCTCCCAAGTCCCTGCTATAAGCGACAACAGAAACGCAACAGCACAGGAGTGTCTGGTCCTTAACACCGAGGGGCTGAGAGTCGGGTTTATTGCCCTGCAGGACAGGACACTGAAACAAAAACACTGACGGGGTTTTACTGCGAGGGACAAGGAGGGGATTTGTAAAAGGGTGTTTCCTGCAGGGGAGCCAGCAGCTGGGATAGTTTTCCAGCTTTAGTCCCCGAGTATCTCTTCTACAGGAACCAGCTCATGGTTAAATGGTGTCTCCTCTGCAAAGGGATTTTTTGCTCCGTACATGTTTTTCCCCATTCAAGGACTGCAAAGCGCGACTGCTGCAGAGAGCAGGGCAGCAGGAGGAAACCTTTCCCTTAGGAAAGTGGTCAGTCCACCTCTCATCTATAACACAACACAGCATCCCCCCCCTCTTGCTGCTTTCCCATTTCCTTCCCCCTCTCAGTTTTATTTTCATAACCCTCCAATCTGCACCAACACCTAATGCCGTAGAAGGAGAAGTCTGAGGCCACAAATAACAAACCAGGATCAACCTGAGTCAGCACAGAGAAACCTGTACACGAGGTCTTCGGAGAAGACAGGGGAAGCATCCACAAAGCACCTTTCAGTGCAATAAAACCAATGCTTGAAGCCGGGCTCAAGAGAGCAAAGCGTGGAGATTTAAACCAGCGAGTCTCTAACAAGCCCATCCAACACTTCAAAAGAGGAGATGACACTCTTTTGCTCTCACAACTCAGTCACTGGAGGTCAATGACTGAGCCTTTTGAAAACAGCCATGCAGAGGACAGCACTGACAGCAACTCCTGCATCTTCAGGTGCCCGTGACAGCACAGCAAACCCTGCCAGCTACCAGGCTGTAGGATGGGTAGGTGGAGGAGCCACCTCGACCAGCTGCAAGGAGGCAGCAGCAGTGCATTCAGACCCCTGCTTTCCTACCAAAAAGCTGTGGGTGAAGTCATCCTGGTCTGTCAGTAAGGTGTGACCCATCCAGCATTGCAAAAACACTGCGGGTGCCCAAAGGAGCATCAGTGAATGAGTGAGCGCATGGGCTCAAGCACAGAGCGGTACAAGAGCACATCCACCTACGGTAAGTTTGGAGCTTCTTTGGGTTTCAGGTGGAGGCTCGCTGGCACTGAAGACACCCCACAGGCTTTCCTCTGCGAGTCCCACGCATGCCATCCCTGCAGAGAGCACAGCACGACAGCAACACTTCACATCTGAGATCCTGAGCAGCTGCCTGAGCAGCGATACTTCATCTGGAGTGGCACAGGCAAAGAGCTCCCAAGGGATTTTTACCCCCCGAGAGGCAGAAAGGGTTGGTTTTGATGATGTATGTGACTGCAAAGCTCCTCAGTTCTGCTATCAGCATCGTCGAGCACCAAGAAAAGTGCAGTGTGAGTTGACGGAGCAGCTGAGGCACGGCAGATGAACGGAAACACAAAGAACAGGGTATAAAAAAGCTTCTTTTCATGTTTTTCATCGCAACAGAGACATCAAGGCGTGGATGCTCCTGGAAAGCCTCTCTTCCAGCTCCCAGTAGAGCAGCACATCAGCTGAAGATGAAGCACCTCATTAGACAAGCTGCTAGTCCTGCCGGCTGGATCCAAGCGAGAGCCTTCCCTCGTAGTAAAGATGGCATGTACCATTTACTTCTTCCCACGTGCAACCAGCCTCTCATGAGAGACGCCGTGAGCAGCAGCAGCAGCTCCAAGCTCTGCTGGGGCACTACTCACCGAGCTGCACCAACGCCAGCAACCGCATGGGCTGCAGCCAATGCTCAGAATAAGAACAGCGCGCCAAAGGGCCAACAGCGTGGGACTTGCAAGGAGTAATTCCTGCTTGAACACTCAATAGCAGGCTTTTTCCATTTTATATCCACCAAATGCAAATATTTACTCAATGGTTACATTCAGGCAGGTCCTTGGCTAATGGCAACCTCAACCACTCCAGCCTCAGTTCATCGCCCGTGGAGCTCCCGTATGCCAAGCCTTGGATGCTGGCGAGCTCAGCGATCCTCTCATCGGCATCTGCCTTCCACCACCTGGTCCCACCACACAGATAACTTTGCTAACATGATTAAAGCTCAACGTGTAAAAGGTTCTTGCTCTTTCCATTCTTTTTTCTTTCTAAGAAGATGCTACCATGGCACGTTGACAAAATCAGACAGATTTACGCTAGGGATTATGAGGAAATTGCCTGGAGCTCATTTCCACTAGTTCTCTGTAATTGGACTTGTATTTATACACACAAATATAAACAGCAAGCGTGCTGAACTCATGTGTCACTATAAATACTGTCTGACCCCTGGCAAGGAAGAGATAGAGGAGGACGAAACGATGCTACTCACCAGCCAAATTTTATCTGCTCTTTCCACCCTTTAGTTCTCCAAAGGACTCCAATTCTTTCAAATTAATTTTCATTTCAAGCTCAGCCAAAAGCCTCCTCCTGCCCCCAGAGTTGGCGTTTTGGGCAGCTGCCCATGCACGAGGGACATCTTGAACACCAACAGACGAGAGGTTCAGGGAGGTGGGCAAGCTTCTTCAGAGACTTCAGTGTAGAGCCAAGCAAAAGAGCTTCAAGAATACACGTGAATTTGTGACACGAGCCTTCTGCGAGGCACCATAAACACCCACAGCAGTTTTCCTCAAGTCTTCAGAGGACAACTCTTCTGAACGAGTGAAGGTCTGAACTGCATGGACAGAGAGGTACTAAAGAGGCCACTAAGGTAGTGAGGAACCTCAGAAAGCCCCAGAGAAGGAGGAGGTGACTGAGGGAGAAAAGCTATCCAACCCAACACACACCTCAGCTTTCTTAGTGGAAAGGTGTTTGAAGAAGAACAGCTAAGATGTAACCATGAAAGCATCACTAACATCTTTCCACCCAGTGGGGGAATCCATACAAAGGAATGGTTCAGGAGCTTCAATAGCACAAAACATATATTAGAGCTCACAGACGTCTTGGTACATATTCCCTGTCTTCTCCTTTCCTTGAGTCAAGGCATCCAGGACTAGTTTGGACATGTTAGAGCATCCACTTGGACCAGTTAGAACACCCACTTGGACCAGTGCCTACTGTGTCTCAGCCACCATGTCCTTCAACCCTTCACGCTCCTCAGATGAAAAGCTCAATTTGCCTACACGAGCTCAAGCTCAAGTCTTGCGTGATCCCATGAGATGTCCTCCAAGTCGGAATTCCACCTCTGCTCTGAGGCAGTGCTGGTTGCTGCCTCCATCCTGGAATGCCATCAGGCATCGCTTGAAAACCTTCAGCGCGAGAGATACTAGAGGAACACAGCGGTGACGGCCCCGTGCCCCAGAGCCGCCAAGGCACCGCAATGAGGGAGGAAGGGGCTGATCACAGCAGGGAGCACACCAGAGAAGGGCATCCCTTCCACAGGTCTGCAGACACCACAACTCACCTACACAACAGACTTCACCATGCTGACGGGAAAGGAGAGAGGGCGAGGGAAAAGGGGCTGGACAGGAGAGGAAGAGGGGGGATACAGTCACGGGGAAGGGCGGGGAGAGAGGAAGATAAATGAAAAACAGGAGTGAGAAAAATATATAAGTAAATTAAAGAGACTGAAAAGAAAAGAAATAATAATAATTAAGAAAGAAAAGTAAAAACGCACTCAGATAAGCAGACTCACAACTTCTCCAAGCGGGAGGAGGCATGAAACACATGCAGAGGTTCAGCACATGGACGGTCTTTAAAGGGGAACCTGGTTTCTTTCAAGCGGGGAGCGAGGCGTGCTCCTCCCGCACGCCTGGCACCAACGTCCCTTCGTCACTCAACGCTACGCCACAGCCAAGCCCCCGAGCTCCTGGCAACGGCAGCACTGTCGCAGCAAGGCAGGGGCCACGGTGGCCACCCAGGGCAGGCTGCAGTGCCGAGGGGCACCGGGGCTTGGTGCCTTGTCTGTGGTTTTTGGGTTTCCATCTGTGGGGAGACAACACCTCCCTCTGCTCCGTTAGGAGATGCATCACCACACGCTGCATCCAAAGAGACGACGATGGGAAAACTGCTCATGTCAACTCGGTGACGGCATTCTTTATCCCTGCCCATTGGTAAAATCTACCTGACCTCTCCCAGCAAAAGCCACCGTGCTGCAGCCGCCACCGAGCCTGCAATCTGCTTCTCGCTCTCCTCCTCTCAGCTTTTATTACTGCAGTACAGAAATCTGGCTGGTCTGGTATCAAATCCCCATGCTCTGCATGAAGTGAAAATTTTATGACCCCAAATCATCAAGAAATTACTTGGCTGGGCTCTTTACAGGATTCCTCGCTTATTGAAGTGAGATTTATTCTTCTGTCTTCCCCTTTTTGGGGATAATGACTCAGGAGCTGCTCCTGCAACTCCAACCTCCAGCAGCATCTCAGGGTAGGATGTATGGCTGCTCCTCAGCAAGCATCCTGCTGGGCAATGTGTCCCTGATCCTGAAACCCCGCCAGCCCACAGCACCCAGCTCCAGAGACGGGAGCCAGCCAGGATCCGAGCAAGAGCCACACCAAGCTTAGACATGAGCCTGGACTGACCTCTGCTGTGCTAAAGCCATGTTCACTCATGTCCCTAATGCTTCCACAGCAAGGAAGCACCATGGGAAAAGAAGAGAAAAAAACAGCCACATCTTCGTTGAGGGCTTCTCCGTTTCTCAAGAGACTGGCATAGCCCAGACCTCACCAAAGTTTGGTGCTAGCTTTGTTCCTCATGGATCCTCCAGGATCAACAGGGGAAAACAGGAGGTGGCACCCAAGCGCTTTGAAGGCTGCAAGGCTCAAACTGGAGAAGTTTTTGGCACGCCAAGAGGATGATTCCTCCACAGAGCACACAAGCCCTACCTGCTCCCATCGTCATGACCCAACAGTCCTTCCTCACCTCTCCTGCTCTCCCCACTCCAGGACAACCCTCCATATCAGGCAGAGGAATTAGTCTCCTGGAATCAACTACCTGATTTCCCTCTCTTAGGGCTCTTTTCCAGTTCAACAAGGCTCCTTAGGCTGTAAGGAGAGCATCAGTCAGGACCTTCACTCTTCCCATCCAACACAGAAAAGTTTAAGTTCATGTAAGACTTGTCCTAAGGAAGCTCGGGCATGGCCAGGTCTCATCTGCAATCCCACCTCTCCTTCCACAACCAGCCTGGCTGAGATCCAGATGGGTCAGACGTTGCCACTTCTTGGGGCAGAAATGACTATTAGCCTATCTGACTTCAGTAGTTTCATTGAAAAGGGGGAAGAAATGGAAAATTCTGTGCTTGTAATGTCTGAAAACCATCTTCCAGTTACTCCATCTCAGTTCTGGGAATGCCCGTGGCAATCTAGGAAACCAGCCCCATGAAGGCAGCCTGACAGGTATTGTCTTGGGAGAGTCAAGCTCTGCTTAGGGCTGTTTAATTACAGCTGGGTCAGAAGAAGTCTTAAAGATTTCTTCAAGGAGTATTTTGGAGAGGGAGGGCTTTTATCATGACTACATTTGTGATGGGAACAATGAAGCACTTCACCAGCAGTCTGAAACAGTAGTGCTGCCAATCACACAGTCCATCTTGAAAGACAGACCTCTCCCATTTCCCATGAGTGAGACTTGGGAAGCAGAAAACAGATCCAGGTACTTATGGGAACAAAATTCTTCGTTTCCTGGACTGCAGCTAGAGATTGATTTTGCAGCTGGTTGCTCTGGAGGGGGCTGTTTTACCTGGCTCCAACGTGAGGTCCATGACCTCCTCCTGGCTTGGCTCTGCTGGGACAGTCCTATCTCAACATTCAACCTCCAAGACAACACAACCATGGCACTGCACAAGCCCTCCTGAGGGTGCCATGTGTGACCATCCTCCAAGAAAGGAAGGGCAGCCAGACAGCAGCTTGACTCATCCCCAAACCCATCACGAAGACACGGCTGCTGCCACCGGGCTCTCCAGCCCCACTGCCACCCCAAAGGCATGGGAGCAGCGGCGTGCTGCTGGGAGGGGAAACCCAAAAGCCACAGAGACTGAGCGTCCAGAGGTGTTTCCTAGTGTTTTCGGATTCCTTATTCCCCTTTAAAGGAAGAGATGGTATTGGAAAAGCCCCTTCCGTGTCCCCTCTCATGCCCCGCTCCCGGCCACCCTCCACAGCACCCACACCATCCTTTCGGACATGGATCACCCTTACCTATTGAGCTGAGGAGAAGCTTGTCTCGACAACACTGCCCAGATAGCTGAGATTAATCAAAAACAAAGCAGTTATCAACACCCGCAAGGAGCCGAGCTCCGCAACACATCAGCACGTCAACAACTCCAAAGGAAAAGGAGGGAAAGAAACCAAACAAACACAAACCAAACGAGGCTGGAGAAGAAAGGGGGAAAGAAACAGAAGAGAAAGGAAAAGAAGTAAAGAAAACGATAATCAACAAAGCGAATGGATACACTGCATAAAAGCACGGACAACGGTGCTGCTCTAACACAGATCTCTCCTGGAGATGGGTCTCCTCGGGGTGCCCTGGCTAGGAGACCTGGACCTTAAATTGCATCGCTCCGTAGCGGTGTTTTCCAGAGGCACACAAAAGTCGTTTCAGACTCGTTCAGCTCCTCTCCCTCCCCAATCCTCTTCCCTGAACCCTCCTTCTTTCCCCGAGCTGTGCCGTGCCAGAGGGCTTTTCTAAGGCCATAACGCTTCCAGGTACCAGAGGGTGGGAGTGAAATGCAGAGGGCACTGCGGGGTGAAACGCTGCCTCCCCCCTCCCCAAAACACCAGTCTCTTTTCCGTCTGCCTCCGACCACGCCGGCTCCACGGGGCTGGGGGCCTCGGCCCCCGGGCTCCTCTCTTGCCACAAGCTGGAGCAGGGCGGGATTCGACCCCTCCAGACAACAAGCCAAAATGAAGTGAGACGAAAGGATGGGACGAAAGCACAGCTACGGGGTCTAAGGTGCTGTGAAAGACAGAGGGAAAGAGGAGAAATACAGAGAGAAAGAAAGAGAGAAAAAGAGAGAGAGAGAGAGATAAAGAGAGAGACGCTTTTGCCTGGAGCAACCCTGGTACCTGGAAAACCAGCCGCTACTGTCTAGTGCAGCCACATCCCTCTTTAGGGCAGGATCTGAGCGTGCCGGCAGCCTCCCGATCTCCGCTGGGGTTAGTTTACTTTTACTTTTCCTCCTCTCCTCACATGCTGCTGGTGTTGCTAAGTCCTTGAACTCTCCCTGCCTGCGTCCCGGGGCTGCAGCATCCCTTTTGCAGGTGGGGCGGTGACCGTGATAGCTGTTTCTGTCATGCATTAAAAGCTCTCTAGACTCCGCGGGAAGGAAGAGGAGGAAGACAGAGGCACGGCGGCGGCGGCCCTAATGTTCGAAGAAAGCCAAGAGCCAGCAGCTAGAAGAGGAAACAACTGCCTGTGACACCAGGACACTTACCGACGTGAGCCAGGTCTTTGCGCACCTGGTAGACAGCCCGTCGCCCGAGACACAGCGCTCCCGGCTTCCCAAAGGAGCGACCGGGGAGGAGGCAAGCGTGCCGCCGGCAGCGGGAAGGTCGCCTGCCTAAAACCCAGCTCGTTTGGGCAGCGGCCATGCAACCCGTGCCCGCGGCACAAGCCTCTTCCTAGCAAAGCCTGCGGGACACCGTCTCCAAAAGGGATGCTGCAGCGCGCCCAGAGACACCCTATGAGTTGGGATGGTGATGGTGGGGAAGGAGGCAGAGGGAGCGGGTGAGGCAGGGTGGGGGAAGCCAGGAGGGGGCTGGGGGGGGCATCACAGGGCTCACGCACTTACCCCGTGGCGGCTACTGTGGTGGATGTCGGCTCTGGTTGGAGAATCTCCTCGCCAGCCCTCCTCGGAGAGGGGATGTCTCCGAAAACATCCATGGTGTCCACGGGCAGGGAGGATCCCTGGGAGCCCGAGTAGCCGGTGGTCAGGGAGGTGAAGGCGGTTGTAGGTCGGTAGCTGGGGCTGCCTCCCCGGCTGCTCGGCGCGGGGGATCCCGTTGACGGCGTGGACTTGCGGGAGAAGCTGACCGCTGCGGGAGGCTGCAGGGTGATCTCCGACACCTCCGTTTGCTGGATGAGGCCCGGCCGGGGCCGGGCACGGGCGGTCAGCTCCGGAGAGCTGTTACGGGAGCTGAGGGGGCTTTGGGTCAGAGGAGAAAGCCTTGAAGGTTGTAGCACCACCTGATGTAAACTGGGCTCAGCCCTCCTGACCTGCCGAGGGCTGGGCCGAGGTCGAGGTTGGGGCTCGTACCACCTGGTGTCCAGGCTGAATGTGCTTGTGCCGCTGGGGCCGACGGGCTCGGACGGTTCGTGGTAAGGCAACACGGGTATGCCCATACCTTGGCTGGTATGTCTTAGCTGCCCTTGACATCCCATGGGTTGCATAGGTTTGTCCGCCCACTTGGTGGTGGTGGGCACAGAGGATTGGCCCCTGCCAGGTGACTTGCCCGTCCAGCTCTTTGGTGCCTCCAGGGGCAACATGCCTGGGTAGGATGCGGGGACCACCTGGAGGGAGGAAGGAGGTGGTCCCCGAGGAAGGCAGCCGGTGGGCTGGGTGCCCTCAGCCGCCTCGCAGGGCTGGAGCTGGTGGGGAAACGGCGCTGGGGTCGGCTCCAGGCTGCCGAAGGGGAACTCGGCCCTGCCCCACGGCTCGGGGGACCGGCCCCCCGTAGGGGTCTGGGCCAGGGGCAGCGTGCTGTTGGAAGCGTTCTCCCCGTTCTCCTCGGGGATGGTGGGGTGTCCGAAGGGCCCCTCGGGGGGCAGCGGTGGGGAGGACATGACCGAGCTCAGCGGGCTGACTTCTGGCATGTAGAAGGGTGGTGGGTCCACCTCCCCGGGGCTGCTGCTGCTGAGGTAACCGTAAAACTGGTGGTGGAAAGCCCGGGGAGCTGGCGGGCGAGCCTGGCCGGTGGCCTGCAGGGCGCCGGGACCCTCCAACGCCCGGTGGAACCGGGGGCTGTATGCTGGTGGCTGAAGGTAGGACTCCTGGCTGGAGGAGAGAGGGGTGAGCTGCGCTTTCAGGGCCGTTACGGAAGTGGGGACGACGGGGTCGTCGTTCTCCTCGTCCGACTGCCTGAACTCGGGGTACATGTCTGTCTCCTCCACGAAGGGGAAGCCCTCGATGCGCCGTGTCTTCAGGGAGGGCTCCATCTCCGCCGGGTCCATGACGAAGCGGCCATCCGGCCCGCGGCTGATGAGCTCGATGGGGGTGGTGGCCTCAGCTTCGGCCTCCGCCTTGGAGACGCTGTACTTCTTGCTGCTGATGGCTCGCTTGGTCTTCTTGTAAAGGGAAAGTTCTTTCTCCTTCGTGGGGCTCAGCATTCGCTTGGCCTGTGGGCCCTGGTCATCAGAGGACTCCGAGGGAGGACGGAGTGTGCGGATGCTCTCAGGACTCACCTTGCCGGAAGACAACCTGGACCACAGGGGACAGAAACCGAGAGAGCGGTTGGGCACCTGGATGCGAAAGGAGATCTCACCCAGAAAAAAACACCAGCCAGATCCAGAAAACAAAGTTTTGAGAGCTACCAGCTCTCAAAAGAGGAATCGCTGGGAGAAATTTGCAGGGACTAATCAGGATTGCAGAGTCTCACCCAGCCACGACACAGCCCAGAGGACCAGCAGCAGCACACATCATCCCCACTTCTCAGGAGCGGAGCTCAGAGAGCTTGTTATCCCCCCTCCAGGGCAGGCAGCCCATGCCGACACCTTGCAACAAGCTCCAGCATCGCCTTGCAACAAGGTCTGCAGCCCCAACAGGATGAAAGACCAATCCAGAGCTCATTTCCAACCCCTTCAAAGGTTTCCTACCTTCACATCTCAGCCATCCACACCCGGGAAAGCACCCGAGAGAAAGGATGAGGCAAACAACCCCTCTCGCACAACTCAGCATCTCGTTTGGAGATGCTGATGGATCATTTCAGACCAACTTTCCTCCCCATTCTCAACACTCAAAGTTAAGGCTGAGAGCTTCAGAATCAGAAAGGACAAGAATAGTTCACACATCCCTATACAGAAAGCCTTGGACAAACAGGATCGAAAGGCAAAAGGCCTTTCCAACAGAGAAAGTGCAGGCACGATTCTTTCAGTGCAGCGGACAAACCAAAATAAAGCAAGGTTAAGATCCACCAGCACCAGGACATCTTGCAGCAGTCCAGGAGCCAAAGCATGAGGTGTCCACATCTCAAGCTCTTGTGCTCACATCGGGATGACACCCCGCTGATTAGTGGCTATACATGCTTTTGTTGGACTCCTGCAAGGAGCTGTGGCTACTGCAGTGCCACAATCCACCTCTTTTGGGTACATGTGGAAAGAGGCTTCATCACGGCACTCTTCAGGGGAAAAGACAAGACAGAGGTGTAAGATTTTCTGAATTTCCCAAGAAAAACCACAGCCAACAGAGAATGACCCAAAAACTACACTGAGTTTGCACAAATGACTCCATACACTGGAGGATGGCAGAGGGATCAGAACTGGACGGTCTTTAAGATCCCTTCAATGCAAACCATTCTAAGGTTCTCCAAAGGAGCCCCTTCTAGCTGGGGGTGTAATTGAGTTCCACCAGTAAACTCCAGCTTTGGTCAATGTCCACAGATCCGACAGGGTTATCTCTTAGCTTAAAGTTTGCTGCACTTCTCCCTGCTGCTTTCTGCTCCAAAGCCCAGCTGACTGTCGTGTTCAGGGAACAGCCAAAACAGCTCATCAGAAGCAACCAAACAAGGTCAGACATTTCCATTTGAGCTTCCAACAACCGCAGGAAGGAGGCACCTTGAAGACCCACAGCCTGGTGCCACGTCTAAGGCAGATACTTACGGGGACTCCAAACTCTTCCTGCAGTGGGTTATCGAGAGAGGAGGGTCTGGAAGAGAATAAAAAGGGGAAAGAAGAAAGAACGCTAAGAAGGCGCAACACGACAGAGACAAACTCAACATCAAGACAACAAAAGACACTCAACAAGAGGCCAAGGTTTCATTGCTCCAGTTCTTTAATGGTTGCTGACAACAAACAGCTCCCGTCACAGGGTCCTGCCCGTCCTGCTGCCACAGTCTCGAGGAGAAGGAGCCGACTTCCTTTCCCTCTCCAGCTCCCCAGCCACCCTTTTCCCTACCAGCTGCTCCTGCATGGTGGCTGCAGCCCCAGCTTTTGGGAAGCAGAGCAGCAAGGTCTCCTTTTGGGGGTCTTCTCTAGCCTAGCACGGCCAACGGGCACTGCCCGCTCTGGGCTGGGCAGGAAGCAGCTGGAGAGCCCAGCTCCGGGAGGACCTCGAAGAGGTGAGTGGTCCCCCCCATCTCTGGCCCAGAGGGCACCCCAGCCATAAATCCCCGGCTCTAGGAGTTATCACCACGCAAGACCGCTCCCATGGAAATCCCAGGCTAGTTTCTGTGTCGCCTCTTCACCCACCCTGCCTCTCCCGCTCCCGACCACGGGCGCTTTCAGGCACAGCCGAGGGATGAAGTCAGGGCTTCACCTGAGGACGCGCACGGATGGAAGAAGAGACAGACAGGGAAGAAGGTTACCACCACAACACATACAGGGAGGAGAAATGAGGAGGAGGTGGGAGGGAGGAAGGCAGCACACCGGGGATGGGCTCACCTTTCTTGCGCTTGAGCTTGCGTTTGCGTTGCTTGTTGACGAAGCAGGCGGCGAGTGTGCTGAAGAGGATGGCAGCAGCCAGGAAGCAGATGGTGGCAACGATGCCAGCCAGCACCGGGCGGGCTAGACCTTCGTCCGTCAGGTCAGGCTGAGGGAAAACGTCTGGGGGAATAAAACACAACCATCAGGTGTTATGAACACAGCCCTGCCCACCGCCTTCACCGGGGAGTTCCAATAGCGTGAAGGGCAAAGCTGTCCTGGTGCAAAGCAATTCCTGCTGTGGGGAATGATAACCTCAAAGTAAAGATATTGCTTCCAGCTCAGGTGGGGAGAGCAGTCAGCGCTGCTGCAGGCCACTGACAAGGGATTTAATGACCTTATACCAGCTAAACCTTCCCACCTTAGCTGAAAGACCCCCATGGAAGAAGCTTTCACACCACACAAACGGACACTTATGTGCAAGCGCGCACAACTGAACCAAACCTGCAGTTACCTCCTGGCACAATAACCCACTGCAGCAGCATAAGGTGCTTTATCCTGTTTCTGAGTGCTTCATTTCAGCTTTTCAACAAGAAAACAGGCTACAAACCCTCGTGATGCCCCTTGACTATCGATGAGCACATCTGAACCCCCAGCAGACCTCAGCTGCAGCTGTTTGTGGATGCAAACCCTGCCCTCGTAGGCAGAGTCAGCAGGCATTCGCCTGCCGGGAGCACCCTCTTTCAGCCTTGGAGGGCAGCAGCCTGGGGCTGGGGCACACGCGGGCCCTGCAGACACTGCCAAAGCCCATCAGAATAATTATGTGAGAGGAGCAAGGATAAGCAAGCAGGCAGGTTCTCCGCACCGTGCTGGCACCACTTGGGGGCAGAGAAAGACCGCTGCATTCCTGCGCGCAGCAGAGCTGGGTGGCTCCTTGGCTTTTCTACCAGAGCCATAAAAGCAGCGGTCACTGCATCCCCATCTCCTCCTGCTGTCCTTGCCTTCCCCATCACAATCGCGTCCTCATCTGTCTCTTGCCTGAGGAGCATCCTCCACGCTGGACCACAGCGTAAGGTTGTGTTGCAGCGTGTTGCAGTCTCCTGTTGCAAAGCTTTTTTCCCCTCGGACTCTGCACTGCAGTGCTACACTTCCCTCTCTGCACCTTTTATTCCTATTTCCAAGCAGCGCAGTGCCCGCTCGGAGCTTTGTTGTCCAGGCACCCTGCAGAGCCGAGATGTGCCTCCACCTTGTGCTGACAGATGCCCAACAACACTGTGCTCCGCAGGAAGGCCTAAATGAGGTGGTTTGTCCTTGCCTGTTTGCATTGGGATGCGGCACAGGGAGAGCACGAGGCTCAGAACGCTGACCCCAACCCAGCTCAGAGCCTGAGCACCTCAAAACCAGCCATCGCTGTCACAGGCAAGTACTGATGCAAGAACCGAGTGCAGCTCAGGTACCCGCAGAAGCAGAGGTGTTCCTACAAAAGAAGAAGGAGCCACCCCTTACCTGTACTGGACACGCCAGCAACGTTGCTGGGTTCGCTGATGAGATCCTGCATGACCGCCAGGACCCGGAACTCGTACCAGGTGTCCTGAAACACCAAGGACATCTGTCAGGTCCCCCACCTCAGCCTCCAACTTTGCCCAGTACGTTGAAGACCCCAACACAGGGATGAAGCCAACCCAAAAGCTTCCCCAGAGCTGCAGCAGATGGTGGAACACCAGAGGTATGTTGTGAGCAGTCCCCGCTTACCTGGGACAAGTCCTTGGCAAAAAACTCGGTCTCTGTCCCCGGGATGCCATCGTCTAAGATCTCCCATCTCTCCGCGACGCGGAATTCCATGATGTAGCGGTCAATGGGGAAGCTGTGGTTAGCGGGAGGAAGCCATGACAAGAGGACGCCTTGCTGTGTTCGGTTGGCTGTTAGGCACCTCGGTGGGGTAACCAACACCAGAGGCTCTGGAGTTGTTACAGGGAATGCTGGAGACAGAGCAGACAGGACAGGGACACCTATGAGACGGGGCAAGGGGAAGCGCAGAGGATGCTCTCCCACACATGCCCCATCAGTGGCAGAAGGGGCACCACAGCAGCAGTTCCCACCTTCTGGGAGTTTAGGGCACATCTTGGGCATGAGCTCTCTCATCTCAGAGGGACAAAATCAGCTTTCGAAAAAGCAGGGGACTAATGATGCCGTGACCCCAAGAGAAGGGGTACAGCATTAGAAACCCTCCTGCTTCCTCCCACCTCCGCCTGAGACAGCCCCAAGGCAGGTACCAGTGTGAGGCACTTTGTGAGAGCTCCAGCTCTGAGCTGCACGCAAGTCATTTTGTGCTCTATTAATACCTCCTGACCCCAGCTGAACTTAAGGAAGATCTGAAAGGTGACGGGTACAGTACAGCTCTCCCACGCTGTCTCTTAAGCTTTCATGCATCCAGCAAAGTCTACAAGCTTCACCCAGAATCCTCCTCGAACTGTCCCCTGCAGAGCTGGAAACTACTGCATCATCATCTCCATCTCCAGTACATAGGACACATGGACCAAAGCAAAGGGACACTCGTCCTTCTCATAGACCTCCTGAGCCCCTTCCCCCTCCTCCCTTTATGCCCGTGGAAGACCCACCTAGAGTGTTCACAGTGACCACCTCACTGAAGGAGCTGGTGCCCAGCTTGTTTTGAGCCAAGACACTGAACTGGTACGCAGTCTCTGGTTCCAAGGTATCCACCAGTAGCCAACTGGAGCCAGCTGGCACAGGGAGAGACAGCCAGTCATGGGGACCAAACTGGGCTCTCTTCATCCTGCCAAGAGAAAAGGGAGGATCCTCAGGGAAGACGCCTTTGACAAGGAGGACAAAGAGGCAGCATTAACTTCTCTAGTGAAAATGAAGCTTTCCGGAGCAATGGTTTGGTTTGACAGCAGCGATGTGTATGGACGTGGGGCAGCCACTCGCCACCCAAGAGCTGGCTCAGGGACACGAGGGCTGCCAGACACAGGGCATCGTCCCCTTGTGTCACACCAGCATCCCCTGGCTCATACAGACAGGGCTACCAGCCCTCCTCTCTGCTGTGCACCACCTGCACCCTCTGAGCAGGGCCAGGGACAAAAGCAGTGCCAACAGCCCCGCTCCGAGGTTCCCATCCTCAGATCCCACGGGCTAAAGTGGAAGCTGGCACATCTTTACTCCAGTAAGTGCTGCAAAGGAGATGGCTGGAGCAGAAGACGGGTCCTGTTCCTGTTTACACCTCATGTCAGAGCCAAGTTTTCCCTCAGCTATAGCCCTGTACATGCAATCCCACCTTAGATATTTAGCTAAATTGCACAGGTCAGGAGCTGCCAGCACCGCTCGGGACATAACTCAAGGCTTGGCAGTGCAGCCAGAGGCACTTGTGGAGAGCACAGGACGCAGCCTTCCTGCAGGGGTCTACAACCCATAAGACCAGGGTAAAAAGTGCTCCCAGAGCCATCCCAGTGCAACCTCAGCACATACAAGCATGCAGCCACCTCCATAAGCCATAACCCCACCAGGAAACACCACGATGGAAGAACCCCACGTCCTAAGGCAGCATTACCGTGCTGCAATGATACTGCAAGTATTAGTGCTCATGTTAAGAGATGCTCTTGGAGCCCCAGCCCTCGGCTGCAGGTTTTGGTGGTGTCCACAGAGGATCTGGGAGGGTTCACTGCAGAAGGTCTACTCTGCATAGATAAGTGGACATATCTATAGCCACCGGCATGCAGCCAGGCGAATCCACGGAGGAAGAAGTCAACGATAGAGCAAAGAAATAATGCTGTTGTGAAGGGAGCAAAAGGTGAGGCAGGAGAAGCAGCAGCAAGCCATGGGAATAAGCAGGTCTGTGGAGAGCCATGCATCAGCAGTGTGCCTCCACCAAACCACGCGGCTGTGGGCAGGAAAGCCTCCGTAACACAACAGCTCCAGCTCCCAGGAGCCCCCGCCGCTGCAGTGGTGGCACGGAGGGCAGTGAAGCAGCCCATCACCCTGAGCAGGTTACCCCTGCAGCACTGAACCCAACCACCTTCGCATCCTTTCTCCCCAGCACTCAGCTGCAAGGGGCTGCGGGTGGGGAGAGCAGAGGGTAAATGCAGCACTAATCGCCTCCAGGAACAGGAGATCACCTTTTCCAAGGGAAAGCACGAAGGCAGGTGGGATGCTACGGTGGCCCTGGCTGTCCCTGAGGAGCAGGGCTTGTGTTTTCAGCATCAACAACCGCATAAGCAGGAGAGCGTGGACTCCGCAGGAGGTGAAGCCGTGTTTTGCTTGAGCATCCCTTAGCCACAGCAGGGAGGAAAACATGCCCTCCACTTGACCTGACCCAGCATGGTCTTGGATCCCTGGTCCCAGGAGAAGCACAGCCCCCTGTGCCTCCATCCTGCAGTCAGGGCAAGGTAGACCTCTGCCTCCCTCTCCCAGGTCCCCACAGCATTGTGTAAACTCCCTCAGGCAAATATCTTTCCCTGCTGCAGGCTGTAGGGTCTGGGACAGCCTCGAGGAGGCACCTTGAGGAACCTGGCAGCAGTAGCAGCCACCACCTCCCTCCAAGGTCAGCTGTGTCTCCAGAGCAGAGAGGTTTAACCAATCCTTCCCAAGGACATCTTCATCAGAGCAAGGTCTGCAGCACTCTGTTCACTCCCTTTTTTTTTTCCTCCCCTCTGCTCATTACATTTCTTCTCCTTCCCATCTCCCAGGAGACCATCCAGCCCCACCCCACGAGGGTCCAGCCTCAGCTGAAGCAGAACAGAAATCATTACAGGCAGCATCTACGCTATCTCCACTCTATCAGCAGTCTCCATCGGAGCAAATTAAAGCAAAGAAGGAAAGAAAGAGAAAGAAAAAAGGGTGAAGATGTCAGCTCTAGGACTGGGAAGGGAAGGCATCATCCTCTCCACGCTTCCAAGGACAACTCTTCAGAAGAGGAAGCCAAGACCCAGTGCAGAGCCCAAATGTAACCCCAACCTCATTGCAGCTCTGTTTTGCCCTCCCTGCCCTGGAGGAAAGCTGACAGGGCTGAGCCAGGCCCCGCTGTTGGAAGGAGGCAGGCACTCGATGCCTTTGGGTACCAGGCAGTGCAGGCTGGCACAGGAGCCACGGGAGCAAAGCCCCACGAGGCTCAGATCCAGCCATCTCACGGTGGCTGGTTGTGAAAGCCGGGATTTAACCACCTCCAGGGAGCCGCAGAGCAAGGAGGGATCATTTCTGCTTAGTCACAGCTCTTCCAGGACGTGCTCTATAAAGGTTGCATTTTCCATCCTCTCCCTGGCTATTAAGCTTCATAAACAGTTTATCTTGAAATTAGATGCCAGAGGCAAAGTTACATGAATGCAAAGTGTCTCCCTTGCACCACAAGCAGAAGAAAACCTGCTGGGGCAGTCGGAGGTATTGGCTAGCACAGAAGGGAGAGGAAACATATGATCCCACCACCACCCATCTCTCCGAGGCACCGAACAGGAGCTCAGCCCTGTAAAGCCCATGGGCACCAAGTCAGACATGCTGCCCTCACCACCCTCCTCCCTCCCCCCGGGGCTGCTCGAAGCTCGGATCGGCTAGGAAGGAAAAGAAGCAGAGAGCAAAGCATGCCAGGATGACTCACAGAGGGCCGTACCAAACTGAGAAAGTCTGCTCGTATCCACCGTCGTAGCCGGGTTCCCAGGAGACGTTGGCTGAGGTCATGGCGGCCACGACGTGCACGCTGGTCGGGGCATGAGGGCTTGTGCCTGAGGAGAGAGAGGAGGGGTTGAAGGGCAGCAAGACCACCTGCTGGCCCGTAAAGGAAAGGGGGCTGGAAGAGGTCTGCTCCCAGTTGTTAATCATAGAGTCATTTGGTTGGAAAAGACCTTTAAGATCATTGAACCAAACCGTACCTGTCCACTTCTCAACCATCCCTGAGCATCTCGTCTGCCCGTCTTTTAAATGCCTCCAGGGACGGAGGGTCAACCACTTCCCTGGGCAGCCTCTTCGGTGCCTGAGAACCCTTTCAGTGAAGAAAATTTTCCTAATAGCCAACCCAAACCTCCCCTGGTGCAACTTGAGGCCATTCACTCTCATCCTATCACTTGTTACTTGGGAGAAGAGTCCAGCACCCACCTCACTACAACCTCCTTTCCGGAGCTGCAGAGAGCAATGAGGTCTCCCCTCAGCCTCCTCTTCTCCAGGCTAAACAGCTCCAGGTGCCTCAGCCGCTCCTCACAACCCCTGTTCTCCAGCCCCTTCCCCAGCTCAGTTCCCTTCTCTGGACGCGCTCCAGCCCCTCAATGTCCTTCTTGTAGTGAGGGGCCCAAACTGAACACAGGATTCGCGGTGAAGCCTCACCAGCGCTGACTACAGAGGGAGGATGACTCCCCTCATCCTGGTGCAATTCGAGGGAAGTTCTTGCACCAAGCAAAGACCACTTGGACTTTCTTCTAGAAATGAGTGGGACATGCTTAGGGGACATGGTTTAGAAGTTGGCAGTGTTACAGGTTGAACTTGATGATCTTAAAGATCTTTTCCAGCCTAAGTGATGCTGATAGCCGTATCCACAGGCAGCCAAAATAACTGAACAGAAAAGCAGCACCACTGGTAACTAAGATTTAAAGGAGACAATGCTCTTCACGGGAAGCATCCCCACCTCCTGCCTTGCCACCACACTGCCTGGAGGACTCTACCCAGGGACCCATCACCAGGCATCCCTGAGCCCCATCCCATACCTACGACTGTAAGGTGGGTGCTGGCAGTAATGCTTGCGACAACGTTGGTGGCAACGCACTCCCACTCGCCGTGGTCGTCCTTGCCGAGGGAGCGGATCTGCAGGGTGCCGCCTGGCAGCGTGTTGTGCTTGCTCCTGCTGGGCTTCCCTACCTTGAGCAAGGAGAGGTGCGGGGCAAAGAAAGAAAAAAAACACGACTCAGAATCGGGTTGCGGGGCAGTGCAAAGCGGCAGCGGGGTCACTAAGCTACCTGCGTGGCCCAGGGGACACCGCCGGCCACCGGCAAGGGATCTGGTCTCTCCGGTCGTGGCAAGGCAGCCGGTTCCCCCATTTTCGAGAGGACCTGGCAGGGCAACGCAAGAGGCATGCGTCAGGGAGGCTGATGCTCAGCACTCACACACAAGCGGAAAACCCCACGGCACACACATGGACACTGAGCCCTATGCCAGGGCTCTATCTCCAGCATCCAAAGCTGAAACCACTATAGAGGAAAGATGCACCAGCCACCCCCAACAAACACCCTCCCAGGCCGGGGGAGGCATGGCCTGCCCTGGGAGATGCCCAAATTGCCCCTCTGCCAGTGGCAGAAGAGAAGCAGGACTCTTCATGTCAGAGGTCTGGGCAACAAGGGCACCACAGGGATCCATGGAAGCGTTCAGGAGCTCTCTCAAATTGAGTGGAAAGATCTTGTAACAAGTCTTGTCTATGCTCATCAGCCAAAGTTGTGCAAATCCCACGTTGTCCTGAGTCCTCTGCAGCTGTTCTTCATGCAGAGGTCTCTGCTGATCATCACCAGGATGCGGTTTGATGCCATGCGGGACAAGAAGAGGAACAAACGGGCAGTGGGGTTACCAATGTCAAGCTCAAGTCTTCAGGAGGCCTTCAAGAGACTGGTCGGTGCTGGTGGACTGATGAGGAGCGAGGAACCTTGTTTCTGCCACTGGGAAACTGAGCCCAGCCCAAGCCAGCCCCGATCGGAGTCAGGGGGGATAAGCCCAGAGTCATGACATGAGGAGAACCACAAGAGGGGTTGAAAAGAAACCTGAATAAGAGCAGTAAGGGGAAGGGAAGAAAAATACGATAGAGAAAAAGACAAAATGGCCAACAAGTTTTAGGTAGGTCACTTGCAATCTTTGTAAGCCATGCTCCTCCTCGTGCTGGTAAAAGGAACTCAAAGAGATCCAGCATCTCACACGGCAAGGACTGAGGATAGTGCCCACGGGGCAATACATGGACACTGCTCACTCTCAGGAGGCCTAAGAAGGGGACAGGAGGCTTGGAGAGAAGTTCCTGACAGGGGGACAAAGAGCCCAGGAGATCCACTGCACAGTGGCTTTCCTACAGGAGCAGCGAAGGTGGGAAGCAGAGGGAAGGCTGGAAAGCAGTGGTTGCTCCCAGGTTGTACCATCATGTTGGATCCTACCCTGCTCTACGGGAAGGGACATCTTGAAATGATTATGTCCAGTCCAGCATCATTAAAACAGCTTCTTCTCAGGGTCTTCAAAGTCACGGGACAGCAAAGCAGCTGCTGAGCGGCCCAGTCCCTCGCTGAAACACTGCCAAGAGATGCCCCGACAGCCTCCGGTGACACGTCCTCTCCTGTCGTGGGAGGCTTGTGCCAGGAGAACGGCATCCCCCGTGTGCCATGACCTGCTGGTGACCACCTCAAAGGCAGGCGAGGAGAAGGGTGTCCAGCAAGGAAGAGGACTGGGGATCAGGGCAGGGGCAGTGCTCAGCTTTGCGGATGCTGCCTTGATGGTTTCACGGGATTAAGGTACTCGGTGGCCACAAGCCGGGCTTCCCCCACCCACCTGCGGGACAGGACGGCAGTGGCTCAGCCCAAAGCGAAGCAGCTGTACCTGCAGTTTGTTCTTACCGGGACAGAGTGTGGCTTCTCTGTCTGCAATATTCACCAAAAGCCAAAGGCACTGCAGATTTGTCTGGCAGGCCGGGTACCTTTCTCCAGGCGATGATGGGAAAGGGGTCTCCGGCAGCAGCGCAAGGAATCAACAGCTCCCTCCCTGCCTCCTGTCTGTACTCCCAGCCTGGTAGCACCGTGAAATAGGGGGGGTCCTGCAGCCAAGGAAAAAAGCAAAGAGCATCAACTTGTGCCAACTCCCACCATGCGGCTCCCTGCCACCCAAACCAGCCCTTCTTCCAACGCAAACGAATCGCGGGTTTGGGTAAGGTTGAAGCACGGAGAGCGTGTGCTACAGAGGCTCCACAGCACAGCAAATTATACACCCTGAGGGAATTATTCTCCCAAGAGCCGCTGCACCCGGGCACCTCGTTTAAGTCTTAAGGATGTAAACAGGAAAAAAAAAAAAACCACAACACCCACATCACATCAGGCATCAACCCGATTCCATTCACTGCAGCCGCCTTAGCGGATGCGAGTGTCTGCGATACACAAAGCGTTATCACGTGAACCTCAGCGAGACATCATGAATCACCACCACTCACAGCACAGGACGCTTTGTTCAGGGAAGGAAGAGGCAGCAGCTCCCACCCCAGCCGTGCCGGGAACCGCACCGGGAGCTCAGCACGCCTCGGGCTCTGCATGCAGCAAGGACACGTGGAGTGCCTCTAGAGCTCAGATGATCCATTTATTAAAATACTCCAAGAATCCAAGCCCAGGTCAGCAAGGCTAAGTGTTTTGTTGGCAAAAAAGGCATCCTAGGGATGTGTTTCCTCAAGCTACTCCAGTCCAGCACTACCAAAGCCTCATAGTACACACTCGTACTCATCATACACTGGCTCATCTTACACTGATACTCATCGAACACCGGCTATGGCCCAGCCTGTGCCAAAACCTGTGCTGCCGCTCCAGTGAGGTATTTCCAGCTGCACCAGGCAGGCAGCACTCAGGGTTTGCCTATCCTGGTGCGAAGCACACATCGATCGCAACACAGGTGCACATTCAAGCCCGAGCCTCTGCTGTTCCCCTTCAAGGATGCTCGCAAGGGCCCCTGTTTGCCTTTCTCAACATAAGAGACAAAGCTCAGAGCAAGAGCCAATAGGTTTCTGCTAAGCCAAGTCATGTAGGTAGAAAACCAGACAAGTTTGGAGGCACAGAGCTCTTGTTGAGGTCTCTTCATAAAGAAGTGCTGAGAAAAGCAATGTAAAACCTCAATTTCAGCACGGAATTAACCACCAAAGAAGCAGCATGGGGAAAAAAATCCACCTCATCCTCCCCTGCAGCACTGGGCTGAACAGGATAACAGAATGAGCAACATGGACAATGCAAAATCCATGTCAAAACAGCCTAACCCTAGTGTGAGAAACCTCCACAAAGCATGCACGCATTCACGCTGCCTGGTCTGGGACTGCAGAACCACAAACCACCCCAGAGGACAAAGCCCACGGCATATCTGCTGGCTGCAGAGCAAGGATATTGCCAGGCAAGTTACCTTCAGTACCAGTCGGGCAGGGGGAGACTGGCCCATTGTACCCAGGGCGTTATAAGGCACACAGGTGTAAGTGCCGAGAGCATCTTCGGTTGCCTCCTCTATCCGGATCGACCCGTCTTCCAGCAGGTTCCAGCCAGAATACTGCAGTGATGAGAAAAAAGGAGCTGACTTATCCCACACCCACCACAGCTGATTAGTTTCTCTCCAGCCAACCCCCCCGACTTAAGGCCGGGACGGCTGTCACATCCCCAGGAGATGCTCGATGCGATTCCCAGCATCCAAGCCATCTCCTCAACTGCAGAGAGGGGAAATGTAGGCAAGATCATAGAATCGTGGAATGGTTTGGGGTGGAAGGAACATTAAAGCTCATCCAGTCCCAATCCCCTTCCCACTGGCTCAGGGGCTCCAAGCCCCATCCAACCTGGCCTGGAACCCCTCCAGGGATGGGGCAGCCACCACTGCTCTGGGCAACCTGGGCCAGGGCCTCCCCACCCTCACAGCAAAACACTTCTCCCTAAGATCTCATCTCAATCTCTCCTCCTGCAGTTTCAAATCGTTCCTCTTCATCCTATCCCTGACCTCCCTGATCCAGAGCCCCTCCCCAACTTTCCTGCAGCCCTTTTCAGTCCTGGAAGCTGCTCTAAGGTCTCCCCAGTCTTCTCTTCTCCTGAACAACCCCAACTCTCTCAGCCTGTCCTCGTACAGGAGGTTCTCCAGCCCTCAGATCATCTCCGTGGCCTCCTCTGGACTTGCTCTCACAGCTCCATGTCCTTCCTGTGCTAAGGACTCCAGAACTGGATGCAGGGCTCACCAAATCAGCCCATCCAAACACAGCCCTCCTGGGAAGGGTTCCCTGCTCTGTACAAACCCAACAACACGCAGGTTTATCTTGTGGCTGCTCTCCTCTGTACACACAGTCAGGCTTCTTCAAGCAGCCCAAAAGATTTAACACCAGAATCTATCACTCCCTGAGTAAAACTCGTCCTAAGGACATAAATTCACCCATGGGGCTGAAGGCACCAGGGACCAGGAAGCCACAGGAGCAACAGGTTTAAATGGAATTAGAATTTTGGATCGTTAATATTTAAGCAAAAAAAAAATAAAATTTAAAATAGTGAGCGTTTTCTTTAAATATTTAATGGCCAATATCCTCAGTCAGACTATCAAACCGTGATTATAGAAGACAGAGACTTGTTAAAAGCCTCTCTTAACCATCAGTTGCCGCTGGAAATAAAACCCAGGGCCATCAGGAGGTCACTTCAGGGAAGCAGGCATTAGGTCTGGGCGAGGCAGACAGCGCATCGACAGGCGCCCTGAGCTCCACACAAGAGCACGAATTAACTCTGCCCACAGCTGATAAGGAAAAGCAGCAGCATCCCACCCACGGGGCTTCTCTCCTGACAGCAGGTTGGATCCACAGGGGTGCTCGGTGATGCTCACCGCTGTTTGCCGACACACAGGTGTCCAAACCCCTCCGAGCACCTACGCGTCCCTCCCCAGGGGGTTTGTTACCTTCTCGATTCGCAGGGGACGTCCGTCTTTGTTCCACTTGACCAGCGTGACCGGGGGCTCTGCCTCGACCGGGCAGCGGATGTATCCATGTATCCCGATGGGAACGTAGATGACGGGGGGCATGTTCACCACGCGGGCAGGATCTGGGAGAGCAACAGCACCGCGTTATTATCAGGAAGGAGTTCGACTTCCCCCAACCCTTGGCTTCGGAGGATCTACATCGCTTTTGGAATGAGTTCCAAACCCAACCACCACACTGGTTCCTGCAGGCTGTTATCTCCAGGATGGCCACACACAAATCTGCTGTCATGACCTGGTATTTCTGGGAGGCTTCACTCACGCCTCGAGTGTTCCCACCTGGGGGTCATTAAAAGTTGCATTTAAGAAGACACATTAAATACTCTTGCTCCCACATCCACACCAACTCGTGTCCTGCTGAAGCCCAAGCTGTTCCATGAAGAACAAGTCTTACAAGGAGCAACTGAGGGACCTGGGGTTGTTCAGCCTAGAGAAAGGGAGGCTGAGGGGAGACCTCATCGCTGTCTACAACTGCCTGAAAGGAGGTTGTAGAGAGGTGGGTGTTGGTCTCTTCACCCAAGTCACAGGTGACAGGACAAGAGGAAATGCCCTCAGGCTGCGCCAACAGGAGGTTCCGATTGGACATCAGGAAAAAAACCTTCACTGAAAGGTTTCTCATGCACTGGCAGAGGCTGCCCAGGGAGGTGGTCGAGTCCCCATCCCTGGAGGTGTTTAAAAGCTGGGTAGATGAAATGCTTAGGGATATAGAATCACAGAATCATAGCATCACCAGGTTGGAAAGGACCCACTGGATCATCGAGTCCAATCAATATGGTTTAGTAGTGGACAGGTATGGCTGGGCCCAATGATCTCAGAGGTCTTTTCCAACCTAGAGCTTCCACGATCCCCGCAGGACACGTGCACCCAGCAAGATCCTCAGCTGCTTTGCACCCCAGCGATGAAACCCATTTCAAATCCCAAGCTTTAAAACACACCAACTGCAGCAACCAAGACAAGAGAAGGAATCCGCAGCCGGGCTGCTGTGAGCCTTTCACCTCCTATCTGTTTGTACTCACAGCTCATGCCTCGTCGAGGCTGGGTTGCATTGAACATCAGCCACCTTCAGCCTTTCCAACAGGATGCAAAAGCTTAAAATATGCACCTAACCCTCCCCACCCCGTGCGACACCACCCACGCAGCGAGGCGTCTCGTAGTCCTTCAGTCTAGCTTGTGTCATTAACAGCACTTCTAAGAGCTTTTTAATTAAGTGCGAGTGGGTTGGAGAGAATCTCGACTTTCTTTAATAAGAAGCTTTCCTTTTTTTAAAGGGAAAAAAAAAAAAGTTACTTTTAATAAGGAAGAGCGAGTATTTCTACAATCTCGTCTAGACACCGGCAGCACGAGGTTATGGGAAATTCCTGCCGGGGCTTACGCTGCATTAAGGGATGAAAGCATTTTTTGGGGTGCAGCATCTCTGCGCTGCTGCTGCAAAACCAAAAAGCTGGGGGTAAAGGGAAGGTGTTTAGGAGGAAAGGATGGAAGACAGTAAAAGCTACCGAGCTTGGGAGCTCTGTTCCCTCCCTGCTGAAACAGGGCAAGGGAGAGGATTCTCCCCCTCTGCTCTACTCTCGTGAGACCCCATCTGGAGTCCTGTGTCCAGTTCTGGAATCCCCAACACAAGAAGGATATTGAACTGTTGGAACAGGTCCAGAGGAGGCCACGAAGATGATCTGAGGGCTGGAGCACCTCTGCTATGAGGCCAGGCTGAGAGAGTTGGGGTTGTTCAGCCTGGAGAAGAGAAGGCTCCAGGGAGACCTTAGAGCAGCTTCCAGTGCTGAACAGGACTCTAAGAAAGCTGGGAAGGGCTCTTGATCAGGGAGGGCAGGGAGAGGATGAGGGGGAAGAGTTTTCAGCTGAAAGAGGGGAGATAGAGTTGAGATCTTAGACAGAAATGTTTTGCTGTGAGGCCCTGGCCCAGGTTGCCCAGAGCAGTGGTGGCTGCCCCATCCCTGGAGGGGTTCCAGGCCAGGTTGGATGGGGCTTGGAGCCCCTGATCCAGTGGGAGGTGTCCCTGCCCATGGCAGAGGGGTTGGAATGGGAATTAGATGATCTTTAAGGTCCCTTCCACAGCAAACCATTGTATGATTCTATGCCGATTCTCACACATAAACCCAGTCACTCCCTGAAACTGCGTGTCCCCCACCATGGCACCGTAACCCAGATCGCCAAGTGCTGCATATGGAGAGGGCTTTGCCCCCCTCCGCTAAACTCCACCTCTTAGGAAATGTAATCAAGGGCTCCAGCAGCGCAGGAGAGGGTAATGGGATCGAGCCTTTCACTACTAGGTCACTGGCTTGGGGCCAACTCAGCTCACTAATGACCGAGAGCTGCGTCCCCAGCCAACGGCAGCTTCACTGGGTGGGAAGTCTCCCTCCCGAAGCATCAGCCTTGGTAGGGCCGAGGTTGGCTCTGGAGGAAGGGGGGTTGTAGCACGGAAAGCCAAGTGCATCTCCTCGTGCCGAAACCTCGCCGGGTTGTCTGAACAGCAGATTGTCCAAACCTCTTTTTTCCTGCCATTAGAGCTATTTTTAACAGCTATCAGCATCAACGAGTGGTCCTGGATTAGCAGCAGGGCAGATTTAATGGCCTGAAGCCACATGCTTTCCCAAGAGTTGCCGACCCGGGCACATCCAAGCCCTGTACTGGCTGAGGCTGCCCAGGGAGGTGGCTGAGTCCCCATCCTTGGATGGTTTTAAAAGATGAGCAGATGAGGTGCTAAGGGATCTAGTTTAGCAGCAGACAGGTACGGTCGGACTCAATGATCTCAAAGGTCTTTTTCACCCAAACAATTCATCAGTCGCACCATCTCCCTACCCCTTCATCCACCCCCACAGGAAATGATAGAATCGAGAAACACTTGGCCTTACCAACCCCTCTCTACCCCACTGGCGCGGGGTTTCCCGCTAACCAGCAACCGGATCTATCAGCAGCCTTCAAAACCCGAGTTGTGAGCCCATTTTGCTCAAGCCTGTCTTTTATTATAAAAGAAAACTGCTGCAGCCTTTTTACAGCAGAGCAATATTGCAATTGCGAGCGGCAGCAATTGAGGCCATTACTGTTGAACGCCACAGGACGCCGGTGGCACACTACCCATTACCATCCGGGGAGCCCCAGAGAACAAGCGTGGGAAGCTGCCTTCCTGCTACAACCCCTTCTCCTCCACTTGTTTAGATCAGTTACTGCCTGAAAAATATGACAGGCAAAGCTACTGAGCTCACAGAAAACCACATAGTGGAACAACCCTCATAATAAAAAGGCAAAAAATACAAGCAGGTAGTTGAGATTGGGAGCCCTGCCCCGGCGTTTCCGTGCCTGGCAGCCAATGAGGATAGCATGCCGGCAGCAGCGGTGGGAACATGCCTACCTGATCAGAAAACACCAGTATCAAGGGTGGACACCAGTCCTAGGTGAGCGGTGCTGCCCAGGATGGCTCAGGCTATTGGCTTTCTGGTTGCCCACAGCCTCCGAGCGCATGGGGATGCTCAGCCTTTTGCTGACTACATGCCCAAAGGCTGCCATCACATCAACCCAAGCCTCCCAGTATCCTACTGGGACAACAGAGCCTCTAGGGTTGCCTCAGAGCTGGGAATTATCAATCTCAGCTCCATCCCTCAGGACTGGGCCCCAGTACCCGCACTCACACTGCACCGTCAGGTAGGCAGAGGCTGATGGCGAGCGGCCCAGGCTGTTGCTGGGGATGCAGGTGTATTTTCCAGCATCCTCTGGCTTGACACGGAAAATGATCAGCGTCCCATCAATCAGGATCCGCACCCTCAACTTCAGGTCGCTGCAGCAAGAGAGATGAGAATCATCACGGGGAGATCCAGGGGCAATGCCCACCTCGTCGGTGGCTCCAGCATGTTTTGGGAGCAGGAGGAGGAGGACAAAGCACCTCATCAGCTGCAAACTCACTTCTTAAAGTAGACGTTCTCCTCCTCCCAGTACCACAAGTAGGTGAGGTTGCCGGGGTACGCCTCGGCCTGGCAGGTAAAGAGCGCATCTTGGGAGATGTTGACCGTGATGTTCTCCGGAGGGGAAACGATGAAAGGAGGTCCTGGAGTGAGGAGAGAAAAGTGTCACCTTCAGCTGCACAGGTGTCACCGCAAAGGTTAATCATAGAATGTGCTGAGTTAGAAGGGACCAACAAGGATCGAGTCCAGCTCCTGTCCCTGACCAGGACAACCCCACCACGTGAGTGGTGGCTGAGGGTGTTGGCCAAAGGCTTCTGGAATATTGTCAGGCTTGGCGCCGTGACTGCTTCCCTGGGAGCTGTTCCAGTGCTCCACCACCCTGTGGGGGAAGAACCTTCTCCTAACGTTCAACCTAAGCCTCCTCTGGCTCACCTTGAGGAAAACAGCGACCCCATTATTCCCAACCTTTTCCTAACCTCTGCAACTTTGTAGAAGGGGCCCTGCACCCATGGCACACGGCTCTGCTTCTCCTGGGGCGTGTGAGCTCATGCCTCCCTTCACCCCAGTCACGTTTCCAGGATCGCATCGCCCCCCGGAAAAATCCAAGGGGAAACAATCAACCTGCCAGGAAGCAGCAGTGGGCGCATGAGCATCCACAGCTCGCCACCACAGCAGAAAGCCGAGCAGAGGACACTCCATGCTCCTCTCTCTGCCAGTAGCTGTTGACCTAATTAAAGATTTATTAAATAAAAGAGGGAGCAAGGAGCGGGAGGCCTGCCATGCATCATCGCTATCTGACAAGGCGCTTTGTGACAGCCTCAATCTTTTCCCCGTTTCCCAAACAAAAGCAAGCTGCCATCGGGGCCCGGCCACCGTGGTGCCCCAATTAAGTGGATTCTTCTGTCCTAACAAACAAGATGTGGAGCCACGGGGCAGCTGGCACGATGGGAGATGGTTCTCCCCACGCTCAAGGGATGCCAGGAGGTGAGGAGGAGCTGGAGGGGCTCGGGTGGAAGACCTCACCTTGAACGAGCAGGCGTGTGGTGTGCACAGCTTCCCCCTGGATGCTGTACGCCCGGCAGGTGTAGGCACCCCTGTCCTCCCGGTTGATGGAGAACACCGTAAGGCTCCCGTCGCTCACCTGGGGAAGACAAGGGAAGATGCTGGAATGCAGGCAGGGACCACCCCAGCCCTGCTTCAGCATCTTCGATTCCCACCCCATAAAGCTGCGGAGGCGTTTAGGGTCGGATGAGAAACAGGTTTCCCTGCTCTGTAAGACTTCAGCTATTAATAAACCAACGCACAGCTTTGTGCTCGACGCCAAAGGGAAAAAAAAAATAATAATAATAAAATAAATAAGCAACCCTCACAATGTATTCATCTCCCGAAGGAGTGACTGGCAGACGGCAAACTCCAAACCACTCCTGCCAAGCGCTCCAGCACCATCAATCAGTGCTTCAGAGGAGCAGGATGCCTCGCTGGAGCATTCCCTGCTCCTGGGAAACCCGCTCCACCCCTGGGGTGGGATACGAGGGCAAGACCCTGGCTCAGCCACTGTCCTCCCCGTGGGGCCATCTCGCAGCAGCAAAAAGAATGGCTAAATTTGTCCCTGGAGATGCAGCATCCAAGGAAGAATGGGTAAGGGACCGTCACCCCGGGGCAGCAACATCCCCCCCATGCACAGGGAGCCTTGCTCCCAGCCAGGCTCCCCCCCCTCCCTCATTCTGCCTCATCCTTCTATTTCAATTAGTAACAAATGATTCCTAATTACTCTCATTAGTGCCTGCACTGATTCCAATGCCTGATTTACCAATTACGGCTCAGGGGGGAATCTCTGCACGAGAGCCTTCAGGATGCAAAAAGGGTCCTGGAAGGGGGGGCAAAGTCCTTCCTTCCCAACCTCTTTCCTGCACCCATCCTTGCTCAGGGACACAACCCCAGCCTGCAGCCCCCACCCCACCTCCAGGACTCAGCACAGCAACTGGCTGATTCCCCAAGGATGGGAATCTCTGCACGGGAGCCTCCAGGATAGAAAAAGGGTCCTGGGAGGCAGCCAAAGCCCTCCCTGCCCAACCACTCCTGCCTGGGAACACCGCATCCCCAGGCAGCAGCCCCCATCCCATCTCTGGGACCCAGCACAGTAACTGGTCTCAGGGATGCTGTGGAATAGGAATGGGGATGCCCGGAATGCCCTGGATGTGTCTCTAGCCCGCACCCAGTCTTCAAGGCTGCTGCTCAGCAGAGATGGGAGGGGAATATGGGCATCTCAGCAAGAAGTGCTGAGAAAGCACTCCTGGCTCCAGGCATGGAGGAGCTGCCGCCACTGTGGGTCCCATCAATACCATCTCTGTTGGCAGGGAGGGCATCCAGAAGACCCCACAGGAGGCCCCTGGCAGCCCCCACACCTACCTGGTACTTGCTGTTGGCACCCAAAAGGTCTCCCTCTTTCAGCCAGGTGACGATGGGCTTGGGGTTCCCGAACGCCATGCAGGTCAAGGTGACGCTGCTGCCTTCCTTCGCCTCTACGTACTGCGGCGGTGTCTCCGTGAAGGTGGGGGGAGCTGTGGGGCAGGGGGAGACCACCGTGAGCCCCCCAGTTCACCCATGGCCACTGTGGGTCTGGGGGTAGGGAGACAGCGGAGAGGCTGCTGCCTGCAAACGCTGGGACCCCCCCAAAGGCCAAGGGGGCTGGAGGATGGGGATGAGGGCAGCTGCCAGAGGGGCTGTCCCCAGGGACACCCGCCGAGGGGATCCCCTCCACGGCAAACCACACCCCAGCCCGGTCCCCTCTCCTCCCCAGCAGCTTCAGGGCACGGCATCACATCCCCTCCTGTTGCACATTAAGTCGCTATTGTCAAAACATGGGAAAACACCGCAGTGCAGATCGAAAGGCTCCTTCCTGATTAAAGAGGCTGGCAGGATTACAGCCCGCCCCTAATTACCAGCAGTTGTTAAAGCCCCACTTTCGAGGAAGACAGGTTGGCAATTTAATCTGCTCGGGAAAAAAAGAGAATTATATTTTGTTTCTCCCCAAATGATTTTTATTTTCCTGTAAGAAAATTAAGCATTGTAATGCACTGGGGGAAAGCCACAGCCTTCCCCCCGAAAGCAATTCCTCAGGCCGGGAGGATTACAGTTATTATTTTGCTAGTAAGCCTCCGCGTGCTCCATAAAAACCCAAAAGTGCCCCATTTTGCAAACAAGGTTGAGTAGGGTCAGGATGGCCACTTCCAGCCCATGACGGAAATGCTTTGAAGGATCCACACACATGGGACAGGTGAAGCAGGTACCATCCTTCTCCTCTACATCCTTCCTTCCCAAGCCCTCGGAGCTCAGGAGCAGGCAGGAGGAAGGCAGCCTCGCCGGGAAGCACGGCAGCATCTCATCCCCTTGATGCAGGCAGTGGGGAAAGGAGGCAGCAGCAAGGCAGGGATGGGGATGCGCGCAGCTCTGCTTGCGATGCTCCCGCTCACTAATTGGGCTCAATTAGGTGGCTCTGCTCCGTGCCGCAGCCCAGCCGTCCCCCAGGAAGGTTAAATTAATTGCTCAAGGTCAGGCAAGACCAGCGAGGAGCTGCCGATGCCCACAGCCCCTTCTCCAGCCACCCCACTGCAGTGGAAGAGGCAGAGCCCTGCTGCTGCTGCTGGGCTAAAAATAAAGACCTTTCCTGATGGGGAGACTGACAATTTGCTAATTAGTTTAATAAGCGGCATTAATAAAATGAAAAAGTCATTTGAGTAAATCTGAATTTCAAGAAAACAAAGATTTGATTTTCTGATCTGTTTGTTAAGAGGAGATTCATTCCCAGCCTCGTTTCTTGATGTCTCTCCTTTAAACGAGCTCTGCATAATTAAACAGCGTAATAAAAGTTTGTCCCTTTTCATGTCACGCCCCGGCTGGAGCAGTCAGCCTGATGGCTTTGGGCTCGCTTGTCTGCGAGGTGTGGATGGCATAGAGGTCCAGCCTATGTCAGGAATCAAAGCGAACCCTGTCTGGGGAGGGCACGCAACCCCCAGGGATGTTGCAGCCACCCCAGTGATGCTGCAGCTCCCCAAGTGATGTTGCAGCCACCCCAGTGATGCTGCAGCTCCCCAAGTGATGTTGCAGCCACCCCAACGATGCTGCAGCTCCCCAAGTGATGTTGCAGCCACCCCAACGATGCTGCAGCTCCCCAAGTGATGCTGCAGCCACCCCAACGATGCTGCAGCTCCCCAAGTGATGTTGCAGCCACCCCAACGATGCTGTAGCTCCCCAAGTGATGTTGCAACCACCCCAACGATGCTGTAGCTCCCCAAGTGATGTTGCAACCACCCCAACAATGCTGCAGCTCCCAAGTGATGCTGCAACCACCCCAACAATGCTGCAGCTCCCAAGTGATGCTGCAGCCACCCCAATGATGCTGCAACTCCCCAAGTGATGCCGCAGCCACCCCAACGATGCTGTAGCCACCCCAACGATGCTGCAGCTCCCACCAGCAATGCCACAGCTCCCCAAGGGATGCCACAGCCACCCCAATGATGCTGCAGCCACCCCAAGTGATGCCGCAGCTCCCTGAGGGATGTCACAGCCCAAATGATGCCACAGCCACTCCAGTGATGCCAGACTCACCGTTGACCGTGAGGTGGACCCAGCTGCCGTTGTGGAAGGTGTCGTACTGCTGGTCCAGCATGAGCACTTTGCACTCGTACCAGCCCTGGTCCTCGGAGCGGACCTGCTCAATGCGCAGCGAGGCTTTGTCGTGCAGGCTGGCTCGGCCTGTGGGGAGAACAAAGCCGTTGGCTCGACAGCCCCCAGCCTCACGCGATGTGCCCCCAGCCCCACCGCTGCAGGGGACACCCCAGCCTGGTGGCTGTGGCAGTGTTGGAGCTGAGCAGCACCCCATCATCCCCAGTTTTGGGGCTGGTTGAGCCTCACGGTGTAGTGCTGCCGGCTGCGCATGGCCAGCATCCCGCTTGCCCATCTGGGAAAGGCAGAGCGAGCCGCCCTGGCCAGGCAAGGTGTCTCGAGCGGTGTCTGCCCACAGCGACGCCGGCCTTCTGCTCCCAACCAGGCGCTGGCAGCAGTACAGCCGGCAAGCAGGCGCATCCCAAAGCCTTTCCCAGGTCTAGGAGCCTCCCCAAAAAAAAGCAGGGCTGACCCTGCACACAGCCCAGGAAACCAGACCGGCAGCAAAGCAGCGCGAACCTCCACCCCTGGGATCCAGCATCACTCAGACACGAGTTTGGCAGGGCTCAGCCCAGGCTCAGGTGCTGGCACCCTCCCCACTGCAGGATTTCCCAAGGGAGCAATTTGGGCATAGGAAGCCCCACCGGCCTGGAAACAGGCTAAGACCCAGAGAAGGTCCTCAGGATGGCATTCCACCGGGAACAGCATATGGAAATGCATCCGTCCCACCACGCCACCCCATCCAGGGCTGGTCCCCAGCTCAGACACCCCACCAGAAGCCATCGCCCACGTGGGGCAAATGTCACGTTGGTGAAGCAGCCACGTGGGCTCCGCAGCTCCAACCTGCCATCTCCACCCAGCTCCACCCTCACCGTTCCCCGAGCACCCCAGCATCTCCCCCCAGCCCCAGGCCCACAGCAGATCTGGGGTGCAGCAGCAGCCGCCGCTGCCACCACTACGCATCACCCCGGGTTTTTCTGCCTCGCTTGCTCCCGTCCCACGCAGCCCAGCTGGCTTCCTAGAGTTGCTGCTTAATTAAAACCAACTGGGTGGAAAGCGAGCAACGAGAGGCAGAGCCCGTGCAGTTTCCAACAGAGGAAGAGATGGAGCGGAGCCGTGAACCCCAGGCTGCACCACAGCTGGGGGACCCAGCGCATCATCCTCGTACCCCCAAACCCCCCAGACTCACCGGCATACTCTGGGTCGACATGGGGAGGGTAAAACCCAAATTTGATGAAGATGGGGATGGGGACGCCAAACTTAAACCACTCCACGACATAGGGAGGGGGCTGCCCCGTGAGCGGGTGGATCACGTCGCATCCCAGGATCACGCTCTCGCCAGCGCGAGCGGTCACAAACTCGGGCTCCTCCCTTGAGCCGAGGGCACCTGCGAGGGGGTGAAGGAAGAAACTGTGGCTGCTGCTGTCACTAGAGCTCAGCATCACGGACAGCCAGAGGACCAGGACCCCCAGGAAAAGCCACAGCGGGGACCCTGTCCATCCCCAGCTCCGCTGAGGGCATCACCCCAGGGATGGATCGCCTGAACCCTGAAACCAAGGGGGTTCCCCAAGCCCCTCCACCCACCTCCAGGACCACCCCAAGACTCAGGATGGTGACCATCAATTACCCACCGCTCCAGGATGGCTTCCCACCCCCTGGTGTCGGGGCGAGCCTGGTGCCCAACGACCCTGCAGGGGTTTCAGGGATCCCCCGCTCTCAGCAGGAGGAGTGCATGGAGCATGCTTAGTGCTGCTCCCCACCACCAGATGCTGATGCTTGCTGCCCTGCACGCCTGCAGTGGGGAAACGGCTGCTTCTGCAGCCCTGTCAACGCCTCTGCATCCTCCAGCAAGTGGGACCGAGTGTGCAGGGAGCACCGACCCACAGGTCTGTCATGCCAGCCCAGGGATCCGGCTTTCATCCCAGATCAAGCCAAGCCCCTGGAGCAGCGACGCTCAAGCCAAGCCTGCCCATCCTCAGGCATCCCCGAAAGCCCCGGGTCTAAAACCCGGTTGTGACCTGTGCATCGAGTCGGGCACCCCGCTCCTCCTGCCCGGGGTAATTAAACAGGGCTTTGGTCTCAGCCTCAGAGGAAGGCGCCGCTCCACCCTGGCTGTGCCTCCCCGCTCAGCTGCAGCCTGGCGTCATCCTGCTCTCGCCATCAGCTGCAAAGCTGCATCCTCAGCACAGCTCGCAGAAAGGGAGAGGGAAACCCAAGGCTGGCAGGAGCCAACGGGGGCTCCCCAAAACTGCAGGTGCTGGGTTCAGCCTCACGTCTCCATTCCCATCAAGTCAAGGCTCCCCCATTTTCCCAGCACACATGGCCACCGCCTGCTCCGGGGGGATGCTTGGGGAGGGATGCTCGGGGAAGCACGTTCCCACTCCTCCGCGCTGCTCCTCGGGGCCGCCGATGATTGGCGGCGAGTGACATCACCGCTTCCCCGCCGCGGGAGCAGAGCATCACCGGCTATTTTTGGCTCTGGCACAAGCTCTTACCGGCGAGAGGCCCGCGTTGTGCCAACCCCACGGGCTCACCGGCCGAATGCTCCCATGGGAAGGGGATCCAAGCGCAGACAAAGCTTCCTCCCTACTGCAAGGTGCAAACTGGACACCAGGGCGGGATGGTGGCTGTTCAACTGGGAGAGGTGGCTGGTAGGTAGCAGGGAGGGCGATGCTGGGGTGCAAAAGATGGGAACCATCTGCAGGGAGCACATCCTGCATTGCACAACCATTGCAGGCACCTGGTCCTGCTCCGAGGGTCGTCCAAACCTGCCCAGATCCCATCCAGGCAGGATAACTGCCATGCAATATGCATGCCCCCCCGCTTTGCACCATCCTTTCAACACGCTTGCACCTCTCGGGCCTCGTTATCGCTGCATCGCCGATGAGCTCAGGCGTTCGCACCCTGTCAGCGGGGACGGTGTGAGCGCTCTCCTGACGCCCCAATATAGAGCTGCAAGGACCCATCCCCACCCCACTGCACCCGTTCTGGGGGCTGAAACACCCCCCCCTCCCTGTCCACAGTCCCCCTGCGCCGATCGGGGACAGAAGCTATCACGTGCTGCTCAAGAGCATCCAAGGACGCACGCTTCCCCGGCTGCCTCGCCCGAGCAAGCCGGTCCCCAGCATCTCAGCACCTTCAAAGGGATGGTCCTGCTTTCCACCAGCAGCAGAAGAGGGAGAGGGCAGCAGTCCCAGCCACAACCCATCAGCTCCTGTGGTACACGAGGTGGGATTTTGGTTTCCAGCTCCTGAACACCAAACACATCCTGGGATGCTGATGTTTGCTGCCCCAGAGGCCACCCAAACGCTCTGGGGATGGGCAACCAGGGAGTCACACACCAAAACCAACACCGGGAGCCTTGGACCAGCTCCCCAGCGGAGCGGTGGGTGCTGTCCCTGAGGAAAGGACCCATGCCTGGCCAGGGCCACCCAGAGAGGAAGAAAATAGGTCAGTCCCGGCAGCTCGCAGCGCCGGTGTCTGATCGCAAGGCCGGTGGGGAATTGAACGCACGGCTGAGCATCGCCACCCCACGCACACGGCCGGCTGGCAGCCACAGCGGCTCACGGGCCCCCAGCTCTGCCCCAGCTGCCACCCGCCCCGTGCCCTCCTGTCCTCACTTCTGGAGCCGTCAGGAAAGCAGTGGGGAGATGTTTAACAGATCCCCCACAATCCCAACCCTGCGCTCCCAGGTTTTCCTTCCAAGTCCCAGGCGCTGCAGGCACATGAGAGATGGAAGCTCTCAATTAAAAGAAGCATTTCTCACCCCCACATTTGTGGGGAAATGCCTGAAAACAACCCGCAGACGCCAGAAGAAACAGAGCGCAAATAGACCGGATATTTTTAAACCCACACGGGTTTTCCAGCCAAGTTCAGGAGGGGGTTTCAAGGCTTAACCTGTGGTTTGGAAATAGGGTCAACATCAAGGGATGCGAACCCCAAGTCCCTCCCCGGTGCGGGAGCTCACGTGAAGCTGAGGGATGCCTCATAAAGAAAAACAAGTAATCAACAGGCTTCGTCATCCAAGCAGATCCAGGAAAAATAAAAGCACGCCGCGTGCCAGGAGGCAAGAATACAAGATGCGGAGGTGGAGTTGAACAGCATCCCAAAGGGAGAGGAGGGAAAGCTGCTGCGGCGTAGAGACGGTGCCACCACGGGGCTCCCCAGCATGGCGATGCCGAGGCTGGGAAGACCCTCACCCTGGACTGGGCATCCAGTTCCTCCTGTCCCGAAGAGCAGAGACGCAAGGGGACGCAGGACGCTATAAAGCTGGAGGCCCTCAGCATCTCAGGTGCACCTGCTGAAGCAGGACCCTTCCTGCAAATGCTTCGTGAGAAGGATGCAGCCATGGCAGAGCAAGCTTCCAAAAATAGTGCTCTGTCCCAACGCGCAGCAGGGATAAACATCCATCCCATGGATGAGGGATGATGCGAAGAGCCCATGAAGGCTGTCCTGCCTTGCCCAACCCATACCCTGGGGTCAGAGGGCATCTCATCCTGATGCTCACTTGTCCCCATCGCTGCATGCCCTCAGGATGGAGGATGAAGGGAGCAGGCCCTGTGCCTCTGGACCTCTCCTCCCTGCCGAGCAGAGACGATATCTGCTCTGACACATCCTGCTTACATCGGTGGAGGCGGGATATGGCAGGGATCTCCGAGGACAAGGCCACCAGCGTGGCATATGGAGGGCAGCAGGGAAGGAAAGCAGGCAGCCAGCACCACGAAACAAGGAGGGCAGCGACCACAGCTCAGTGGGGGCTGCACCCCTCATTGCAAGCTGGGTCCCCCTCTGCCCACCCAGGGGTACCCACAGTCCCTTGAGAGCATCTGTCTGTCCCCGGGTGAGAGGCAGCCCTGGGGTCCGGGAGCGCAGCCTTCACCCCCTCCCCCAGCTGGAAAGCAGCATCTGGGCTTTCAGCACAATTCCTGCATTTTAAACCCGATTTTCCAGATGGATGGAGGGCTACGCGCAGGTCAAGTGACATGCCTCAAGGTCATGTGGGGCCAGCGGAGGAGCAGGATTAGCTGCAAGGGGCGGCTCAGTACCCTGTTCACTACGAGATGGTGACTCTAATCCCCTTTTCTGGGGACAAGGGGCATCCCACAGGACTGCCAGCAGCATCCTCACACAGGCAAGTAGCTGCCCTGGCAGCCCCGGGGGAGCATCCACGCCCAGGGTGCTGCCCCACAGCAGCCCCCCATGCACCACAGTGGGTCCCTGCTCCCTGCGATGACACAGGTGGGACCACGCCTGGCAGGGTGACAGCTCAGCAAGCACATGTACTAGCACAGGTTGGTGCTCAGAGGTGCATAAAGATGGAACATGCAAGAAAATTACTGCCTGGCATCCCCACTCCCACCTGGAGACCCCCCAGCACCCCCTCCCTCTAAACACCACCAGCCCAGCGTAGAGCATCCTCCCGTGCTGCACAGTATCTGCCTGGTGGGAGCCATCATCTCCCAGCAACAACCAGCAGCTATACCTGTGTGCTCCCCACGAGCTCCCACTGCGCGCCATGGGGCTGAGCGAGCGGTCGCAGCAGGAGGCTGGAGCCAAAAATGCTCCTGGGAGAAACCTGCTCCTGCACCCGGAGAGCACTGCCAGGGTGCTGCGCCCCCAGATCAATGTGACACATTCAGTGTCACATCGCCCCGGTACTCAGGCTGCCCACATCGCCCTCCGCACGGAGCAGCGTGTACCATCCTGATGCCTTCACAGCTCTCCGACTGGTAACTGGGATGCAGGCAGCGCTCCGAGCTGCCCGCCAGCAGCTCCTGATTCACGCTATTCCTGGCTCAGGCAGCCCTCCCACCAAAGCCAGCCTCTCCATCATCAAGCAGGAGGAAGGGAGTTGTTTTTCCAAAGGCCAGCTGGTCGTTCAGGGCTCCCAGCTCGGGAGATGCCTACCACGGAGGAAGGGAGAGGGAAGGACGACTTCATCGGCGCAGTATTGGACCCGCTGCTTGCCCATCTGCAGGGCTTCTCTTCCAGCCTAAAGCCATGACCTCCAAAACAGAGGACTGGAGGTGAATGGGAGCTATTCCACCCTGCTGCAGCTCCAAATTGGAACTCGTAGGGTCCACCCATCACTGGCGAACATGCAGCTTCCAAGTCAAAAGGCAACCGAGCCCGGAAAACATCACCGCAAAAACCCTCTGGCAAGCCAAGCCAACAACCGAGATGCGCACATTCATCCATGCCCCGTGAGCTTCCATCCAACAGGTCCACAGGAGCAGAAATCCCCCAGGGCAGGATGGAAACGGGAGCTGGGCCAACCCCCTTGGCCGGTCCTGATGCCAAACCATCGCTCTGCCAGGGGAAAGTAGAACCAAAGCCGCATGTGCCAAAGCCAGCGGCTGCTGGTCCAAACCCTTCCATGGCCAAAGAGGCACCAGCCCTCGCGTGCAACGCATCCCGCCAGCAGCTCAGCGCCGGGAGCGAGCAGGGGATGCAGCGGCACAGTGAACCACTCCAACCAGTCATGGTCAGCACCGTGAGCATCACCTGCCGCAGCGTCCAGAGTGGACCTCTTCGATGGGAGCCCTCACCCAGAGCTGGTGAAGCCGAACCTCCTCTCCACAAACCGCGCCTGCCACATCTGAGAGCATCCCTGTGCCGTGCTGCGTCACGCTCGTGGGAGAGGGAGGAAAAGCCCCTCGGCGTCACGGCACCACCGGGAACACCAGGAGGCCAGATCCCTCCTCCGACACCCACTCCCAGCGTGGTCACGTCCCGGCTCTCCTCCCCCACGCCGTAAGAGAGGATAACGTGCCCTCCTTCCCTCTCTGAGCCGATTAACGCCTGGAAAGCCCTTGGAGAGCCAGGCCAGGCAAGAGGGCTGCCTGGGGCCAGCACCGCTGCATCTCAGCCTGGATCTGCGAGGAGGATGTAGCAGCGTGGGGAGGAAGGCCACAGCCAAGGGAAAAAGCCACGGTGAGGGCACCGATGCACGGTGACCCTGCTCCAAAGCCCCATCCCCAAGCGATGCGGGGCGACAGCCCCCCACCAAGGAGAAGGTGGTGCTGGGGACAAGGGGCCACTGCAGCTGGGCGAGTCCCACGGGTTCCCACCCCCACTCAGCCCTTCCGCGGGGGCCACCCCCTCACCCAGCACCCACCCACGCATTACTCACGGCGCACTCATTCATCATGTACGTGCTGCTCCGTACGCGCAGCACCCCCGCGCCTGGGGTCCCCGGCACCCACCCACCCTGGCACCAATTCCAGAGCCCACCCATCCCAGCGGCTCCAGGGTATTGCCAAGCTCGCAGGCGCTGAACTCGCCGCTCTGCTCCTTTTTGAGGCAGAGGAGCCCTCTACAAACCGCTGCTGCAAACCACCGCCTCGCCACGCCGCAGGATGCATTTCAGGCAGGCAGCAGCCGGCTGCGGCTCGGCAGCAAGAGGGACCCCATTCTGACCCCCCCTCCCCGCTTCCCAAGGATCCAGCTGGCAAGCAGGGACCGTGGCAGGGTGTGGATGTGACCCTGTGCGCTTGAGGAGCGCCGCGATGCGGGGTGGGGAGCGGCAGCCAGCCAAGCATCGCTCGCTGCCAGCGACCACCGCATCCCCACGGGCAGGGCTTGGGAACACCCGGGATACAGCTCCCAGGTTGGGACCACTAGGATGCAGGGATCTCCCAGTGCCCAAAACCAGCAGCAGAGATGGGAGATGGTGCCGCACCGGCAGCGGGCAGCTCCCCTTCTACCTGCAGGGATGGCTGGGAGGGAGGGAGGAGGGTGACAGCTGAAGGAAAAGACGCCAGAGCAGGGGTTATTCCCTGTCGCTGTCTCCCTCCTGACCTTGGACAACCCTGTGCCTCAGTTTACCCCAGCAGCCTGCAGTGGGAAGGAAAGAGGGTAGCCTCCCTTGGGGCAGGATGGAGCAAAGTCACCCCTAAACCCGTAGCTGGAAGCACACGGACACAGCCAGGGCGCTGCAGGGGAAGGCACTAAATCCTGTTGGCATTTCTCCTTACCCAGCGGGGTTATCCTTGCAGGGAAGGGCAAACGCTGCCCGCACCCCTCAGAGCTGCTGCCTCCTGCTTCCCCAAGCTGGGAATAAAAACGGGGTTGCAAGACAAGCTTCTCCTGGTCCAGGCTGCTTCCCCACGCTGCCTGCCTCTCCCTCTACAGGGTCTTACACCCAGTTTCCAGCTCCCAAAGGGAATTTCCAAGCCCTCCCTGTCCTCCACGAGTGGAGACCCCAGCAGGAGCTGCCGCACAGCAGCACCGGGAGCCTCTGGCATCTCCCGCATCCCCAACTTCCCGGCTGGCAACCGCTGCCCTCTGGGAGGTCACTGCAAAAACCGCTGGGAAGATGCACAGGGCACTCCCAGCTCCCCCCCCACCCCCCCCCGCTTGGAAGCGAGGAATAAGGGAAGAGGCAGCGCCTCGCTGCAGCACCGACACCGGTACCGGCAAGGATGCGACCCCCCCAAGGAGCCGCAGCCCTTCCCGGTGCATCCTCCGGGATGTGATGCCCCTCTGTGCAAGCTTATCGGTGCCCGCATCCCCCCAAAACCGCACCGCCTGCATCTCTCCCCGGCGCATCCTCCGGGATGTGCTGCTCCCCCCGTGCGAGCTAACCGGTGCCGTATCCCCAAAACCGGTGCCGTATCCCCAAAACCGGTGCCGTATGCCAAAGAAACCCGGCGCCCGCATCCCAAAAACGGTGTCCGCATCCCCAAACCGCCGCCTGCGTCCAAAACCGGTGCCGGCATCCCAAAGAAAACCGGTGCCCGCATCCCCAAACCGCCACCCGCATCCCAAAGAAACCCGGTGCCCGCATCCCAAATCTCCACCCGCATCCCAAAGAAACCCGCTGCCCGCATCCCAAATCTCCACCCGCATCCCAAAGAAACCCGCTGCCCGCATCCCAAATCTCCACCCGCATCCCAAAGAAACCCGGTGCCCGCATCCCAAACGGTCGCCCGCATCCCAAGTCGGTGCCCGCATCCCAAACAAACCCAATGCCCGCATCCCAAGCCAGGGTCAGCATCTCAAGCCCGTGCCCGCATCCCAAAGCCGCTGCCCGCATCCTTGCATCCCTCTCCCCGCAGCCGGTACCCGGCGGGGAGGGGGGGGGTGGGGGAATGCAGAACCGTCCCCGCCGCCGCCCCGGGGACGCCGCTACCCCGTTTCCCTTTGCATCCCTTAGGAGAACACCCCTCGCCCGCACTCACCTTGGACGGGCAGCCCGCGGGCACCGAGCACACTTGCTACCAAAGCGGCCACATACCAAATCATAGTACTACCGGTCCCCGGTGCGCAGCATCTTCCGCCCGCCGGGCGGCCCGGCCGCGGCGGGGCGGGGCAGGGCTGGCCGGGCCGGGTTTCCCCGGCGGGGCCGGAGGAGCGGCTCCGTGCCGGAGGAGCGGCTCAGGGCCGGCCGGCGGCCGCTGCGCCCATCCCCGTGCCCGCCGCACCTGCCCCTCCGCCGCACGGCGCGGGGCGCAGCCGAGCCTGCGCCCTTTAGCGGCTCTGCCCCGCCCCCGCGCGGAGCCCATTGGCCGAGGGGACGCGGGGCGGGCGGCGATTGGACGGCGCGGCCGCGGGGTGGGCGGTGATTGGCCCTTCGGCGCGGCCCGGGCCCCGTTCAAGGTGGGTTTGGCGCGCGACGGGGCCCCCGCGCCGCAGTATCATGCGCACTGCCGGGAGCCCCGCGGGGTCACCTCCGGCAGCCCCGGCAGCGCGCGGGTGTGCCTCGAGCCGGGCCGGGGGCACCTCGCTCTGCCCGTCGGTGCCCCCACACCAGAGCGGCATCGGCTCTGTACCCCACGTGTGCTCCTGCACCGGCTCGGTGTCACCTTCCTGTCCCCACATGTGCTCCTGCACCGGCTCGGTGTCGCTAACCTGTCCCCCGGTGTGTCCCCTGGACCAGCACAGCATCACCTCTGTCCCCACATGTGCTCCTGCGCCGGCTCAGTGTCCCCTTCCTGTCCCCTGCACTATCTCGGTGTCACCTTCCTGTCCCCTGCACCGGCTCAGTGTCACCTTCCTGTCCCCCGGTGTGTCCCCTGGACAAGCACAGCATCACCTCTGTCCCCAGATGCGCTCCTGCACCGGCTCGGTGTCCCATTCCTGTCCCCTGCACTATCTCGGTGTCACCTTCCTGTCCCCACATGTGCTCCTGCGCCGGCTCAGTGTCACCTTCCCATCCCCTGCACCAGCTCGGCATCACTTCCCTGTCCCCAGGTATGTCACCTGGACCAGCGCAGCACCAACTCTGCCCCTAGATGTGCTCCTGCACCGGCTCAGTGTCACCTCCCTGTCCCCTGCACTATCTCGGTGTCACCTTCCTGTCCCCACATGTGCTTCTGCACCAGCTCAGTGTCACTTCCCTGTCCCTCGGTGTGTCCCCTGGACCAGCGCAGCACCACCTCTGTCCCCAGATGTACTCCTGCACCAGCTCGGTGTCACCTTCCTGTCCCCTGCACCGGCTTGGCATTGCTTCCTTGTCCCCAGGTGTGTCCCCTGGACCAACACAGCATCAACTCTACCTCCAGATGTGCTCTCACACCATCTCGGCGTCACCTTTCTGTCCCCAGATGTGCTCCTGCACCAGCTCAGTCTCACCTCCCTGTTCCCTGAATTGGCTCAGTGTCACCCTCCTGTCCCCGTATGTGTCCCCTGCACCAGCGCAGCGTCACCTCTGTCTCCACATGTGCCCCCGCACCTGCTCGGTGTCACCTCTCTGTCTGCAGGTGTGCCCCTGCACTGGCTAAGTGCCGCCTTCCTGTCCCCAAGTGTGTTCCCTGCACCACTGCAACACCAACTCTGTCTCCAGATGTGCTCCTTCACTAGCTCGGCGTCACCTTCTTGCCTCCAGATGTGCTCCTGCACCATATTGGTGTCACCTCCCGGTCCCCAGGTGTGTCCCCTGCACCAGTGCAGCATCACCCCTGTCTCCAGATGTGCCCCTGCACTGGCTCAGTATCATCTCCCTTTCCCCAATGTGTTCCCTGCCCCAGTGGAGCACCACTTTCCCATCTCCAGATGAGGGTCCTGCACCAACCTGGTGTCACCTCCGTCTGCAGATGTACCCCTGCACCAGCTCAGTGTCACCTCCCTGTCCTCAGGTGTGTCCCCTGCGCTGACTCAGTGTCACCTCCCTGCCTCCAGATGTGCCCCTGCACCAGCTCAGCATCGCTTTCCAACTCCCAGATGCGTCTCTTTCCCAAGCACAGCATCACTTTCCCATCCCCAGATGTGCCCCCAAGCTCTGTTGCAGTATCCCCTCCCTGCCCCCAGCTCTGCCACCTGCCCCTGCCATCATAAACCAACTTTCTGCCACCCCGTGCCACTTTGCTCCCAACAGGGATGTGTCCCCACCAGGGGCTGAGCCCCCTGCCCTCTGCACCAGCTCCATATCCCTTTGACCAAGATCAACTCTGCCATCTGTCCCTGCCAGCTCGTACCCCTCATCAGCTCACGTTGATGCCCACCACCATCTGAGCTCGTGGTGGAGGCTCAGGGTCATCACCCCACCACCCTGCATCAGACCTGCACCAGCTCGCTCTCACCCCTCTGCCAGGACCCTGCACTGCTCAGCCACCTCCTCCAGCTTGGTGCCACCTTCTCCTGCCACCAAGCACTGGCTCAGTGCCACCGCCACCCCTTGTACCAGCTGTGCCACCTCCTCCTGCCATGCTGCACCACCTGTGACACTTCCCCCTGCTCCTGCTCTACGCCGTGTGCTCGCGTCCCTAGAGCCCTGCGCTGTGACAGCTCTCCGTCACTCTGTGTCCTTGGCATAAATCGACGCCCCATGCCACCCCCTCCCCTTGAAAAGGCAGACTTGGGGTCCGCTGCAATGGAAACCAAGGAGAAAATAGGAAGCCCCTCCACTGCTCTCCCATCTCAACCCACCTCTCCTCCCTGCAAAGACCTCTGGTGATGCCAGATGGGCCAACAGCTGGGCTCGCTCCCCGAGGAGCACGCCGGCATGAGAAACGGGCCACTGAGCTTCCCCCGGGATAACAGGCAGCCTGCGAGGGGACAGGCTCGCACGGAGAGGCAGGCACCCCATATTGTCCCCAGCACCCACCCTCTTCCCATTGCCCACACTGTTGGGAGAGTATCTAGGGAGGGGTCGGAGCAGCTGCTGTTCTTCCCACCTCTTTCCATGCATGTCCTGGAAAGAGGATGAAGGCGTTTAAGCAGCATGAGGAGCATCCCACACCTTCTACCCACAATTACGCTTATTGAGGGTCCGCTGCCGGCACGGTCCTGGGCAGAAGTTGAGGGCGTGTGGGCAGCACGAGGCCAGGCAGAGAGCATCCCCCAGCCTAGCAGGAGCTCACGCGAGCTCCCAGGCAGTTTTGCTTCCCTAGCAAAATCCAAGACCTCATCAAAGTCTGACTCAGCTCTTAGTCCCGAGGTCTGAACTGAAAGCTTGCAAATCTGCAAGGTGGGTTGGCGGGGTTGGCAGAGCCAAGGGTGACCCTCACGTTGGGGCAGTTTCGCTCTCCAGATCGCACACCGAGCCAGGTTGGTGCTGTCTGGCTCCTGAAAGTCAGGTTTGCATCAGCCCAGGAGGGCTGACCCGCCTGCACCAGCACCCTCCCTCCTCCAGTCCTGCTGGCTTCAAAGCACCCAAACATCCCAGGCATCACCCATCGCTTCCAAGGGAGGAGAGATGAGCCTGGCAGAGCTCCATCCGCCCTCGCCCAGCCAGAGAGAGGTGATGTATGCTGGTTCAGCTGGAGTCGCTGTTACTAGCCAGGTCATCTTCATGTCTTTAGCTGGGGTTTGCCACGATTTCATAGAGTCATGGAATGGTTTGGGTTGGAAGGGACCTCAAAGCCCATCCAGCTCCACCCCCTGCCATGGGCAGGGACACCTCCCACTGGATCAGGGGCTCCAAGCCCCATCCAACCTGGCCTGGAACCCCTCCAGGGATGGGGGAAGTGAAAAAACTCAAAGTGAAAAAACATAACAAAGGGCATTGATGATGTCTATGCTGACACAACCCAACCCGGGAGGCACCAGGGGCCCACGGTGGATGGGGAGGACCCATCCCGTACCCCTTCGAGCTAAGCACAGCACAGGGGCCCCACCAGCATCCCTCAAACTGGAAATATGGGCTTAGGTTGGAGCACGGCTGCCAGTTCACACCCTTGTTTCTCCAGACTAATTTGCTGGTTTTATGAAATCCATTCCCCACTGTTTTCACACTTCTCTCCTTCTCTATTTATAGCCGGGTTTATTTACATGAACAGGGCACTCCGTGTACTTTCCCGTCAGCCTGCACTGGGTGAAGGCAGCAGGCAGCAAGGCGAGGAGCACCCAGGTCCTCGGCCATGGTCACCTCCTGCCCACCACGAGGGAGGCAGACAACCCTCCCCACCGGGACGGGAGCTGCTGGGGAACGAGCTGGAGCCAAATGAGCCATAGATACTTTGGACCCACACACCTCAGCGATGCAGCCGGACCAGGAGCCTGCACCTTCCCACCTTGCGGTGAACTCTTTCTTTTTGCAAGGTGGAGTGGCTATAGCAGAGATATTTTGCTGCCCTGAGCTATACCTGTCTTTCATGCCACCAGTGTGGGGATCCCCGTGGTCTCGCCGGCTCGAAAGGCGATGGAAAGAGGAAAAAAAATAGCCTTTAAGACCAGGACTTGGGGACACTGTCCTTGCCCTCTGCCCCACCGCCCAGCCAACCATGCACAGCTGAGTCATTTGACAACTGCCCATGATGAATTCCCCACTTTGCCTAATAAGGAGGATAAAAATGTGGTTTCTTTGGGTTTGGTTTTTTTTCTTTTGGAAAACTCTGACAGCTGAGCCAGGAGCCTTGAGGCTGACACAAGGGCAAGAAGATTCTCCTCTTGGAGCATCCAGGAGGGACACAGCCCCGCTGGAGTCCTGCTGCCAGCTCAGTGGGATTCGGTTCTCAAGATCAGGGACAGAGGTTGAGGTATCAGCACAAAAAAAAAAGTGGGAACGAGCTATAAATTCAGGCTGGAAAGTCAGAGATTTCCAGCAATTGGAGCGGTGAGGTTCTGGTCCAGCTTTCACGCAGGGCAGCAAGAATACTTGCAGCTGGAGAGGGGCTGACCCGATGCTGGGACTTCCTGGGGTGAAGGCTGCTCCTGCTCTCCTCCTGGGCTCTCATTGCCAGGGATCCGTGCAGGAGAGCAGGAGATCTGAGCCCAGCTGCATCCCTCCTGGCCGCGGGATGCTCAAGCCCACACGGGGCTGAGTCTCCCTACACAAGTACATGATTATTCACAGCCTCCAGCATTTGCATGGTGGAGTCACGAGTCTCACAACACCTGATCTCCCGGGAGAGCTGCCTCCTGCACTTCGGGAGGCAACGGCCCACATTCGGAAAGTGGGACTCGGTGTCTCACAGCATCCCACATCGCCCAGCTGTCATCTCCTCCCCGTTCCACACGGGGACCTGGAGAAGGGAGTCTGCCCCATCCCTGCCGCGGTGGCAAGGAAGATGCTTCAGGGCAGGGACGCAAAGGAACCCTGAAAATGCTGGAGCTGAGCATGGAAATGCTGAGCCAGCCTGCAGCATTCCTACAGTGAGTTTGCCACAGGAAAGACCAAAAGAGCTCCTCGACGGCATCGCTGAAGGACAAGCAGGCAGATGGGCTCAGCTCATGCCAAGCTGGGGTTAGGCGCGTTCCCTCCCTGTCCCCTCTCCCTTCACCAGTGGCTCATCACCGACGCGTGACTCCAGTTGGCAAGCAAGGAGGAATATCCTGCCATGCCTTCCCGGCTCCACATGCCAGTCGTGGAATAAAGCACCTGTGGTATTTCAGCAAAGACACACGAAGTTCTGTGGAGAGAGGTCAGTTGAGTCACATTAACAACTTTTTCCTCCAGTTAGCAGGTCTCAACGTAGCTGATTACTCATCAGCCCACTAATAGACTCACTCACACAGCACTCCCTGGATCAAGCAGCAGCAATTGTCTGTCTTGTCTTATTAACCTCAAAGAAGGATCCGACTCTGGTAATGTGATACCCCATCCTTATCTCGTCACCTATTTCTCCAGGCAAAATATGTCTTCTCCCCAGTGTGGGGCATCCCTGTCCCAGCACCAGCCAGGGGAAGGCGATGCTGATGGGCTCAGCCTCACCAGACCTGGGGCAGACACAGCCTAGATGGGATGGGAGACCCCAGCCCCACAGCAGACATCTCCCTGCACGGTGAACGGGGATTTACTCCCCTGAGCAAGGGCAGCAGGGCGTCACTGACCCCCCCGGGGACCCATCTCACCCCTAGCACGAGATGGGGTGCTCTAGCCCCACCCCATCCTATTACCCCACAGTGCGGCATTTCTTTCCCCCCCATCCCTGAGGCTGGCAGGGGTCCCAACCCCAACTCTAAAGAGATGCTGAAGCGTGTTCTGCTCTGTCACCAACTTCAGCCCCCTCCAGCCCGGCATCATTGCTCTGCTGTTCCCACCCCCCCACCAGTACCCCGGCACTGCCGCCCACCCCATTACTCACTGGGCCTCTCTGGCATTGGGAACACACCTCCCCGTGCGGGGAGCATGGGCACAGCACGTGCTCCTGGGGGCTGGGGGACTTGTCATCGGCACTGTCATCGCCATGAGTAACGGCACTTTGTCTTGGCTTTCCCTAGCACATCCCCAAAAAGCCGGGAGTACGCATCTCGCCTTGCAGAGAGAGGGGGGAGAGCACAGCAGCTGCTCAGCTACCGCCTCCCCTGCGCCGTGGGGAAACTGAGGCACGGGGCTCCAGCAGCAGGCTTGCCCTGTTAGAGAGTTCCCAGGGGGGGACAGAGACAGGCTGGGCCACCTCAAAAGTGCTACGGCAGGTTGGGGAGGAGAGGTGACTCACTGAAGGTCGGGCGGCGAGGCTGGCTCAGCGCTGCGAGGCAGACGCCGCCACTGTCCTGATGCTCCAACCTCTTGCCCTGGCATCCTTTCCAGCCCCTGCACATGCGGCGTGTCATCAGCTGTGACACACTCTGCTGACGTCCCTGAATCATGTGGCATCAACCTTGCTGGTAATTACCGGCAGCGGCGGGAGCTCTTCTCCCTTCCCTCTTCCCCGTTCCCCGCTGCAGCCAGGCTGCCCACCCAAGCCCTGCACGGCTGCTGCATCCTTCATCCTGCGAGGTGCAACCAGCCAGCACCCCAAATCACACACTCGGGGCTTGCCGGGGAACAGCAGCACCCCAAATTGGGGGGGGAAAGGGGGGGTTAACACACAGCACTCCCCCAAACCCTGCTCCCTGTGCCAGGAAGGGAGATCCAGGTTGCAAAACCTTCTGCAGTGCAACCATTGCCCCCTCAAAATCCCAGCAGCGAGGGCACGTGCTGGCCCAGCCGCGTGAGGGGACAATCCTGATGGGGTGCCCTCTGGAGCTGAACCCCACAGCACCCCAAGAAGGGGATGTAAAGGCTGGTGGAGGGCAGTGAAGGGGGTTACAGCCTGCCTGAGGAAGAGGGGGAGCAGGCTTGGAAAGGGCTTTTGCTGCCAGAGAGAAGAGCTCTCTTGTAACGTGCCAAGAGGCAGAGGAGGCTCAGAGGAGCCTTTGTTCTGAGGGGAGCAGACAGCGGCTGCAGAGAGCTGGAGCCACGCACCTCCCCACCCGAGCTGCACAAACCACTGCTTTTCTCCCTCCAGCATCGCTCGGGGGGCTCAGCAGAGTCTAAGTACAGCCCCCGATGTCTGAGTAGCCGGAGACATCCCTTGCGGGATCGCTTCCCCATGGCCATGCCAAGTATCCATCGGAAACCAAGCTGCAGGGAGCAAACTGGAGGAGAGCGGGGGGGATGTAGAGCAGCATCCCCTGCACTGCTCCCTGCCCCATGGTGGGTGCGCAAATCCTCACCTCCTGCAAACAAGAGCAGAGAGATACCTCTAAAAGGATTATGGGAAGCCACAGCCCTCCCAGCTGTCTGCTCTTGCGTTTGCACATGAGCCCAGGCAGGGCGTAAAGAGGTCATGGCCCTTCCATGGGTCCCCTCCAGCCACAGCCCTGACGCCGCAATGAAGGGCTCAAGGAAACACAGTGTGCCCGTTTCCCATTCTGCCTCGTAGCGCACGGCCCGGGACCCACTAGAGGTTCCTGGCTCAGCACCCTGTGCCCCCAGGCTCAAAGCATCGTAACGACGGCTCAAAACCTGCCCAGGGACTCCACAGTCATGGGGAGGAAACCTCCAGCCAGAAATCACAAACGCAGTGACAGCAGATCCGGAGACCTTCCAGGTCACCCCAGCCATGGCATTCCCAGGGGACATCAGACAATTGGCCAACGCAGAGAGAGGTGGCAGCTCTCCAGGGCTCTGCTGAGGACATGGGGGTCCCGCACCAGAGGGACACACAGCTCCCAAGGTCATCTTTTCAACCCAGACAGCGCAAACTAGTGACACGAGTCGGCTGGTTCTCAGCCCACCACTGAAACCACCCCAGTGAGCCAGTGTGGCTGGGGAGCATCACGACTGCTGCCGGCATCGCTTCCCCGCAGCTGGGCTTGGCCCCGAGTTGGCTTCCCCCGCTGCGCTCCCTCCCCGCCAGGCAGCAATCAGCCCTGCATTCAGAGGGCTGCCAGGGAGGATGATTAGGCAGCGAGTCAGACCACTTTGGGGACAAATGTGCAATCAGCCCCAGGGAGCGTGTCTAGCTTCCCTGGAAAGCCAGAACAGTCCCACGGGACACCCCGAAGTGGGGCTCCAGCATGGGTAGCACCCACCCGGCTTTGCTGACTCTTCTCCATCCCCACAAGCAACCCCACGGGGATGCTCACGCACTCCCACATCATCCTCCTGACCCACAAACTCCTCGATGCAAAGCTCCCCTCACCATCTACGCTGATGAAAGGGTTGAGGATGGCCCTGGGAGAGGAACAGCTGGAAATCCAGGTCTCCAGCCTGTTTCAGACAGCAGCAGGACAGCTTTTGGGGCTCCGAGAGCACGGACCGCGTGGCGGCTTGTGGTTGATGTGCCCAGGACTCGCTCACCTGCAACAGCATCCCCAATAACAACCAGGGCAGCACAACAGCCACTCTCCAACGCTCCAGGTTCAGGGAGAGCCCCACCGTTGCTGCTCTGACCCCATTTCCCATGGATTTGATCCCCTAGATCACATCCACCCGCACCCTTTCCCTCTCAGTCTCGGGTTCTGGTGTGTTGCTACTGCCGCACACTGACATTTCTTTCCCCGGATGCCACTTATTTATAGCATGCCTGACCTTTTCCCCAAGTTTACATCCTCCTTTCTCTTCTCTCCCACCCACCCAGTGCTGAAAACCACCCCCAGCTTTCTCCTAAGCCCAGACGTTCCCCAAGCCCCACACGGGATGCAGATCTCCAGCATCCCCACAGACAGCACGTGAGGACAAAGCTAGGAGTGTCCATGGGGCAGGAGCCCCCTCCTTCCTTCTGCAGGGAACAGCTTCCAATTAAACCAGCTGCCTGGCTGCTCTTTGAAATCCAGATGGCCCCATAATTCTTGCTGGAGAAGAGCGGAAAGGCCGTTCCACCGCAGCCCCCCGCGAAGGCAGAGCTGGGGAAAGCAGCAGCCTTGCTCTCTGCGGGTGGGATTTGCCAGGCTGGAAGGGCAAAGGAGAACTGGGAAAGTTTTGGCACAGGAGCATTGCAGCCCAGCTCAGGTTCCTCAGGTTGTGGGGAAATCTTGCCTTTTTTTCTCCCCCATCAACAGCAAGACCTGACTCCTATCAGGATCCCCCATCGCTTGCTCCTTGGGAATTGCACCTTGCAGGCACCTCCCAGCACCCAGCCTCTGCCCCACATGAGGAAAACCACTTCCTAGGGTTGAAGATCCTTCTCCAGTGGCAAGAAGGAGGGAAAGCACCCTAGGAAAATACCTAACATCAGGAGCCAGTCCTTAGCGGTGTCAAACCCATTGTTCCTGCAAGCCTGGAGGCCTTTGGGCGCTGAAGGACATCCCCACTGCTGGGGCAGCGAAGCCCCTTGCCCTCCCCGCTGTCTGTCTGTCCGTCCATCCCTCCGCAGGCGATGGGCTCTGGCGGCTGCTCCCGCGCCCTGACCCCACGGCAGCCGGCGCCGCGCCGCCTCTGCTGCTCTAATTACTCCTCTCGCACCCAACGCAGGGCCCTCCGACCAAATAACGATCGGTTCTTCGCTCCAGCCCGATCGATGCCATCGATTGAGGCATTAGAAAGACAAACCCGGCTCCAACCCTGGGAAGGCGACGGCAGCCTCGGGGAGGATGCCACTGTGCATGGCAAGATGCGGGATGCACGGAGCTGCTTCCATTTGATGCTTTCCATCCCAAACGCTGTATGGACTGGGCAAACACCTCTGAGGACCTGAAAGCACCAGCTCACTTGATCTTTGGCCATGGGATACAAGACAAGCAGCATCAGGGACCAAGCTCCTGAACAGCAGAGCCCTGACCTGCCAGAAATCGCTGGCGCTGGAGATCTTCCTTTCCCCAAACCTCCTCCCCCTCAGCTTGACTCCCACTCTCATCAGTAAGGATTTTCTCTTAACCTGCTGAATCAGCAAATCCAGCCCATAACCAGGGCTGCATCTCGGCCACCTGAATTAATTACCAGCGATGGTATTTAACAGCGCAGGCAGCTGATGAACCTGGGAGCTGAGAGAGCTCCCCCGAGCAGCCTTGCATGGGATGGGGAGGCTGTGGTCCTCCCTTACTCCAGCACAGGGCTGAGCTCCTCCATCACCCGCCACGAGGCACCGAACCCCAGTTTGTATCCGTGCTCCCCAGTAGCCGCAGGCAAGGCTGCAGCAGGGAATAATTGAATCAGAGCCCCAACAAAGGGATAACTGGATAAACCTCCCCCCGACCCAGCGTTACGCAGATGGGAAGCAGGCAGGGGTTTGCCCCTACAGCCCCCTCCTCCTGCGCCTCCCGGGAGCGACTAATAGACCCCGCACGAGGAAATTACAAGGAATTTGCAGCCATCCCATCTAATCCACAGGGGAGACATTGGAATCCTACAAGGAGCATTTGGCTTCTGGGTACAGAAGAGCTTAGAGACATGCAGAGGCATTAAAAACCCACATGGGGATTAAGCTGGGAAGTGGGAAGGCAGAGCACAGCTGGAGACCATGGGTGGCCTCGGGAGAAGATGCTTGGGGCTACTCGAGGGCTGTGGGTAGATGGGCTTTAGGTAAAGTCTAACTGTCCCCAGAGCCCTGATCCAGCCTCGGAGCCCCAGGAGGCGGGGGTGGAGATGGGAATGCATGGGATGCTGCAGGACAGGTGGGATATGATCAAAAATGTGGTGGGTTTTAGGCTCGGATGTCCTAGCAAGAACCAGACACTGCAGCCCATCCACCAATCCACAACCAGGTACAAGCACCGAGCCTTGGGGCAGGGCAGAGTGAGCCCCGAGCATCCCCCATGGCCAAGTCCACACTGGTGGGGTCTTCCAAGGATAGACTTCGGCAACATCCCCTCATCATTTGGGATTTATTCTGATCATCTCTAATCCTCTGTCTTGATTGCAGAGGCTCCCAATCTCATTAGCTGGGCTACGCTGGGCTGTTATTTATGCTGGGGGTGAACGGGTGTTTAAAATTGATATTAATCCCATCTCGATAATCTGGCATTTATCGATTTATTTGGTTTTAACCTTGTGCTTTATTAAGATGAGCCAAGGCAGATAGCCGCTTATGGGGGCAGCTCCAGCCCTGCATTCTCTCCATCCTGAGCAAACCTTCGGAGATGCGACGCCCTGGTGACACCAAAAGCTCCCAGAAGGCTGGTAGACCCCAACCCACAGAGGTGATGCTACCTCTGGACGTTGCAGACTGTGAGCATCACTGGGGGTACGCGAGATGCCCAGCTCTCACAGCAGCACCAGCCCCCAGCTGCTCTCCTTTAAACCCATTATTATCATTTTTCTTAATTATTCCAGAAAGAAGCAGCTTCCGCTCAGCGCGTTTGGGGACATCGGTGCTCGCGATTGCCTGATGAGGAAGGAGCCATTAGCACCCCGTCAAAACAGCTTCTCAAAAACCAGCTTTGACAAAATTGTCACAGGAGAGGCAGGGAGCCCTGCGCAATTGTACATCATTTTGACAGCTCGCATTAAAGCGACTTCAGGCACCTCTGGGAAATTACCTCCCTGTTAAACAGAGCTCGCAACGAGCTCGACGTCTGAGGGGGGCAATTTGGCCTTGCTAAGGCAAACCAGGGCAGGAGGGTCTTCCTCAGGGTGCTACCATGCATATGTTTGTGCATCAAAACCACAGCCCTGTGCCTCAGTTTCCCTACGCGCAAAGCCCTCTTGGGTCCACAGGCCAAGGATGCTCACAGAGGGATTTCCTCCAGCTCCCCTCTTCTAACTCCTAGGAATTAGCCACCTCTTTGCTGCAGCTCGGAGGTACCGGCTGTTTACCTGCCTACTCTCTAGACCCTTGGCAAAAAGCAAAATGCCAACAACTTCTGGAACAGCTCGTGTTTAGCTTGGCAGGACAGCAATTGTTCCCGTATTGCAAATGCATCTATCGCACAGAATGTTTTGAGCGAAAGCAAATTGTTCTCCCCAGTCCTGCTACAGCAACAGCTTGAGGCACATCAAGATGGGCTTTTCAGGGTGAAACCACCTCCAAAGGCTTCCTAAATTGTCATAGAATGGTTTGAGTTGGAGGGGGCATTAAAGATGATCTCATTCCAACCCCTCTGCCATGGGCAGGGACACATCCCACTGGATCAGGTTGCTCAAGATCCCATCCAAACTGGCCTTGAACACCTCAGGGATGGGGCAGTCGTGACTTCCTTGTGCAAGTGAATCATGAAGTGGGAGAAAAGCAGTTGTAGCATCCCAGCCCCATAGCAAACCCATCCCTCGATCCCAATCAAACTGCTCCGGACACATTTGAGCCCAAAACTGGTGAGTTTTTTGCACGAGGCAGGAGAAAGCTTGGTGGAACAGAGCCAAGGAGTCAAGCGTCGGGCTTGAACGAGCTCCATCAAGTGCCTCGAGGTGCTCATGGGTTGAAACGCAACGCAGAGGCAGTTATCTGAGGGAGATATCTGAGGATGCAGTGGGCGCCTCGGTGGCCACGCTGTATTTTTAGCTCCCGGTTTTATTTAAGAACCGATGGTTTAATAAGGAGGTTGTTTTAATTGGAACTCAAATCACTGGGGAAAACACAAGGAGGGGGAGTAAATATATAAAAATAGTCATGTTTCTAAAGGTTCCGTGGTACCTGCCTAATTAAATGGTGTGTTTTAATTACAAATCCAAGTTAGTGCCATTTATAAGAAAAATAACCCACAGGCATTTCCCTGGATTTGAAGAGCAGTTGACACCGACTTGGAAAAAGAAGTTTGGACCCTCTCATTTGCCACAGCGCCAAAGCAGATTGGGAGACACAACAGGACAGGCCACAAGCACAGCAAGAACGAGAAGAAATAGGAACGCACTGACATGAGGAGGCGATGCAGAAAACAACTCCATGGAGAAAATGAAGAGTTGAAAGGCAGAGGTGATGCCAATCTCTCCTCTTAAACCCCTGGTACTGACGAAGCTGGGAGGAGATCCACCACTTGGACAAGAACCCACCTGGAGTACTTGAGTTCAGTTCTGGAGTCCTCAGCATGGGAAGGACATGGATCTGTCGGAGTGAGTCCAGAGGAGACCACAAAGAGGATCCAAGGGCTGGAGAACCTCCTGTACGAGGACAGGCTGAGAGAGTTGGGGTTGTTCATCCTGGAGATGAGAAGGCTCCAGGGAGACTTTAGAGCAGCTTCTGAAAGTGGCTCCAGGAAAGCTGGGAGGGGCTCTGGATCAGGGAGGGCAGGGAGAGGACAAGGGGAACAGTTTTCAGCTGAAACAGGGGAGATTGAGATGAGATCTCAGGAAGAAATGTTTTGCTGTGAGGGTGGGGAGCCCCTGGCCCAGGTTGCCCAGAGCAGTGGTGGCTGCCCCATCCCTGGAGGGGTTCCAGGCCAGGTTGGATGGGGCTTGGAGCCCCTGATCCAGTGGGAGGTGTCCCTGTCCATGGCAGGGGTGGGACTGGATGGGCTTTAAGGTCCCTCCCAACCCAAACCATTCTATGATTCTATGAAAAGAGACGAATGTTTTATGGTTGGCCTGGTGGGAGAGTTTTCCATACTGCCTGTGACACCCTTAAAATAAGGCAGGTGGAATAGGATAACTCCCAAAATGCCGAGTGAAAAGCTGCTTCAGTTCCCCATCAGCCCATCTTATCAGGTAGATGTATAGAGGAGCCAACGGAGATCAGGAGGTTTGAGTTCAATACCCACCTGCAGCTCCTGAAGGTTCCTCACTCATTGTTCCTACCAGGGAAACCCTTGGTTGGAGGTCCTGACCATCATTCTGACCCAAAGCGGATCAGCAGGAGGTCGCTATTCCCCAGGACACAGGTGAGGGAATCTGGTGGTACCTGTAAGATGTTCCTCAAAGCCAGATACGCACAGCCCAGGATCTGGGACAGAGCTAAGTAATGATCAGTAAAATACGAGAGGAAATAGAGACATCAAGACACATGCATTAAGATGTCAACCACTTGGGCACATCACAGGAACAAAAAGCCACTTTCTTGTGTTATTCCAGACATGTTCATTCCTGCACTGCCAGCGTCAGGCATCACCTCTCCAGGCACTGGCTTCCCAGGGCTGGATCTTTTTTGGGGTTAAAGACATCCAAGGGCTTTTCAGCCTCACTTTCTCCATACCCAAGAGATGTAGAGCTGCCACCAGTAGCTGTGACTGACAGCTCCCTGCTTAGCGCTTCAAAACCTCTCCCCAGCAATCACCTCCACAAAAAAAAAAGTTATTAAGAAACGTCTTTTGTCTGGAAGGGATTAGAATGGCACTCATTAAAAAAAAAATTGGCATGAAGAACCACGTATATTGCAAAACAAAATGTGTTGCTTTTTAATATGTTTTTATAACCCAAACAAATTTGTTTCTCACATTCCCAGGCTGGAAAAAGGAGCCGTCCGACAGTTTAGGATTGCAGTTTGCAGTCAGCTCCGCCAAAGAATCTGTTGCAAAGCTGTCGCAGGAAATAAATGCCGTTTCCCTGCTGTGCCGCAGCTCCGCCAGCACTCCGGTCACCGCTCCATGGTTTGCATGATGGTTGTGGCTCCCAGCGCCGCTGCAAGGTGGTAGGGAAGGCGAGCGGGAGCTCAGAACCACAGGGAAAAGAGTCAGGGACCAGCAGCCACACGTGCCTGCATCACCTCTGGCTGAAGGACACGGTGGCCTTGCACAAGGCTTGGTGCATAAAGCTCAGCCTCTGCAAGGGCATCGCCCCATCTCTTACTCTTGGTTTACCAATTGCATCAAGCTCCACGTGCTGTGGCCTCGCCGGAGCGTCCACGCACTGCCCGTGCCGTGGTTCGGGAGCACAGAAACCCCTGGCTGATCTCTCATCCCCATGTGCTCATTCCTCTACCAGCATCTGCGTTTTCCGCTCATCACCTGGGGCTGAATCCTCATCAGCGAAAAGGGATGGAAAAACCGCAGCAGATGGATGTATTCTTTATTTTACTAGAAACAAAGACGCGGCCTCAGCTCCTTGAACCCTCGCAGAGATGCAAAGGCACTTGAATACACAAACACCTGCAAAGGCAGAGTGGGGGATGCAGCACCAGGCACAGCCAGAGCAGCCCCACAACCTAAATCCAAGGCAGGCTGGAGTGCTGGGAAACATCCATGAGAATCATAGAATCCCCAGGTTGGAAAAGACCTCTTGGATCATAGAGTCCAACCATTCCTATCTGCCACTAAACCATATCCCTGAGCACCGTCTTTTAAATACCTGCAGGGATGGTGACTCAACCACCTCTGAGGACCCACCACAGCCTGCTTCAGAGTCAGTCCCACCAGAGCAAACCGTGGCAGGGAAAGCAGAATCATGGAATAGTTTGAGTTGGAAGGGACCTTAAAGATAACTTAATTCCAACCCCCTGCCATGGGCAGGGACACCTCCCACTGGCTCAGGGGCTCCAAGCCCCATCCAACCTGGCCTGGAACCCCTCCAGGGATGGGGCAGCCACCACTGCTCTGGGCAACCTGGGCCAGGGCCTCCCCACCCTCACAGGGAAAAAAATGACCCTCATATGGGAAAAATACCCAGAACCAAGCATCCTTTGGGAAGAGGAGGAGGCAGCTTGATTCCCTCCCTGACGTACCATTCCTCCCTCAAAACTCCACGCCCTGGTTTTTATCGTGAGCAGTGAGATGGAGCACAATAGGCAGTTCCCAAATTACCTGCGCAGGCATCGCAACTGGTGGAGCCGGAGACTCCTGGCTGGTTGCCTGAGGGGCAACAAAGAAATGACCCCCTTCCCCGCAGGAACGGTGCCTGGAGCAGGCAGGGAACCATCCCAGCCCACCCAGCAGGGATGTAGGAGCTCGCTCCGCATTGTGCTCAGAGAATGGCTGATTCACACTTTTTTTTCCAGGCATCCCCTGCAAATCCTTGGATGAAGACAAAACTCAACGCTAAGCGGGTGTCCTCCACCATGCACCACGCTGGGCTTCCCTTCAGGAGGGATGCAGCGAGCCAAAACTGTGTATTTCTTTGTAAAGACACAAGAAAAGGCCTTACAACTTAATTAAAGAGAACTGAGCCCCCCTGCGATAAATCAGCCCAGACACACGCTCCTCTCCCCGACTGCAGTTCCAACCCTCAGAGCCGGCTTATTTTTAGGCAGTACTGAAAAAGTCAAGTCTATTTTAACAATATGATTTTGCACTTAATTTTAAGTCTTTAAATGATGCAAACTGCTGGATCAAGGGCAGTGGAGACTCAGAAAAGGAGCAAGAATCCCCCAAACGAGCCAGGTTAGAAGCTGGGGATGGGGAAATCGGAGTAAAGGCAGTGAAAAAAAGGTCCCAAAGAGGAGGAAAAGTCAGGACAGGTTTCAGATCACTTTCTGCCATAGTAGGGCACACTGGGCACCTGCAAATCATAGATGGTCCTGAGTTGGAAGGGACCCACAAGGATCACCAAATCCATCCAACCCCTGTCCCTGCACAGGACAACCCCAACATTTCCACCATGGGGCTAAGAGCATTGGCCAAAGGCTTCTGGAATATTGTCAGGCTGTGACTGCTTCTCTGGGAGCTGTTCCAGTGCTCCACCACCCTCTGAGTGAAGAACCTTCTCCCAGTGCCCAACCTAATCCTCCCCTGGCATCTTCCTGCCATTCCCTTGGGTCCACAGAGAAAAGCTCAGCGCCTGCTCCTCCTCCTCCTCCTCTTGTGAGGAAGCTGTAGACTGATAGGAGGTCTCCCCTGAGTCTCCTCCAGGCTGAACAGACCCAGGGACTTCAGCCACTTCTCATACCGCTTCCCCTCTAAACCCTTCATTCACTTTGTGACCTTGGTGATGGTGCAGTCACACCAGAAGGAGGGGGAGGGCTCAGAAAGGAGGGGATGCCCCCAAAGGACTGGTAGGGCAGGACAGCCCAAAATCAGGCAACCAACACAAAAATCAAGCAACCAGCACTTCATTCTGCTTCCAACCAAGGCTGGATCTCAGGAAACCACCTCACTGCCTGTCCTCTGGTCATGTCCAGGGGGTAGATGGGGACTTCAGCTGGCATCACGCCCTGCCAGGGAACCCCTTGGGGCTGGGACAGGGAAACCAAGCCATTTTTACATTTAATAGCTGTTATTAACTATTCATGTGTGCCTGCACCTTGCTGCATGCCAGGCCGTGCTCGGGAAGAGCAGCTGCATCATCGGCACAGGACATGGACCTCCAAGGTGATGGCAATTGCACCTCGAGGCTGCTGGGTGGGAACAGGAGGAAGGAGTCAAGGCAGAGCACACAGGATTGCAATGCCGTTAGGAAGAGCTGATGGAAAAGAATAATTCAAGCTCTCCAAAGCTTGAGGCAAGCTGAGTGCTGGGGGGCTGCAGCCCAGGACCTGTCAGAGAGGTTCTCCTGTGAGGGTGGGGAGGCCCTGGCCCAGGTTGCCCAGAGCAGTGGTGGCTGCCCCATCCCTGGAGGGGTTCCAGGCCAGGTTGGATGGGGCTTGGAGCCCCTGATCCAGTGGGAGGTGTCCCTGCCCATGGCAGAGTGGTTGGAACTGGGTGGGCTTTGACTTTTCTTCTAACCCAAACCTATTTATGATTCTATGAAACCTCTCAGGGAACCCCTCCTGCACCCTGCAGACAACTTGTCAAAGTAGATCAGCTCTGGGAACAGCCCATGCACTTTGCTCCACAATCCTCATTTCATTTTGGGGGAGCACAGCCCCCTCTCCAGCCCCTCTCCCTCTGCTCATCACCACCACAACCCTCCCCAACCCCCTGCCCATTGCTCCCAGCCCTTAAAACCTTCCCAGGCTGCACCTGAGGCCACTCACGCACACGCAGAGTTAAACAATAGCATCCATGCTTTATTAATTTGCAAGGATAGAGGCAATTAACAGCACTTTGTCTTGAAAAAAAATAAATCCTAATTGGTTTTCTGCCAAATCTCCTACGGACACGGGTCTCTGCTCGGGTAACTCTTCACACCAGCAACCCCGCGAGGGGATTAGAGCAGTGGGACACGCAGATGCCAGCGGATATTTATGACTGCTACGAGATAAATAGCAAGGTGACGTGGGTGACGCTTATCCCCCAGCAGCGCTCCATCACCACAGCCTCGCTGCGCTGAAGGCATGATAATGGCTCCGAAATGTTCAGCGTGATGGATGCAGCGCCAGAGTGGCAGTTGCTGGGGCAACCGGTTGCAGAGGTACCCGGTCCTCCCCTCGGATGGGCTCCAGAGTAGACGGGGCTCCCCTGCGCAGGCCAGGCGAGGACAAGCTCATCAGTAAAAGAGCAGCGTTGCACAGCACGCTGAATTATTATGGGTTACTGCAGTTTAATTGCTTCACAGGGGCTTGTGGGTACATTAAAAAGAAGAATATTAGGGTTGTGCCAAAGGTGGAGAGTAAGGACCCCCCCGTCGGTGCTGCAGCAAGACTCAAGATACACAAATTCAGCGCTTACTGCTCAACAAAATCATAGAATCATGGAATGGGTTGGGTTGGAATGGACCTTAAAGCCCATCCAAACCCCCTCCTGCCACGGAGGGGGACACCTCCCACTGGATCAGGGGCTCCCAGCCCCATCCAACCTGGCCTGGAACCCCTCCAGGAGTAACCCAGGGCGCTGCAGGCAGGGAAGCCAACCCAGAGCCTGTGAGGCAGCGGGGAATTCACCGCTGGATCTCTCTGGATAGTGAGGTTTTGCTTCCCAGGAGCGGGGGTCACAGCACAAGCACATTCACCAGCACCTGCAGAGCCACACGGGGAGCAGTGCAGTGCCAAAGCAGCCAGGGAAGGTCTGCTCCAGCCCTAAACTGCCTTTCTTGTTGCACACCAAGCAACACAAGCACATTTTGCTGCCCATAACCAAAGACGTGGATGAACAGGACACCCCTAAGAGACCAGCGCAGCCACTCCGTTCCCCAATCCCCATCCCCTGGAGCTCAGCTCCGTACCTAAACCACTTCACTGCAACTCAGACACTGTGGAAAGCCGGATGCTGCTGGAGAAAGACCCCCTCTGCCAGCTCTCCCTACCCCAAAGCACACACCAAGGCCTGCTTCCCAAGGGAAGGAACAATCCCATTGCAGCCAGCATCCCCCATCCCAACCGCACCACCAGTACCTGGCCAGGAGAGCCCCAGGGATGCAGAGCCAAACTGGAGCTGAGGCAGAGCAGCAGAAGGAATTCATGACCCCTACTCCCCTATTTAAAGCTTCATTCCCCACAGCTGCAGCCCCTACGGGTTCGGGAGGCTCCAGGTGCTCCCAGTCAGGGTTCTTGTTGCTCCTCTATCCTTCCCCACCCCACATCTCCCTCCTGCTGGCAGGCATCGCCTTGGGAACGCTGTCCCCCCTTCATCCCCATCACCCACAGGAGCCCCTGTGCTTCTGAACTGGGGCAGCAATTTGCTCCCCCATTTAAAATCCCCCTCACCACTCAAACCCACGTTGATTATTTTGCTCCATTAAGAAGCAACATCCGTGGTGGCAAATCCGACAGCGGCTCATCCCTCGCCTCTGCTGCCCTTCTCCAGCACCCTTCCATTAGTGCCTCCATCCATCCCGCATCAGCGTAGCCGAGAGCTTCTTAAAAGGTCTTTAAGCCAGGAGTAAACCTCGGAGCGGGGGATGCATGCACCCAGCCCACCGGAAAATCCCACACCGGCACGATGCCAGCGCCTGCACGGAGGCGTGTGCCCGTGGCGGTTGGATTCCAGCTAAAGCCCCAGCCTCAGTTGTGCCCTGCCCATGGAGGAGGCACATCATGGGGATGGGGCTTGGGGACATCCTTTGTGGAGTGACCTGGAGATCATAGAATGGTTTGGGTTGGAAGGCGCCTTTACAGGTCATTCAGCCAAAGCCCTGCAGCGAGCAGAGACATCAACTGGATCAGGTCGCTCTGAGCCCCATCCAACCCGACCTCGGATGTTACCAGGGATGGGGCACCCACCACCTCCTTGGGCACCCTCAGCATAAAATATTCCTTCCTAATAGCCAATCTAAACCTCTTCTGGGGCAGGGAAGTGCAAGAGGCTGCCCACTCATGCCCAGAGCAGAGGACCTGTGGGCAGCAGTGTCCAACCACAACCCCACAGATCATCAGCATCACTGAAATCCCTCCTTGCTGGCTCAGGGTTGCCCAAAAAGCTCAGTCTGGCAGCCCTGGGAGAAGGCAGGGATGAAAAGGTCCTGGTGTTTGCTGCCCCCCAACCCCACTCGCCACCTCCTGGTTGGGAGCCTCCCACCACAATCTGGCCTTCCTGCATCTCCTCCTTGGATTAATCCCCTCCGATTTGCCCCACCAGAGGGCAAACGAAGGCACCAGCTGCACCAGCATCTCCATCGCCAGTGGTAGCCACAGAATCACAGAATCACCAGGTTGGAAAAGACCCACTGGATCATCGAGTCCAACCACTCCTAAGACTCCCTAAACCATGTCCCTAAGCACTTCATCGTAGTGATACAGGGAGGAGGAGGCTGGGAAGGGGATGTGGGCTGTCACCCCTCAAAGGGAAAATTAAGCCCCCCTATGTCCCTGCCCTCCTCCTCCTCCCCGGTCCTCCAGGCTGATGCGCGAAGAATAAACCCTTTTGCTGACGGGGCTGAGTAATGCTCTGAGCCGCTCCTCCCCGGCAGTGAGTAATTGTGCTTTTGTCTCCTTCGCCAGCACAGTGTTAGCTGGGGACAAGATGCTCCCAGTCAGCCCTGTAGCCACCTCAGCTCCTGACCCAGCAGGGCAAGACCTGGGTCATCATCCTGGAGGTGACACCTTGGAGGTGACACACGGTGGTTTCACATGGTGCCGCCTCTGCCCATGGCATCATGGCAAGGGGTGTCCACCTGGGGACATCTAGGTGACATCTGGGCAGCATCCTCCCCCTGGGGGTTGGTTGGAGGGACACCTGGGCTCTTCTCGCAGCTCAGCTGGACCCCACAAAGCATCAGGTCCCTGGAGACGCACATCCCTGCTGGGTGCCATGGAAACGCGGCTCCTGTAGGGAAAAAAAATGTCTCTTCCACCTGGTTTTTCCTCCTTCCCAAGGAAACACCAAAGTGCAAAGGGTTTGACCCCAGCCATGACGGGTTGCCTTCACGTCTTGTCTTCAGCTGCCTGGAATTGGGGGGGTTTCTCTGCTGGCTGTCCTTCCCAGACCACGTCTAGGGGTGCACGGGTCAAGCGCTGAGGGATGCCAGAGCATCCTTCCCTGCCGGTGGGTGCTGAGTCACTTGGTGCTGTTGGTACCCAGGCTGCAGTGGCAGCGCAGGGCTGGCGGGCGGCTCCTGCTCCGGCACCCACACAGCAGATGGTGAGCCTCTCGCCTTGTGATTTGATATATTTTATTTATTTTTGGCTGTTATTTCAGTTCACATCCCCCTCTCCCTCCCTTCCCCCTGCTGTGTCCCCTTGCCACCTCCTCCCAGGAGGAGAGGAGAGGGTGGCTGTGGTGAGCACTGGGTTTTTCCATAAGGGAGCAGGGATTTCAAGGTGTCCTTGCAGCTCTTGGTGGCTTCCCTGGGGCACATCGCAGGCTGGCAGAGGACGGCACTGGATGGTGCACCGGGGTCTGGCCAGCCTTGGGGCTTCCCCTGCCACCAGCGCCACCGGGGTGGGTGGTGATCTCTCCCATCTGAGGTCTACACGCTCCTACCCAGCACGTGCTGGCCCTGAGGACCTGGTGAGGGGCGAGGTCTCAAGGGCGCTGGCGAAGAGACCAACGCCTGCCCCATCACCCAGAGCCTCCCTGAAGGGCCGCAGCAGCACCAGTTTGCTGGTTCGCAGTTGGATTTCCAGCGGGCAAGTGACTGGTGCCACCAAATCGATGTGACATCCCTCCTCAGGGCCCGCGTTGTCCTTTGCAGGGTCCATAAGACCCCAGTGCCGCAGGGAGGACCGATGTCCCTAGCAAGGTCCTGAATGTGGGGCACGGCCACGAGCTGCGACTCGATGCAGAACTTTCTCCCCCCACCCAACTGCCGAGGGCGATCAGCGCTAACGGAGAGCGTGGCGATGAGGTTCTTGGATGCTCCTGCAGGAATTCGGTTTCTCTTCCACTCCTTTCGCCGTGGCTGCGCACATCCAAGCCAAGGGAGAAGCCTCTCCGCGCTGTTACGGCTTCAGCAGCTCAGCTGCGCTGAGGAAAGAAAAAGAAAGAAAAAAAAAAACCCCAGCGCGAGCAAGACAGACTATAAATAAAAGCTGGAGAAGTGGGAGGCAGCAGCCACAGGGGCTTTCTGAAGTGGCAAGAAAAGCAGGTGCATGTTGGCTCCGGCACACGATGGCTTTGTGTTTCCCGAAGAAGCCCGGGTATCCCTAATAGCCAGGATCCGGGCGGGAGCGCCGCTGGGAAGGCGTCTGAAGAGCAAATGCTGCGCGGAAGGGATGGGAGCATCGCCAAGCTGAGGGCACGGAGGGAGGAAAGGATGGAATGAAAGGCTGCGCAGGGGCTGCTGGCACTAACGTAGCCCCGGTGGCTTCAGGTTTAATGGAACACATGGGATCCTCCAGCCAAAAAAATTGCTCCTGGAATTAATGGTGGATGGAGGGAACTGCCAGAGCTCAACAAATCTCAGCTGTGGATGCATCCAAACCAGGTTTCCCGTTCCCCCCAAAAAGGGCAGATGGGCGTTGGCAAATCTCCAGCCATGTGGAGCAGTAGAAGAAGGAGAAACTCTTGCCACCCCTGGGGGTCACCCGGAGCTGCCAGGGATGAGAACCCCGTATTCCGCCTGTGCCTGCTGCACGCAAGCAGGGAAGGAAGAGAAGGAGACAGATGGGCAGCGATAGAAACATAAGTTAACTCGAAGGAAGCGGATAAACAGCAGGCAGGGAGCAGATCCCAGCACATATGCTGTGCCGCAGCCAGCCAGGAGCAGGGGGGTTCCTTGCCATCCCTGCTCCACGTCCCCATGGAGGGGCCTGAGCTGTGCGGAGAAATCGGCAGCAGGAGGGAGGTGAGAGCTTGTGGGGTTCGGAGCCAGGGCTCGCGGCAGAGAAACGAGAGGGCAGCCTGGAGTATCCGGGACAAGAAGCTCAGAGGCAGCTCATGGCCACAAGGCACAGTGGAAGCCAAAAGCCAAAGCTGGACAAACATCTGCAAGATGGACACGACTGCTGGCTTGGGAAGCACTGACCGATTCCCTGTGGCATCAGGGGTGGCTTTGGCTGGGGAGAGACAGCTTTGCTGGCAGGGGTAGAGCAGGTGGCTGGTTTGGGGCCAGGTGACGCCTCCTGCCTCAGTTTCCCCACCCAAGAGAGGGGAACAGAGCAGCGCCATGCGAGCAGCTGGCTGGGCACTGGCTGCATGGATGGAATGCCGGTGCCGGCGCAGCTGCAGGTCGCTGCTGAGGACTTGAGCAGCTGATGGGAAAGGGAGAAGAGTCAAGCTGAAGGCAAAGCAGGGAGGCTGAGACCCTCAAAAGTCCTTGAGCCCTGCAGCACGGTGCCGCCTGCTGAGTCCTGGGTATCCCAGCTCCGAGCCAGCATCACTGGCTGCTCCGGCCGCACAGTGGTGGCACGAGGGGGACCTCGGCTGCCCCACATCACCCTCGCTGCCTGTGGCAGTGCGGCAGGGGCCTCCGCTGAGGGGATTCTCCCGCTGCCGCAGCCCCCGACTCGCACAGAATAACAAGCAGGCAGAAGCACGGAGCTGCTGAGAGCATCTCTCCAGCGGCGTTCGGCCGGGTGCTAATGAGCCCCAGGCTCTCCGATCTGCTCGGCGAAAGTCATGACCCAGATTAATTGCTCAAAAAGACACCCAAAGGCTGCTAATAAAAGAGAAAGAAAAGGAGGGGAGGGCAAAGAATGCACAGGGCCCCCCCCAGAAGGCAGCACATCCCCACTTGCATCCCAGTGCCGGCAGCCCGGAAAGCCGTGCCCGTGGCAGGAATGCGTGTCAGGGCAACGGGCCAGCGAGCGTGATGGGCGCACACAGCCACCCTTGTTCCCCGCTTCCCAGCAGAGGGTCCGAGCCACCGGCCATCCTCGCCGCACAAGGGGAGCCTGTTCCGAGGCACCCGCGCTCCCTGCCAGCGTGCGAACGCCTTCCCAGCGGTTGCCAACATCAGCGGATGGATGGTGCCGCGAGACCCCCTTGTGCCCCTCGCTGCCCCAGGGGCTGCACCTTTCAGGGACAGAGTTGTCCCCTTGGGGGGAAACTGAGGCACAGGAAGAGCTAAGCTTGGCACGAGGGACACGGCTGCTTCACCAAGAGCTGTTGCGTAGAATCATAGAACCTTTTGGTTGGAAAAGACCTTTGAGATCATCGAGCCAAACCATACCTGTCCACTGCTAATGATAATGATGAGCACATCATCTGCCCATCTTTTAAATCCCTCCAGGGATGGGGACTCAAACACCTCCCTGGGCAGCCTCTGCCAGGGCCTGAAAACCCTCTCAGGGAAGGAATTTTTCCTGATATCCTATCCGAACCCGTCCTGGCACAGCTTGAGACCTTTCCCTCTCATCCTATCCCTTCTTACTTGGGAGAACAGACCAGCACCCGCCTCGCTCCAACCTCCTTTCAGGCATTTGTAGACAGTGACGAGGTCTCCCCTCAGCCTCCTTTTCTCCAGGCTAAACAGCCTCAGTTCCCTCAGCTGCTCCTCATAAGACTTGTTGTCCGATGTCACCCAGAGTCCTTGCTGGAGTGGAGCACTGCAGGCAGGTGGCCTTTGCATCTCCGTCCCAGACCTTCCTCCCAAGGGCAGCATTTCTCCTCTGAGCCTGCAGACGTAAGCATCCTCCAAGCCTTCCGTTTCCAGGCCCTCCAGCAGCATGTGGCTGGTCCTCAGCGCTCCTGTAGCTGCCACTCGTCCGCTTCCTACCTTCACGCTGATTCAGAGTCCCCCACGCAGCTCCTGGCGCTTTGTTCGCAGCGATGTCCTTCTCAGGCCACTGCCATCACCGTCTCTGCACATCCTGTATCCTTCTGGGTCCCCTGGGTACCACATTGGTGCCGAGGTTGGGGAATCTCCACCGAGAAGGGCTGCATCCAAGGGATGCTCGTGCCGGGACGGTGTCCCCACAGCCACCAGGTCAACCACACACGGCAGTAACAGCCTCTCAACTGCATCGTCTGGTGGGGCCATAATCCATTTACTACATGAAAATACTTCCCCGTGCAGAAAGCAGGTCCTGATGCAGTGGATCCAGCACCCAAGGAAGAGGAGAGGATGGAGGGTCTCCCTTCGCCATCAGCCAAAAAGGCAAGAGGAGAAGGAAGGGAGCGAAAGCAGATGGAAGATGACCTCCCGCCAGGCTGCTGCTCTCCAATCTCCAGGACTCCTGACCTAGTTATTAGCCGAGGAGGTAGAGCACGAAGCAGAAAGGGATGGGGGAAGAGCCAAGGCCCAGAGATGTAGAAATAAACAAGTGATGGACAAGTTAATCCAGGGCTGAGGAGCTTCCAAAATGGTCTGCAAGACAGACCCCGGCTCTCGTCTTGCCTTCAGTCACACTGAGCCGGCAAACAGCCACAGCGATTTTTCAAGAGCTGAGAGAAAACACCTTCTGACAAGAGCCTTAAACTGCTGCACCCACGCAGCCGAGCGGCGATGTGGGGGCTGCGAGACCCCCGGGAGCAGCGCTGCCCGCTGCAGACGCTCCAGTCTGCCTGGGAAAGGCAGCGATGGCTGGGAGAGAACACCAGGAGAGCTCAAATTAGAATTAATAAGGCACAAATTGTTAGCGGCAAGAGGAATTAACGCTGGGAAGAGTCTGCCAAGGGGCATGGGGAGAGAGCAGCACTTCCTTGGGTTTCCTCTCAGCTCAGAGCAGCATCTCCCATCCCAGCAGCAGAATGGGAGTCAGACTTGGTTTCTCCCAGCACTTTCGGAAGGGAAAACTCTGCAGCATCTCCGGGGCTCCCTGGAGGGGACAGCCAAGCCCCAAACCCCCTGCCAGCAGCCTGCGTGTGGCAAAACTGGGATCTGCACCATGCCAACGTGTGTTTAGGGATGCCGGCAGCCGGATCCTGACCTACTCAGAAGCAGCTCAGCAGCAGCAGACCAGCTTCATCCTGGGCTCCTGCCTTGGAAAGCAGCTTGCAGCCTCCCTTGGAGCGCTGAAGCGTCATTCCCAGCCCAAGAGCATCGCTGCAAGACAAGCACCGCAGCTTCCACTGCTTCCAAGCAGTAAATGCCACAATCCTGTATCTCCATCCAACGGCACGTGTCGGGGTGATGCTCGGCGGTGCTGCCCACCTGAAATGCCCCCCGACCGGCATCACTGGGCCACTTTTGGAAGACCAAGAGGTGGCAGGCAGGAACCCCACCAGCTTCCCTCACCTTCTCGGCAGCCCCCAACCCCTGCACGGTGCGGGCTGCGGGCGGCTGGGGCTGCCGTGGAGGTGGGAGCGATGACTCAGGAGATAATGAGGCAGATCAGAAGGAGGAGAGGAGAGCGGACGTGGTGGGGAGCAGCTGTGTCCTTCAGGCCTACACCCGCTCCCCCTTTATGCAGAATCACAGCTGGGCTGCGGGCGCACGCTCCCCCGTCCGCCCTGACTCACCCGGGGGGGGCACGGCAGCACCGGGGAGGGGAGATAATTTTAGCCCCCCAACTGGGTACAGCCACCCCTCTTCCTATGAGGATAGGGATGCCCATGTAAAGAGGTAAGAGGGAAGTGGGGCTGCATTTGGGGTGATCATCATCATCAGGTGATGCCTCTGGGGTCCATCTAACCCTCCACGCATCACCCACCGCTCCGGCCGTCGCTGCTGTGCCGCCCAGCACCCACCACCCCGGCTTTGAGCAGTGCCTTTCACCCACAGGGCTTCTCCTGCTGCCAAACCAGTCGGTTACCCAGCTCCCCATGGGCAAAACAGCCTCTCCCATCTGGGGAAACTGAGGCACGGAGACACCAGACTTGCCTGAAGCTGCTGTTTGTGACAGAGCCAGCAAAAGGAAGCCAGGAGTCCCAGCTCCTGTGATCATCTTCATCCCAAGCTCATTTATAATGTTGTACTTCCTTGCAGAGCAGCCCCAGTCTCCTGGAGGGTGGCTGAAGCCACCGGATCACCCTTTGCTGGCCCAACCTGTTGGTGGCTTCACCCTCACCCAGCAGCTGAAGAAGCCACCGTCAGCAGCTGAGAACCACCCCTCCTTCACCCCATGTCCCTGCGACACAGCACATCCCGCTTCCCAGCCTCAGTTTCCCTTCCTGTCCAAGAGCATCCACTGACCGCACACCTGGCTCTGTTGCGTGCCTCAGTTTCCCCCTGTCAGAGTTCAGCCTTGGGCCACCTCACCCCTGGCATCCCCAGGAGCACCAGGCACGCGGCTGGACCCCTCCGGCTCACAGCATCTTCCTTCCCTGGGAGCCAAGCCTTGGCAAGGGAAAGGAGCTGCTTATGCAGAACAAATGGAATCAATCAAAACAAAATGCAAGCAAGCCTGCTTCTATTTATTACCCATCCAAGGGTTTAAAACGATTTACAGGCATCCACAGCCATATGGAGAAGGGGAACCCTCGGGGGGAAGGAAGGGCCAGCCATGCCCATGGTACTTGGACGCCAGTCACCCTGCTCTGCCCCTGGGCTGCTCCTCCAAGCCCTCACCCAGGCTCTCAGGGGACACCTCTTAATCCCTTATAGCTTTTCATCCCTCTGCATCACACCCCCAGCCTATTCCTCGGGGCCACGCCACACCCCAGGAGCCCACCGGTTGGGGACGATGCCACCGAGCAGCTGGAGCACATGGAGCAGAGGTGGGGACAAGGAGCAGGGCACAGGCACCTACCCAAAATAGCTGCCCACCTCCTCGGGCACTGCAAGTACTCAGGATCCAGCAGCAGGATCCAACCCACGCTGCTGAGGGAATTGAATCTGTGCCTGCTTTCTCAGGGCTGTCGCTCCTGCTAACAGACTCCCTGAGCTCCAGGCAGCTTCTCACCTCTCCCTGGGCCTCAACAGTCATGGAAGAGGTGATGCTGGAGGTACCACTCTGCTCCCTTCCCAGCTGGGGCAGCACCAGCCTGCTGGCATCAAAGCCGGCAGAGGCAGGGAAGGCTGCGGAGAGGTGGTTTATTGATGCATTTTGGGGTGTGCATGCCAGAGGGACGAGCCGGCTCCTGGCAGATAAAGCCAAGAGGACCTGCTGGGGAAGGTGGCTTTGTGGCCAGGGGCTTTCACAAAACACCACAGAGTCTCGTCCTGCATGGCTGACGTGAGGCTGAGACCAACTCACAGCTCGGAGCAGCCCTGGGCACTGTCACCCAAAGGTCCTGCTCCTCTGGCTGGCACCCATGGGTGAGCAATGCTGGGATGCAGCCTGCTCTGCTTTCCTCTGCACTCCCAGCATATGTGCCGGGGTGTGCCTCAGTTTCCCTTGCTGTCAGACATTCCCTGAACTCCCTCCAGGAGCTGGCCCTGGCACTGCAGCAGGATCTGCTGAGCCTGACCCACCTGCAAACCCTGGGAGCCAGTGGCTCCAGCGTTGCTTCCCAGCCCGGCGTTCAGCCAGGCTGTGCATCGAGAGCGAAATGACGCCACGCTGCTGCTCGCTGCCAGCACGTGGGGTGCAGCCATGTGCTGCCCAGCCATTACCCAGGCAATTAGGAGATGCCAGCTGGGTTTTGTGGCTATGGGAGGACAAACCAGGTCACACAGTTCCCCTCAGGCTCCTCCTTGCCCAAACCTCAGCCCCTGAGCTCCCTGTTGCATCCCCTCCTCCGCCCCTTCTCCATCCAGCAGAGACTTTTAAGTGCTTTCAAATCATATTTCAGAGAGGCTTAAATAAGGTGTTTGTACTTGGATGCTTCCCAGCATCCTAAAAGACACGCTGCACCGAGGGTGAGGTGCGCTCCGTGTCCGTGTGCGCCCCTGCTTTGGGCTGTGAAGCCCCATCAGCTCCAGCCTGAGGGCAGTCCCCTCATTGGAGCAGAGGCGCTGCTGCCAAGCTGTGAACCCACTGCCTTTATAGCCCTTGACACTCCCAGTACCCATCCCAGTATCCATCCCAGTACCCATCCCAGCATCAGACTGCCAGGGTGGACCACCAATTTGCAAAGCGTTTTGCCTCCAGAAGACTAAATCCAATAGGGATCACTGTTCTCTTTTTCCAATTCAATCTTATTAGAACTTCAGTCAAAGAAATAGACTTTTTGTCTCAAATCTCATGCAAGTTTCATGGCACTGCAGAGTGGGAAAACGCCTGTTGGAGAGTTTAATAACAGCATCCCAACCATTAATGGGTTCCTAGCCCTGCTGCCCACCCAGAGCAGCCCCTCACGCTGGCCTCAGGGCCATCTCCCCGCTCCCACCCTCTAATCCCTTTGCTCACGTTCTTCCTAGTTAAATCTCCAGCACTCTCGCATCAATAAATCCCACCGATGTGCCAGATGCAGGCAGCACGCGCAGCATCGCTGGCCATTAGAAGATCAGAGCAGCCAGGCTGTGTCCTGCTGTCACCTCTCCCCACACACCGTGCCTCAGTTTCCCCATCTCTCGAGCAGGAATCGCCCTGTTGCTCTGCAGGGAGGGGAGGCAAGGAGAGACACAGCAGCAGTGGGGCTGGGGGGGAAGCGCCGTGGCATCGCCAATGCCTCTCATGGGACCCGGTTGTAACCGTGCTGAGCGGTGCGGGTGCCTCAGACATCTCTTGAGGACAGCGAGGAGCCTCCCACCTCACAGCAGGCGCGGTGACTAAACAGCATCCCCAATACAAATCATTAATAAACATCACTGCTGCCCGGGTGCTTCTCGCCTCCGTGCCGCGCAGAGCCCTGCTCAGCATCGCAGCGAGATGCTGATTCATCAGGGCTTGCGAGGAACCAGCTCTGCTTGGCTCCAACCTCCCTCCTCACCAGCCAAGTGAAGATGGGGCTCAGAGAGGCTGCAGAGACCTCCAGCCCGGTGTAGGGGAGCCTGCTGACACCCCCTCTCTGTGCCCGCCTGCTGCAGCAGCCACAGACATCACTAGGCAGCTGCAAAACACCTGGTTTCCTACGCAAGAGGGAAGCCCGAGCTGTCCCCCAGCTCATCTGCCCAAAGGTGGGTACGGAGGAGCCACGGTCACAGGCACTGCGGCTGCGGATGGCTGTGTTACCCATAGGCGAGGAGAGGGGAGGGTTGTTCAGCCTGGAGAAAAGAAGGCTCTGAGGAGACCTTAGAGCGGCTTCCAGCACTAAAAGGATCTCTGGGGAAGCTGAGGAGGGGCTCTGGATCAGGGAATACAGCGATAGGATGAGCGGGAATGGTTTTCAGCTGAAAGAGGGGAGATTGAGATGAGATCTTGGGAAGAAATGTTTTGCTGTTCAGGTGGGGAGGCCCTGGCCCAGGTTGCCCAGAGCAGTGGTGGCTGCTCCATCCCTGGAGGGGTTCCAGGCCAGGTTGGATGGGGCTTGGAGCCCCTGATCCAGTGGGAGGTGTCCCTGCCCATGGCAGGGGGTGGGACTGGATGGGCTTTGAGATCCTTTCCAACATAAGCCATCCCATGACTCTATGATGAACCATCTCTCCAAAGCTCAGCCGTACCGCAGGGCAGCTCTGCACCACATCACCCTCGCACAGCACCGAGATGGGGAACACGGGGCATTCATTCAGCACCCGCCCGCAGGGATGGGGCGCGGGGTACCCGCTGCACCCACAGCTGCCGCATCACCCGCCGCGAAGCAGGAGGCGAGCAGGGTGAAGACACAGAGCTCTGAACATCCCTGCTGCCTCCTGGATAACGAACCCAGAGCCCGTTTGATCCTGGTGGGTCAGCGCGCTGATGCTGAGGACACCTCGGTCCTCCCCATCCCAACAGCCTGGGGTGCTGCAGGCGCCTGGGAAGCCTGCGAGGCACCGGCTCAGCAGCTCCGTGGGTCCCGGGGGGCTCAGCCCACCCTGGACCAGTTCTCCCAGCATCTCCCTGGGCTCTGTAAGGGGTGGGAGATGCTGCGCGGCGGGCGGGGAGCTGATCCAGGAGCAGTTTGCCACAAGGGGGAACCCCTGGGCTGGAGAAACTCGTGCGGGAGCTGCTGCACGGCTTGGTACCCAGAGCCCCTCTTTCCAGAGAGGGTTTTATTTGGCCAGGAAAGGGTGCTCTCATCTTGCTCAGCTCACCAGCGAGGGACATTGAACCCCTCCTCTTGCCCCAAACCACCTGCAAGCACAGAATCATAGAATCATAGAGTAGTTTGGGTTGGAAGGGACCTTAAAGCCCATCCAGTCCCACCCCCCTGCCGTGGGCAGGGACACCTCCCAATGGATCAGGGGTTCCAAGCTCCATCCAACCTGGCCTGGAACCCCTCCAGGGATGGGGCAGCCGCCACTGCTCTGGGCAACCTGGGCCAGGGCCTCCTCACTCTCATAGTGAAGAAATTCTTCCTCATGTCTAGACTAAATCTGCCCCTCTCCAGTTTATACCCATTCTCCCTCATCCCATCCCCACAAGCCTTTATGAACAGTCCCTCTCCAGCTTTCCTGGAGCCCCTTCAGGTACTGGAAGGTCGCTATAAGGTCTCCTCAGAGCCTTCTCTTCTCCAGGCTGAACAACCCCAACTCTCTCAGCCTGTCCTTGTAAGGAAGGTGCTCCAGCCCTCTGATCATCTTTGTAGCCTCCTCTGGATGTGGTCCAACAGTTCCATATCCTTCTTATGTTGAGGATTCCAGAACTGGACACAATAATCCAGCATCCCCCATCGCTCCAAACTCAGCCTGTTCCACAGGAGCCGTAGCCCCATGGATGCAGGACCCAACCCAGTCCTTGGTTCATGGGACTCATGTCTCTGCCCTTCTTACCCCAGGTGGTGGGATCTGAGGGATGAGGGTCAGGCAGGACACACGAGTCTCGCCGGGGATGCGGGGGAGCTCTCAGACACAGGAAGGAGCGTAGCAGGGCGAGGATTCTGAGGCATCTGATAGCACACAAGAAAAAGCCACATATTCTGCGTGGGTGGATCAGTCAAGCAGGGACAGCTGGGACACTCGGATCATCATGGTGAAGGAAAGCCAACAGGATTTCCAGGAAAATGTGGCTGGCCTGGCTCCGGTTGCCATCCTGTAGCACTCACACAGTGAGCAGGCTTTGCATCCCGGCAGGAATTGCAGCACTCCAGAGGGAGCCCTGGGGTCCTGTGGCAGCGATAAGAGCCACTGGAGCTGAGCACCTATCTCCGGTCCTGCCATTCAGCTTTATATCCCCAACAGCTCTTGGAAGAGAGGTCAGCCTTTGCACCCATCACCCATGGACGTGCATCTTTCACCTCCTGGAAGGCTCCAACCCCGCTGCAGAAAAGCTCGGTGTTCAGGTTGGCCACACGGCTCTTCAAACAACGTGGTGGTTCCAGGCTAAGTCCTCTGTGATGCTGTAAGCACAAAAACACATGGGAGACAGGACACCAAGCACACCTGGAAGGTACCCGAGCAATGCTTCATCACCAAGGGGAGCTAACAGGTAAAAGAGGGGACAACAACTACAATAGGGTTGGAAAGTTGTCTGTCCAAAGCCCTGGGATGATAAGATTTCCCTGGATGCTTTCTGGAGAAGAAAAAACACTCCTTGGAAGGCAAACTAGCACTAATGTACTGGGAGAAGGGTGGAGGATGCTGGGGAATTTGTCTGCCCCGCAAAGCCAGAGAAGCCAGGAGCAGGAGAGAGGGAGAGAGAGGCAAAGCAGAGAAAGGGGAAGAAAGATGCCAGGGGAGGATAGGGAGGAGAGGCATGGACCAGCAGGATTAGCAATGCTAAACTCAAAGCTAAACTGGGTTTATGTCAGCATGTATTACCCGAGAGTGACAGGAATGATGGGCTCGCTCATCTGTCATTTCTAAGTGGCAAATTCTCCCTCCATCCTGTTTAGGATGAATTAGCTGGCATATGTCTAATCGTCTTTGCAAGCGTAACTCAACTGGCAGAGATTAAGGCCCTGCTCCTCCTCCAGACCAAGCCCTGCACTTCCCTGCAAGGCAGGACAGTGCTTGTACCTGGCTGCTCAAGGGCAGCGGGCAGGGACGGTACGGAGGATGGCATTCAGCTACACAAAGCAAGTCACCCCTGTCCTCACAGCCTTCCAGAAACCCAAAGCCCTAATGCAGCAGACCAAGAAATCCACGTTCCTATTAGCAGCCAAGGGAGCCTGGGCAGCTCACATCAGGAGATGAGCTCTCTGACTGCTTCTCTGACCTCAAGGAGTGGGATGCCCATTATCCGGTCAACTCCTCAGGTAGGTGGAGGTAAGGAAATAGCACCATTTTCTACCTGAGAGATCAAGAAGAACCAAATTCCCGACTCCTTTTCAAACAACCTACTGTGTTTGAGCACAATTGCCAATCCAGAGCCCGACACGGAACTGATTTCCATGGGAGTCATCAAGAGCTATTAAAACCAGCTTTAGCTGGGGAGCCTAGCACTGTCTGCTGGAGACATGCAGAGAGCTGGGATGGCGAAACCCAAAGCACTTATTAAACAATAAAGCAGTGCAATAGGTGTGTGCATGCATGTGGGGGTGTTTGCATGGCTAACTGCTCGCCCCAGGGCATGTGTTGTTTGGCCAGCAAGGTGCTGCTTGGGTGGTGGGAGACCCTTGGCTGACACAGCAACTGCTAGTCAAGCATGTCAAAACAATCTTGGAGAGTCTGGAAAATTCAGCTCGCTGACAAGACTGCTCCACCACATCAGCATGAGCCCTCAGAGCCAGAATAAACAGCGATTCAGGAAGGGAACGAGGTGATTGCAGGGGGATAAGTCTGCTGGGAGGCAGCAAGAGGCACTGCAATAGCAGGTTGTTCTTATCTGCATAGCAAGGATTTGAAGACCTGGCTGATCTCTTGCTGTGATGCTGAGGAACCAGAGCAGCTCCTTCTGGCCCAGAGTGTCAGCAGCCTGAGCGTACGACCAGGACCGTGGGAGTCCAAAGCTTTGCAGGACATCCTCATTCTCCTTAAGCAAATATTTTCCCTCTCTATCCCTTGGCTTCTTTCAAAAACAGAGAAAAATTCAATAGAGCGTCAGCTCTAACAGTTATCAACATGTTTGTGAACCAACGCCTAGGTAGGATCAGGAAGGAGAGGGAGCATCCCCTTCCCGATGACCATCAAATCTTGCTTCCACACCCCTGGCAGAGGAAAAGGGAGTAGTGTCCGTCTCCTCCACACAGCCCTGGCCTTGGGAAAGCCGTACTCACTGTTGTCAGCGTGTCCGGTAGCATTAAGACCTGAGCTGGGTCACCAGGCTGAGCGTCCAACCTGCCGCTCTGTGAGTTGGTGCCATCTCCCGGGTTCGCCTTGGCAAGAGGAGAGAGAGCAGTGTAACGTGATAATGACCAGCTGGCCTTATAATCTGCAGCTCCAGTTTGCAGGGGGATGGGGCAGGAGAGCGAGGACTTGGCTGTGAACAGAGCTAAAGGAAAGCTGCAGCAGGATGCGGCAGCCAGAGGGGTGCTCGCTGCCTCCTGGGTCAGCCAGATGCTGTTTGTCCATTGAGGGGAGAAAAGGGCTGCACGCACCAAGAGCACCGGAGGCTGCTGGGGGGATGGCAGCATCCTTGCTGGCTGTGGCTTAGGAGGATGCTGAGAGCCACGCAGACAGAGAGGTTTGGGCAGCGCGGTGCTGGGAAGCCAGGGAACCCAGGCTGGGAGATCTGGTTCAAGGCCGTGTGTAATTAGTATCGCTCTCTTCTCCATCCCTGGACCAGCACAGGGTAAATGAGCTCAGCTCAGGGATCCCCAGGGATGCAGGCTCCTCCAGGCCATGAGTGCTCACTGCTCAGCTTGGAGACAGCTGCAGGGAGCTCCGAGCAGCAGGGGCCGCAGGAGGAGAAGGCAGCTGTGGCCATCTCTCGGAGGGCTTAGCTGGCTCCTCTACAGAGCTGTTATCTCACTACCCTGCTGCAGACAAACCCCTGAGGAATGCAAGCCTTCCCCGCTATCCCAATATCTCTGGAAAGGGGCTGCTGGGAGGTGAGCGTATTTATTTAGCAGGGAGGTTTCTATGCACAGCCAGTCCCCAGCACTTACTGCCTGCCCTGCCGACCACAGACGTGAGAGCCCTTGTGCGGAAAATATCCGGAGAAAACTACCTCTAATTAGAGGGTGGCATTAAAAATATCCATAGTCTATAAACAGAGGGAGGCAGACAGGGAAAAGGCACATGCCAGTGTGAGTGACGCCTCGGGAGGGAAACGAGATTAGGAGAGACTCAGCCTCACACATACAAATGATTCAAAATAGACGAGCATATGCCTGAGCGATGAACTAGGGAGAAATGATGGAACTGGTGTAGGAGTGGGGTCATGGTCCGAGACACCACGGAATCAACAACTTGTCTAGATTCCAGCAGACAAAAAAAAAAAGAGATGCTGTCTTAAGCTAGGAGTGAGAGGCACTGCAGCTCAAGCGCATCCATGGAATGCTGCCCAAGCAGCAGAAGCAGCGCCAAAGAGATACGAACGCAAGCCAGATACCTGTGTCTATTCCCAGCGTTGCTGAGAATGATCTTGAGTAAATGGTACATCTACAAAGAGCTTTGGGATCCTCAGATCAAAAGTAATGTGTATAAATACGAATGTCTTTTAACCTGCAGAGCCTACAGTCACTCTAGAAACTCTCCCAGATGAGCACAACTTTGCTTCCAAACGCCCTGCCCGGTCAGACAGGGAGGTCCTGCCCAGCCCCTACTCAGGGGCTGGAGCTGAGACACAGCTCCACAAGTGCCGCAGCCTCCAGCTCACCCAAGTGCTGCTTCTGGAGAGACTTTCCATCCCTGATGGCCGATTCTGTCACCTATTACCAACATCATCTGTGACCTGTCCCCTGTCACACACAGAAGATGGCTCTGGAGATGCTTCAGATGGCCTCACAAGCTCCTCTCTGTTTGCACACACAGAGGCCCACAGCTCTCCTTGTACGTGTAGAGGGGTCTTCCTTTAACCTGACCGAAGCAGGTGACCTGCAGAGCTGCTGTCCTCCCACCAGGGCAGCACAATCAGCTCCTGCCTCCAAGAGCAGCCAAACTCTTGCGCTGTCAAGACCTGGCAAGGTCTGCCAGGACCTCCTTCTTCACAGGACGGCAGACTGGCCTGCCGCAATCCCAGCTTCCAAGTTAATGAGGTCTGGAGTGAACCTAATGGTGAGGACAGGTCCAGATGGACAGCCTCAAGGACTCAGGCTGCTCCTCTGCACCAAGGTGTGTCACAGCTCATTGGCAGAGTCCTCGGAGCCCCAGGGCCCCGGATAATAACATTCCTGCCTGCCATGTGCATGTATGGCTGTTGGAGACTCATCGTGACAGGCACAGCCTGTTCCTGCAGGTTTGAGCAGCTTCTTCCCAGCAGGGCTTGAACCTTGGTTTGGGCCTTCAGGCATTGCAATCATCAAAAGGACATACATTTCCTCCGAGCTGCCTTCAGCCGCTTTCACATCCCAAGCACCTCATGTACAACATGCTCCACGCAACCTTTAGAAACCCCTAAGGAGGATTTTTTTCCAGTGTAGTCCTTGGTCACTGTCCCTCTGTTCTGACGAGTGCCGGGAGCGAGGTCCCACCGCCCTGCCCTGCGCCTCTCCACTGCCTGGGGCTGGGTCGTGCAGCTTTTTCTTCTCCATCACTCCTCTCCACAGGCCTGTGCTGGAGCACCGAAGGGCTCTTTGACACATGCTCCCTCCCTCTCATCCTGAGGATTCCTTTTCTTGTTTTGGGCATGGATAGGAAGCTCTTCAGAGCACAAAGAAATCATAGAATCATAGAACACTTCAGGTTGGAAGGGACCTTCACAGGTCATCCAGTCCAACCCTCCTGCAGGAGCAGGGACATTTTTAACCAGATCAGGTTGCTCAGAGCCCCTTCCAACCTGACCTTGAATGTTCCCAGGGATGGAGCCTCCATTACTTCCCTGAGCAATCCGTGCCCGGGCTTCACCACCCTCATTGTAAAATATATCTTCCTTATATCCAGTCTAAATCTTCCCTCTCTTAGTTTAAAACCATTGCTCCTTGACCTGTCACAACAGGTCTGGCTAAAAGTCACAGGAGGAGGCAGGCTTAGAGGCTCCTCATCACGCATGACTACATCCCCACTCTATACAGGGCTGCTCTCAGCGCGGATTTTTTTTCTAGTTGCTTGTTTCAACATTAAATAATGAAATGGGAGCTCCGTTTGTGTGTGAAAATCAATGTTTTACACTGCAGCGCTGTGCTGTCCTGGTTTGACGGGCGCTACGGTTCTTGCATCATATTTACTGTGACTCCTTTTGCTTGTTGAGCTTCACGTTTCAAATGGGTCCTCAGTGGCAAGGTCAGATTAAAAAGCAGAACCTTGCTGCAATAAAACCATGAAGGCAGCATAAAGAGAAGAGCCTAGAGTTGTATCTGCTTGAGATAGGCAGTCGGCACCTGTGTCACAGAATCAGAGACTGTCCTGAGTTGGAAGGGACCCATAAGGATCACCAAGTCCATCCAGCTCCTGTCCCTGCACAGGACAACCCCAACGCTCACACTATGGGGCTGAGTGCGTTGGCCAAAGGCATCTGGAATAGTGTCACGCTTGGTGCCGTGACTGCTTCCCTGAGAGCTGTTCCAGTGCTCCACCACCCTCTGGGTGAAGAAACTTCTCCCAATGTCCAACCTGACCCTCCCCTGGCACATCTTCCTGCCATCCCCTCAGGCCCAGATAGACGAGATCAGTGCCTGCTCCTCTTCCTCCCCTTGTGAGGAAGCTGCAGAGCGCGATGAGGTCTCCCCTGATTCTCCTCTTCTCCAGGCTGAACAGACTAAGTGGCTTCAGCTGCTCCTCACGTGGCTTCCCCTCTAAATCTTTCACCAACTTTGTGGCCTCCTGTCCTGTGCAAGGGTCTGTGTACACAATGATGTTCACGGTTTCGTGTCCAAGTGTTATCCACTAAGGTCATTTCTGCTTTGCCAGGTGCCTTCAACCCCAGCCTCTGCCTACATGGATTACGCCCAGTGTGGACAGGTCAAGCCTGGGTTCCAGCAGGCTCCCTGGCCAGCAGCAGAGGAAAAGCCCACGGCGCATGGGTCCACCAGACCATGTGCAGGTCCGCTTTTCACCTGGCTGTGTAAACACAACCTAAAAGGCCAGAAGAAGGGCATAAGAAACCCTCCTGTCCTTTCTTGTTTCCTCTTTCCCAGCTGCACTCCTTCCTGATCAAACTGCTGCTGGAAGTTAGTGAGGAACTTGACACCTCGGTGATTACATTTTATCGCTGATTATACTCTATGTCATCATATTTTACATCTCCTGACATTTCAGTCCAAAAGAACGGTGTTAAAATGACTCCTTATTCAACAGGGACCCAACTCAAAGCCTGGTGGAGTCAGGCTTTAAGCCATAAAGTCTTATTAGGCGATTCCTTCCCCTTCATCCCCAGTGAAACATCACATCTGGCCATTAGAACTGACAAGAATCTCCGTATTAATTTCACCAGGCTCAGATCAGCCCTTTAAATCTACTCATTAGCATCTTGAGTTAGATCTCCTACGTTATTAAGTTAAATACATTTTTACATCCCTTAATTTCCACCAGCTCTGCCGAGCTGGTTTACAGAACAGAGAGGAGCTCGGCTTTCATTCCAGCTGCTTGATCCTCAACAGCATCTTAATTACATCCTCATTACACGCTACTGACAGTTAGTGACGCATGAACCCGCATTAACCCGGGCTGACTCACTGCATTCGGGGCCAGTGGCCAGCGCTGATGAGTTGCGTTTCGTAGAGCTATAGAATCGTTAAGGTTGGAAAAGACCTCTAAGATCATCCAGTCCAATCAAGGTTCTTTCTGTTCATCAGAGAAAAAGGTTCTGGGACACCTTGAGGACCATGCAGCAGCTCAGGATGCTCTCAGTGCCGAGGCACTTCCCAGGGCAGAATTGCTAAGGAAAACCCGTGGCAGTGTCAGAAGGAATTCAGCACAGTGCAATGACTTGAGGAAGCTCCTCCAGAGAAGCTCTTTGTCCTCAACTGGTTGTTAGTGTTTCTCGCTTCCTTTAGTTGGTCAAAAGTTCATCGTGAACCGTCAAAAGTTTATTGTGAACCATCAAAAGCTTATCATGAACCTCACAGTGCAACGTGAGAAAGTATTTTTGGGGAAAATACAGAGAAATCCCTTTTTTTTTTTTTTAGCAGCTCCTATTAAATAGAACTGCCAAACCGGGATGGGTCTGATCACCCAAACGTTGCGTTCAGGCTGACTTCCAGCTTTTGCTGGCTCAAAAGCATCTTTAAAACCTTCCTAGCACAGTTTTCCTGGTGCCTTTCCCTCTTGGGCACTTGACCAGGAAAAGATCATCAAGTCCAACTAAGGTTCTTTCTGTTCATCAAAGAAAAAGGTTCGGGAACACCTTGAGGACCACTCAGCAGCTTGGGATGCTCTCAGTGCCAAGGGAGAATCGCTAAGGGAAACCAGTGGCAGTGTCAGAGAGATACAGCACAGCACAAGGACTCGGGGAAGCTCCTCCAGAGAAGCTCTTTGTCCTCAGGTGGCTGTTGGCGCTTCTCGCTTCCTTTAGTTGGTCAAAAGTTTATTGTGAACCGTCCAAAGTTTATTGCGAACTGTCAAAATCTTATTGTGCATAAGTGCAACGTGAGAAAGTATTTTGGGAGGAAATCAATCGCAAACCCACTTTTTAGGGGTTCCTATTAAATAGAACTGCCAAACCGGGATGGGTTTGATCACTCAAACGTTGGGTTCAGGCTGATTTCCAGCTTTTGCTGCCTCAAAAGCATCTTTAAAGCCTTCCTGGTGCGGTATTCCCGATGCTTAGGGAGAAGAGGAGCCGCCGGGACCCTTTGGGATGCTGCGGGGGATGCGGGTGTGACCCCCATTCCCTCGGGATGCTGCGGGGGGGATGCAGGTGTGACTCCCATTCCCTCGGGATGCTGCGGGGGATGCGGGTGTGACCCCCCATTCCCTCGGGATGCTGCGAGGGGATGCGGGTGTGAGTCCCATTCCCTCGGGATGCTGCGGGGGATGCGGGTGTGACCCCCATTTCCTCGGGATGCTGCGGGGGATGCGGGTGTGACCCCCATTCCCTCGGGATGCTGCGGGGGATGCGGGTGTGACCCCCATTCCCTCGGGATGCTGCGGGGGGATGCGGGTGTGACCCCCATTCCCTCGGGATGCTGCGGGGGATGCGGGTGTGACCCCCATTCCCTCGGGATGCTGCGGGGGATGCGGGTGTGAGTCCCATTCCCTCGGGATGCTGCGGGGGGATGCGGGTGTGAGTCCCATTCCCTCGGGATGCTGCGGGGGGATGCGGGTGTGACCCCCATTCCCTCGGGATGCTGCGGGGGATGCGGGTGTGACCCCCATTCCCTCGGGATGCTGCGGGGGGATGCGGCTGTGACCCCCATTCCCTCGGGATGCTGCGGGGGATGCGGGTGTGAGTCCCATTCCCTCGGGATGCTGCGGGGGGATGCGGGTGTGACCCCCATTCCCTCGGGATGCTGCGGGGGGATGCGGTGGGACCCCGTTTCTCGGCTCCCCGCGGTGCCAGGCGCCGGGATGCGGTTCCCCCCCGCCCCTTCCCGGTCTCCGCGGAGACGGCAGCGCTGCTCCCCCCCCCCCCCGCCCCCGGCCGGGCAGTGCGCAGGCTCGGAGCGGGGATTCGCACACCCCATCATGGCGCTGCGGCGGGGCCAGCTCGGGATCCTGCTCCTCGCCCTGCTCGGTGAGTCCCGAACGCCGGGAAGAGGCCCCGGGAACGGGGGAGGAGGAGCCCAGGACCGAGGGATGCGCTGCGCCGGGAGGGAGCGGAGGATGCGCTGTCCCGGTTGGGATTCGGGGAGAACGGGGGAGATGCGCTGTCCCGATGGGGATTCCAGGAGTGGATGGGGATTCAGGGAAAAGGGGATGCGCTGTCCCGGCTGGAATTGGGGCAAAGGGGAGAATTTCCTGCCCCGATGGGGATTTGGGGAAAAGGGGGATGCTCTGTCCCGGCTGGGATTCGGGGATGCGCTGCCCCGATGGGGATCCAGGGAGTGGATCAGGATTCAGAGAAAGAGGGATGCACTGTCCCGGCTGGGAATGGGGGAAAGAGGGATGTGCTGTCCCGATCGGAATTCAGGGAAAGGGAGGGTGTGATGTCCCGGCTGGGGATGGGGGAAAGGGGGATGCGCTGCCTTGATGGGGATTGGGGGGGTGGATCGAGATTCAGGGAAAGGGGGATGCGCTGCTCCGATGGGGATTCGGGGAAAGGGGGGAAGTGCTGTCCCAATCGGGATTCAGGGAGTGGGTCGAGATTCTGGGAAAGGGGGATGCACTCTCCCGGCTGGGATTGGAGGAAAGAGGGATGGATGCACTGCCCCGATCGAGATTCAGGGATTGGATCAGAATTCAGGGAAAGGAGGATGCGCTGTCCTGGTTGGGATATGGGAAAGAGGGATGCGCTGTTCCGGCTGGGATTGGGGGAAAGGGGGGGATGCACTGTCCCGATTGGGATTTCATGAGTGGATCGGGATTCAGGGAAAGGGGGATGCGCTGTCCTGACTGGGATCGGGGGAAAGGAGGAATGTGCTGTCCCAGTTGGGATTCAGGGAGTGGATAAGGCTTCAGGGAAAGGGGCATGCACTGTCCTAATCGGGATTGGGGGGAAAGGGGGGATGTGCTGTCCTGATCGGGATTCAGGGAGTGGATTGGGATTTGGGAAATGGGAGTTGTGCTACTCTGGCCAGGATTCAGGAAGTGAGGGTGGTTACACTATACCGATCAGGATTCAGGGAAAGGGGGCTGCACTGTCCCAGTCAGGACTGAGGGAAAGAGGGGATGCGCTGCCCCAGTTGGGATTCAGGGAGTAGAGAGATGTGCTACCCTGACTGGGATTCAGGGAGTGAGGGGAGATGTGCTGTCCGGATCAGGATTTGGAGAATGGGGGAAGATGTTCTATCCCAATCAGGATTCAGGGAGTGAGAGAAATTCTATTCTGATCAGGATTCGGAGAATGGGGGAAGGTGTGCTACCCTGGCCAAGATTTTCAGAGGGATGTACTATCCTGATTGGGATTCGGGGAACGGATCGGGATTTGGAGAGTAGGGGAAGATATGCTACCCTGGTTGGGATTCAGGGAGTGGGAGGAGATGCAGTATCCCGAAGGGGATTCAGGGAGTGGGGGGAGATGTGCTACCCTGGCCAGGATTTGGGGAGTGGGAGATGCACTATCCCAATCAAGATTTGGGGAGTGGATTGGGATTCAGGGAATGGGGGAGATGCGCTGTCTCAGTCGGGACTTGGGGAGTGGATCAGGATTCGGGAAGTGTGGGAATTACGTCCTATCCCGACCAGGATTTGAGGAGTAGGGGTGCGCGCTATCCTGATGGTGATTCAGGGAGCAGGGGGAGATGCACTATCCTGGCCAGGGTTTGGGGATTGAGGGGAGATACACTATCCCGATCAGGATTTAGGGGATGCGGTGCCCTGAGCCTTGTCCCCAGGAGCAGAGGGTTGCCCTGCCCCAGCCCTTGTCCCGGGAGGATGCAGGACTGCACTGCCCCGATCCCTGGTGGGATGTGGGGACAAGCTTCATGCCACTGTGCCAGAGGATGGGACAGGATGAGACGGTACGGAACAGGACAGGATGGAGTCAGCCCTGATGCCCACAGCAAGGACCTGCTGGTTCCCTTGGTGGGACTGTGATACTGCAGGGAGGGGGGGAACCAACCCCAAAAACCCAGCTCAGCAAGGAGTGGGTCCAGGGATAAGGGTGCCAGGAATGTGCAGGCTCTGCAGGCAGGCTGGGTGGACACTAGTGCCTATTCAAGACCAGGCACAGGCGCCTATTGTTCTGGGGGGCCCGCATGAATGTTTGCAGTTTTAATTGCAAAAACATTTGCTAATTCCGCTCAGGAATGAATTTGGGCTCATTTGGTGTCTGGCTATTAATAGCTGGGGGGATGAGGAGGGGGACAGCAGCCGGTGGGTTTGCGTTGCCCTCCCCCAGTCTGCCCAGATGGCAGAAGGAGTAAATGGGATGGAGTGGGGTTAGGGTGACAACCAGCAGCTGATCACTAAAATACACCCATGCACATGTGTACAGACACATAACTGTTTTGGGTCAAGACCGAAGTGTATCAAAATACTTCAAACTGTTTATCTTGGGACAAAACAATTCTCCAATGACTCCAAATAACTTGCTGAGCCTCTTGGGCTTGAAATAAAGTGAGATTTGGGCACTGTTTACCGAAAAGAAAATGAGCGGAGGGGTGAGAAGATGACTCTGACACCCACCTGCGAGGAGATGGTTGTCACGCGCTCCTGGGTCTGTTGTTCACTTGCTTTGCTATGGTTTGTAGCAGGAACAGTTTCAGCAGGAGAAACTGGGAGCACCTAATCTTAGAGCATCGTGTAGTCTTCCAGATGCAAACTTTGGATTCAAGTGCTCCCTTTGAATGAGAAAAATAGCAGAATTAACACAACTTCTCCTTACGGTTGGGCTGCAGGGTAGAAAAGTGCCCCATTGCCTTTCTCTGCTGTGTGAGCAGTGCCTCAGCATCTTGCCAAGAGACAGCAGGGCTGGAAATGAACTACAACTATTCCTGCGTTTCTTTAGATAGACAAAAGTTGCTAAAACCAACCGAACACCACTGGTTTCACACCTCTGCCTGAAAACATTTATCTGGTGAGTAAACCAAGTGGCCACAGGATTTGCTCTCTGTTTCAATACAGCGGGTTCTGGCCAAATCAAAGTGCCTCAGCCTGCAACGATTTCCAGCTGGTTTAAAACTTGGGGTCATAAACCCAAAGGAATGGGCAGAAGTGAGGCTGAGGATAAAGTTTGTTCTGTAACACTTGAGTTTAAACACAGGGGGGATCTCACTACGTGAAGGTTATGCTGTCAGCAGTGTGTAAAATTAAACCTGTGCTGCGGTCTGCAGGGTTGGAGCTGGGCAGCGAGATAGGAGTGAGACCGTAAGGACGTGTTTGATGCCAACTGACTACTTGGAAAAAAACAGGCACAAAAGGAAGCTGACAAAGCTAACAAGATGCTGAGATCCCACACTGCAAAACTGACTCGCGTGCTTTAGGCTGTAAGATGCTTAGAGTGTAAGTGCTGTGGAGCAGGGGTTGCTTCCTTCTGCGATGTTATTGCCAGAACGGACCCTGCTCTTGATCACGGCCTTAAAACGTCGTCATGAAACAGGAGCCAGTGAAGCATGTAGTCAGTGCATACCCCGCTTTAGGCACTAAAAGCATCTAAATATTCCGCGCATCAGGGAAATGCCATGGTCATAATTATACCAGCAGCAGTTATTGGTGTCAGGAGAAAGTGGGGCTTACAACTGGCATCAGTGTTATCTCCTACCTGGAGGTCTCTGTCGCAAGCTTCCCCGTGGAAACAAACATTTGGGTTTTGAAGATTCCACATGCTGGACTGAGGGCAGAGCTGTAGACCCCTTCCCAAAACTCGCCCTTGTTGAAAATAAAACATGTTGATACCTTAGAGTCCTTGCTGGGGAGATCAAGCGAGTCCCTGGCACGTTTCAGCTTTAAAGCTCAAGGTGATCAAATCTCCCTTTGATTTAATTCTGAGGTTTTGGTAGCAGGCTGGATTTTGCAAAGGGCTTTTCAAAATCTACAGAGTAGTTCTCATTTCCCTTTTCGTTCTTTTTTTAATATGAAGTCCATCTGTCCCAGCCACCAACAACTGTTCCGAGTCAGCTGTCAGTGCCAAAAGCCACTCAGTGGAAATGTCGTTAGCTCTGTTACCATCATGATAAGTTGCTTGTTGGTATTTTCTGATGGGAAGTATTTGCAGTATTGCTTTCTTTTCAACAGGCAGTAAAAAACCGGGACAAACAGCTTTGAGGGCTGTGCCAAAAGCAGACAATAACATCTTCAAAAAAATTCTTAGGCAGGGCTTGGTGTTCCTATTTGGGTGAGCAATATCTGGCATCACCACCAAAGAGCTGTTGGATGCACATCTACCTTACAGCTGTTGACAAAGAACGTGACACCAGCACATTCCCTCTTGCTCCGAATACTTCTGAGAATTACTCTGTGACTGCAGCGCAAGTAAATTCAAAGAGTAAAATGTGTTTTCTTAGTGTGGAGAAAGGGCTGCGGATCGAGATGTTGCTCTGATTGTGAACTTGGGTTCCTTCACTGACCTGTTTATTTTCCTTGTACAAGTTGAATGCTGGGTCTCTTGGCTCGCTGCAAATGTTTTTCAGTCATCTGTCCACACCCTGAAGATTTGCACCAGGAACACGCGTTGAGTTGCCAAAAAATCACCTAAACAAGTAAATAAAGCGGAATGAGCTTCTGCATTAACTTCACAAATCAGGGCAGAAGCTGCTCTACAGAACAGTGGGGGGTGGGTTTTGAGCCGCCTGCCAGTTTGCCCCTGACTTTAACCACCTCCAAAGGGTAAAACATTGTTTAGCCCTGATTTTCTCCTGCTTTCCCTACAGCTCATTTGAATTATTATTTATGTTTCTCTTGCAAATTGCGTTTGCTGCTTTATCGTCCTTTGCGATGAGTGTTTGTGTGCTGAAGCAGAACTGACCTCCCAGTTGTATATTTAGCGCTAATGCTTCGCAGTTGATGGCATCAAGCCCTGATGATCCGGAGAAGGTTCGTGAACTCCTTAAAGAGCAGGCTTGAAGTGGTGGGAGGGAGTTAGCGAGGGGAAAGATTTCCGCAGCCCAACAGGATTCCGAGTCCTCAAGAGTCCTCTTCTGCAAAACAACAGCAAACGTTGCTAACGAGCCCCTCAACAAGATAAAACAACTGCTCTATGCGCAAGAGCTGGTGGCCTGCTTTGAAACTGCTGTTTATATTAAAAAAAGAGATGAATTCAAGAGATAAAATTAATTAGGATAATTACATTCTCAATCTAGCTTCTCTATCAACTAGAAAATGAACTGCACCGTCTATTTGCAATTGATAAGGGCTGTCTGTCTTCCCTCTGAACCCCGAGGGAGTATCATGTTTTTATGAGACCCAGGCTCAAACCCAAATTCAACCACTAAACATCGGTTCCATGTAGTGGAGGAGTAAGGGTGTGTGTGGTGCAACAAAACCTGTTCCTTCGCTGAGTCAGGACATGGCCTGAGTCAGTTAATGGCTTTAATTGCTCTAATGAATGTTCTGGACACAGTCTTTATTTTCACCCAAAGGGGCTGGATTGCTGTTTGGGTAGAGTTCTGTCAATAGCTGTGCTTGGGGCAGAGGAAATACCTGCTGGGATGAGTTCTCAAACTCCCATGCTGCAAATGAGAGTTTTCAGTTTCAGTAAATTAAACAATAACATAGAAAATGGACTTTTTTTTGGCTGGAAGGCTCAGGTCTCTGTATGCTTCTGACCCTTCAGAGTGCTAACACCCTCAGTATTAAGTTGAGATTAGAGGTATTGTTTGAAGCATTTAGTTCTTTTCCTAGAGACTCACCAACCAAAGAGTCCATCCCTGGAGAACAGGAGAGCTCCATGGACTTCACCAGAACGTTGGTCTCGAGGATAACCAACCCCTCACAAACTTCTGTTTTGGGAATAGACCTTTAGGGAGGTGTACATTAAAGGGGTTTCCTAAACAAGAATAGCAGGCTGAGGCTCTCTTATCATTTCATCCTCAGCAGTCACTCACTTTGATTGCCGTGCTGCATTTCTTAGTGTAAGAAAGCTTTGTGTGACTCCTGTGCAGCAGTTCAGCTGTCTAAGACACTGCTTGGAAGTGTAAAACCAAGACAGCTGCATAACTGATGGTGCCCAGTTCTTATCAGAACAGCATCCTAAGCCAAGGCTTCAAATTTCTTTGATAAAACACTAACATGCACAAAGAGAAGGTGTCCCTCTGTGTTTTTTAAGTGTATCGCCAAAGCTCCTTCTCGGCTGCTCTGGGTATTGAAGGAGATTGGAAACTGTTGGAACGGGTCCAGAGGAGGCCACGAAGATGATCCAAGGGTTGGAGCACCTCTGCTATGAGGACAGGCTGAGAGAGTTGGGGTTGTTCAGCCTGGAGAAGACTCTGGGGAGACCTTAGAGCAGCTTCCAGTACTGGAAGGAGCTCCAGGAATGCTGGGGAGGGACTTTTTACAAGGGCCTGAAGTGATGGGATGAGTGGGAATGGCTTTAAATTGGAAGGGGAAGATCTTGATTAGATGTTAGGAGGAAATTCTTCTTGATGAGGGTGGAGAGGCCCTGGCCTAGGTTGCCCCGTCCCTGGAGGTGTTCAAGGCCAGGTTGGATGGGGCTTGGAGCCCCTGATCCAGTGGGAGGTGACCCTGCCCATGGCAGAGGGGTGGAACTGGATGGGCTTTGACATCCCTTCCAACCCAAACCATTCCATGATTCTATGAAATTGCTTTTGGTGCGTGTTCCAAACCGCACAACTGGCAGAGAAAAGAGCAGAAGCAAAATGTATAAATGGGATTTTGGGAGGGAGAATCATCTCTGCAAACCCCCTGCTCCCAAGGGAAACAGCGAGTGGGAGTCCAGTCCCACTGGGCTGGCGTTCACTGATTAAAAAAGAACCCCAGCCCTGTGTATGCTGTAACCTGACAGCCCACAGGTACTTGAGATAAGCTCAGAAAATTAATGGGAATTGTTCTGCCATGCAAGAATCACCTGTCAGTATAAATAACAGAATGTATTGGGTTATGTAGTGCCCCTGGTCGGATGGAGCGCGGGGCTTAGCAGAGTCAGTTACAAGGGGAAATGAAGGTTTTGGCTCAGCCGTAGATGAAGTAGAGGAAATTAAATTGTGTTCAGATAATGCTCAAGGTTTTCTTTTTTTTTCCCTAAAGTCATAAATCCCAGGGATTTCAGAGATGAAGCCAGAACACGCTCTAACGTACTCCCATCAATGTACCTGATTAATACAACACAAATGTAAGATCAGCAGGTTTTTAAGAGTTCTCTTAATTCATTTGGGCATGGCCGGCTCATTTGAGCTTTAAAGCTGCCAGGGACTTACTATATCTTTGGCCTGTGGCTGGAAGGCAGCAGTGGACGCTGTTCAGCAGTATTTCAAGATTTTTAATCGTGCTATTAAATATCTATTCTGGTGGCCTAGGTAAGATTTTCTGCTGAGCTGGAGAAATCCACCGAAATCTAAGGGGATTTGTACCCATTACTAGGCTGTGTTCCTAATGCCCGTGGCCTCTTTGGAAAATCTTTGTCTTAATAAACTTTGGGGCAATTCCTTATGTAAGTGGCCAGCATTTTAGAGGTAAGATGTTAACTGGAAGACTTTGTTTTAGACTCTTAGAGAGCGGAAGTATAATACTTCTAAAAATCATAGAATAGTTTGGGTTGGAAGGGATGTTAAAGATCATCCAGTTCCAACCCCGCTGCCATGGGCAGGGACACCTCCCACTGGCTCAGGCTGCCTAAGGTCCATCCAACCTGGCCTTGAACACCTCTATGGATGGGGCAGCCACAACTTCCCTGGGCAACCTGGGCCAGTGTCTCACCACTCTCAAGCTGAAGAAATTTCTCCTTATGTCCAGTCTAAATCTGCCCCTCTCCAGTTTACACTCATTTCTGCTCATCCTATCACTACAAGCCTTTGCGAACAGTCCCTCCTCAGGACCAAAATTCGGGTCCATTGAAAGCATCCACCTTCCCTGCTTGCTCCCCACCGGTGACACCCGATTCACCTGCCATTTCTCCCAGCCTTGGCCAGTCTGTCTCCAGATGTAAACCACAAAGTCCTTCATGGTTGCCGAAGGAGCCCATGATAGTCTACGTACCCAAAGTAAGCCAGGACTTTTGTTTCATTAGCCATAAGGAACAAGACGGGCAAACATTGTCCTGAAAGAGAGCTGTTTTGAGAAACCCAGCCTACCTTTTGATGGTTGGACTCGGATGAACTTAAAGGTCTTTTCCAAATGAAACCATTCTCTGATTTTGTGATTTTAACTAATGCTCTGCACAGCAGTCCTGCTTTTTATTCCCAGTAGAAAGGTTCCTGCCACTTTACATCTCTCCGGGGTGGCTGTGTGCTCTCAGACCTGCTCGAGTCGAGTCAGTTGCACAGCGGAGGACTTAATGATTTTGTCTGCACCTAAAAGTACAAGGCTCTGCTTGATCTTTTAGGTCACAATCAGCCAAGGAGGCAATATTTTTGTTTTGTTGGGATGCTGTCGTAGAAAGGTTTGGCTTGGAAGGGACCGTAAAGCCCATCCAGTCCCACCCCCTGCCACGGGCAGGGATACCTCCCACTGGATCACTTTGCTCCAAACCCCATCCAACCTGGCCTTGAACAACCCCAGGGATGGGGCAGCCACTGCTTCTCTGGGGAACCTGGGTCTAGGTCTTTAAGATCCTTTCCAACCCAAACCATTCTATGATGCTACGACCTAGTCCAACCCCCCCTGGAAAACAAAGGCCTTGATAGATGTCACTGCTTCTACCTGCGTTACAGTAGCACGCACGGTTCTGCTCACAGCTCGGTGTCAGCCTCTGCTAGGTGCTGTCAAAAAAAAGAAAAGGAAAAACTCACTGTACCGAGTTGTGTCCTCACTCAATGAAAGCCACCCAAAAGACTAATTCATCACACTAGCAGGCTGCCGTGAAGATGAGGAGCGTTCCTTAGAGTACTGGATGATAATGGCTACACGAGCAGCTCTTGAATCACAGCAGTGGAAAGGAGCGAGTGTCCAGCTCCTACCACATACCCAGAGGATCCATTAAGGAGATTGCTGCCTGCTAATGGACTTCCTCCCGGGGCGCTCTGGCTGCTAACACTCTCTTCAATGATTTCCGGGAGCTTACACAGTTAACGGCAGGGAAGGTGTTGCAAAGTTCTTGCTGCTTCTGTAAAACAGCTTTTATCCCCTCAAAGGATCTTATCAACAGCTATTTTTAATACACACTTAAATCTTTGCTTTAATCTTTTTCTTCTGCATTGATCTCTGTAAAAGCCCAAAGATAAATATTTCTTTCTACCCACCATGTTGTTTGGAATTAGTTATTTTTAGAGCCTGGAAAACATCCGCTCTATAGTAGCAAGGTCCTGCGCATCAGTAACAAACCTCAGAAAGGGAAGCCCCAGCTGCGAGTTCAACGGAGACTCGTACCTCTGAACCAGCCCTGCCTTCCCTTCCTCGTCTTTGGAAGTTTGGGGTTGCTTTTGTTGAGGTGTTTGGGTACCAACAGTCAATGTGGAAGAAGTAAAACACAACGTGAATGATCTGTGCTGTGCTGACAGGTCTGGATGCACGTGCCAGGAATCATGGAATGGTTTGGAATGAACCTTAGAACCCATCCCTGGAGATGAAAAGCAGAGTGCATTGTAATTGCCTCCCAAGCCTCATGTGTTGTGTCTCAAGCAGAGCTGGCTGTTTGAGTTGGGAAGCATCCTTATGTATCTGATGTTTTACCTTCCAATTTGGCCAGCTTTCCACATCCCATAAATAACAGGGCAGCGCAGAGGTCTGCCTGCCAAAGCTGCCTTGCATGTGTGGGAGGGGAGGTTACACAGGTACTAACTTCTTTCTTCTTCCATCAGAAATCCTCTGGTGGGCCTGGCCTACACACAGCTGTCCTCACCCACGGGCTCTGCATGTTCTGCCACACCACAGGGCAAGAAAAGCCCTTTGAAGTCTGCGTTCGGGCTGGCAGCAGCTTCTAAGACACCCAATGCCCCCCTCTCCCAGCTGCCAACTGCGCCTCGAGTTCTCCAATTCAACAGCTGAGCTACGATCACGGGTGATAAGTCTGCAGTGCTGGATCGTGGGGGCTTTGCCAGGGGTCAGACGGGACTCGGTGTGGAGAAAAGGAGGCTCAGGGGAGACCTTATCACTGTCTACAACTACCTGAAGGCAGGTTGTAGCGAGGTGGGGGTTGGTCTCTTCTCCCTGGTAGCCAGCAACAGGACAAGGCGAAATGCCTTCAAGATGTGCTGGGGAGATTTAGATTGGGCATTAGGAGAAATTTCCTTACGGAAAGGGTTCTCAAGATTGGAGGAGGCTGTCCAAGGAGGTGGTTGAGTCCCTATCCTTGGAGGTGTTTAATAGACAAGTAGATGTCACACTTGGGGACATGGTCTTGTGGCAGATTTAGCAGGGCTGGATAGATGGTTGGACTTGATGATCTTAAAGATCTTTTGCCAACTGAAACCATTCTATGATTCTGTGAGTCTGGATTCCGGTTCATTCCTGGTGCTTGGGGGCTTTTTCCCTGACATCGCACTGAGGCTCACTCATCGCCCGCCAGCTGCCCGCTGTTGGTCAACAATAGCAATTGTTCTCCTGCCCAGGGAGGCTCCTGGTGTTCCGCTGCCAGCTCCTTCATCCTCCTCTTTCTGCAAATATTTGGAACAGATCTCATTTGGCTGTTTTGACAGTTTGACTCAGCTATTAAATGACAAAGGCAAGCTAGACCCAGGTTCACTGTGATGCCAAGAGGGGAGATGAGGGTCATGTTCCAAGATGAGGCAGCAGGCAGGTTCCGCGGTAGAACCACAGCGGATGCGTGGTGGCCTGGCCTCAACTGATAGAGCTGGAGCTGTGTTGCGTGCAGCAGTTCTGCCTGCAGCACGTAAGGGGATCCCTAACCTTCTTGGCTGTAACAAGGAGAGCGTGTTTGTGGAGCTTCTCGTGCTCTAGTGACAAACATGTCATAATACTGGCTGCTTAAATGTTTCCCAGGAGCTTTTCAATTCCTGGCTCATCCTTGGCCACTTCTGAGGCACACATGCCATACGGCTCACATCTGTCACTCGGCTTCATGTTCTGGACGTGAGGCAAAGTCTTTCTTTGCCACAAAGGCTTCCCTCTTTGCCTCCCTCCTTGGTTTCTTTTTCCTGTCCGCGTCCCTCATTGAGAAGCAGCAGCTCCTTCAGAGAAAAGCGAGGGAGCCCATTTGCAGAATTTACAGCTGCTTCCCCAGGCTTGAGTGTCCTCCTCTTTAAGAGCAAGCTGTTTAGCAGTTTTCTTAAGTGGGAAGATAAGTGGTGTTACGATCCTTTCATCTTCTGGCTCTGAGCAGCCTGGAGATAACTGATAAGGGGATGACAGTAAGGAAGATGCATAGGCACCTTTGGATTTAATTCCTACTTTGGAAGGCAGGCTTGTGGTGGGAACACAGGCTGGTAAAATAAAGCTGGTCCTTCCTTTCTCGGCATATGTCTTTTCCTCATGTCTCCGAGGCAGATCTTCTGTCTGTGCCAGCAGAGCTGGTGCAGAATGAGCTACGCTCTCCATTTCGAAGCCTTCCTTCTGGTGCTGCCATTCGAGAGACTTGGCTTGAGTTGTCTCTAGACATTGTTTCGGCTGGTGATTTCCTTTCCACGTTTCTTTTTTTACAGCGCTCCTTTGCAGATTTGAGCTGTACTTTAAACTGGGAGTAGCAGTCTTGCACACGACGAGCAGGGACACATTCCTCTGCCCTGAGGCTGTAAGAGGGCACCCATCGGCGACAGCTTCATGTGGGTGGGAGTCTTCAGTCCCCACTTTAACAGACTCTCCATTCAGCTCCAGAATTCCTGGTTTAGTCCCACGTCTGCTGGCTGAAACAGGTGGCAAGCACATGCCTGTGAGGGTCTTTATTGGGGGTGGTCATCAAGGTCAGCTGTACCCACCCCACATTCCAGCTGAGTCTTTGTACCTCATCCAACCCAGAGGTTCCTAACACACTCCTTGTCAGAAACAAACCACTTGAGAGTAGCATGTCTGTGGCCATGAGACTGTGCCAGCTTGCTGAGTTGTCCTCCAAGGAAATGGGAGAAGTGGTTTGGACAGAAAGTGTCAAAAACTCAATGATGCCTCCAGGGCACTCACTGCCTGGTGTGCGAAAGCTGCTCCTCCATCCACTCAGGCAAGAAGAGGCTGCGTCCGTGGGAGAACCTACCACGGTCTGTGTTGGTTGTGCAGATGGAGTCTGTGAGCTTCTGGGCACACCGGGCCTGGGAACATAGGTAAAAGTTGAGGTATTTGAATCAGAGTTAAAGCCTTTGGTGGGGTTTTAGCAAGCAGGCATGATTCAGAGGAGATAAAGCCTTCTGCACTGAGATCATCCAGGTGTTGCTGCTGAGGGGGGCTTCAGAGGAGCCCTAGTGAGAGCCAGGCTGTTTCCAAGCATCTCCTCCTCTCTCTGCTGTTGTGTTAAATAAACAGAGACTTCTGCTCCTAGCACTCTGCACACCCTGCATGGTGGAAAGTCTTTTACAGATGAGGCTACAGACCTTCCCATCACAAACTCCTGTTTATCTGCCTGGCAAGCCTCCCCCTGCTTTATCTGGAGCTGCTGCATAGTTGAGAGGTGCTGCTTTTTCCACCCTCGAGCTCTTACATCACAGCCCAAAGCGTGAACAGGGGCTGCAGCCTCCCTCTCAAATCAGCCCCCAGAGCCTCTGCACCTCGGTGTTACTCAGCACTTTTCACTGACAGGGAATTAAGTAGGATTTCTAGGTCATTGTGGGCCTGTCAGGAGGAATTGTCTCCTGTAGACCTCATTATCAAGGCTCTTTCTGCAATGCCAGACTTCAGAACAATTGCAGCCTGGTTCCCTAAACACTGACTAATGAGACAGAGCTGTTAACAGCAGTTTGCTAAATAAAGGCTGTTTCTGCCTGAGACGGAATAAAGCCAGACTGGATTTTCTTTGCTCCCTCTCTCTTGCACAGAAGGTATTTCAAAGGACCCTTATTAAAATAATGAGCTAGATGTTACTCTTGCGGTGGCTGCATGGGGTCGGTGCTCGATGCTGGTCCCTCCGCAAAGCACTGAGTTCGAGTCAGTTGTGTTCAAGTAACCTAAAAACCTCTCCAGCTCCCTTAGTTTTGAGCTATACTGAGCGTTTACCTGAGCTCTGGTGACTGTCCTGCTCTGATAGTCACTTGTTGCCTCGTGGTGGACAAGCTGCTTGTAGCTCTGTGACCTCCCTTTTCGGTTGATGCCATAGGGAGATATTCTTTGATCTCTGGGTAGTAGCAAAGCTTGTTCGGCATTCACATGCATGGATTTGGAAAGGTAGGAGATCAAGGATCTGAGCAGGTGGGACATTCGGCATTCACATGCATGGATTTGGAAAGGTAGGAGATCCAGGGTCATGGCTTTGGAAAGGTAGGAGATCCAGGATCTGAGCAGGTGGGATGTTCAGCATTCACATGTGTGGACTTGGAAAGGTAGGAGATCCAGGATCTGAGCAGGTGGGATGTTCAGCATTCACATGTGTGGACTGGAAAGGTAGGAGATCCAGGATCTGAGCAGGTGGGATGTTTGGCATTCACATGTGTGGACTTGGAAAGGTAGGAGATCCAGGATCATGGCTTTGGAAAGGTAGGAGATCCAGGATCTGAGCAGGTGGGACAAGCGGAACTGCAGAGAGGGATTGCCTTGTGTGGTCACTTTGGAAAGGAGCTGGATGTTTGCAGATCACCAAGAGGAAGTGGGTGAGATTTCTGCTGGTACCTGGATGCTGAGCAGAAAGGACGCAGCCCCTACTTGAATGGTCCGAGGCCAGGCAGCTTGTGTTGGTATTCCTGTAAGGGGATTTTTCATCCTACCTCTCTTCCTGTTGTCAGAAGGGCCTGGATAAAAGATGGGCACTGAAGCATGCCGGGATGGGTCTGGCTGCCTCTGGCTGGAGCAGGCACAGGAGAGCTGGCCATTATTGCTTGGTCATTTTGCAGGTTTAGCTTGAAACGGTGCTTTGATGAGGCGATGGGAATCCACGGAAGGTAAACGGTGTCTAAACGGTGTCTAGACGGGTTTTTCTCACTCTCTGTTGTTGTTTCTGAAGCAGCAGAACCGATGCCAAGCAGGCTGAGTGGCTCCAGGATGCGAGAAGCAGAGCTATTTCGAGAAAGAATGGTTCTTCAGGAGAATCCAAGCCGGCTTTTGCTGAACCTTTGTCAAACCTCCTGCAGGTGGAACTGCTCCTCAGTTAGTTACAGCTAGAAGCTCGTGAGGGTGAGCAAGGGGAAGTCCAAGGGGTGACCGATGTGTTTCCAGGTGAGCTGGCACAGCAGAGAGGTACAGGAGAGGTCCATTAACCAGTGCTCTGGCTGGTGGGTTGGGAATCCAGGAGGTCTGTTGGTTTTGGCAGCATTCCGAGAGGGATCAGGCTGGCTGTAGTATGCTGAGATAAGCCTTCCTCAGTTCGGCTAGCAGGATGCTGCCAGGACTGGCCCAGCAGAGCTGGCCTGCATGCCCAGTAACAACTGCAGCCAGTGGTTCAGCTACACTGGGAGGGACAGAAAAGGCGAGCTGCGGTCTAGAGAGACTTGTCGCTAGCTGGCAAGCTGTGCTTTACTGTCTTGGCTCTGATATGCCCTCTCCCCCGGGCTGTTTGGGAGGGGAAGCAGAGAATGCATTCAAATGCCTATTGTCTGTCCTTCAGCTGGGAGCAGAGCCAGGAGAGAGAGAGAGGCTCTGGCAGCATCCCATGCAGGGGGCAGATGTTAGGGGAAGCATACTCATCCGTAAAACGCTGTCGCTGGGATTTTCAAAGGAGCCTCAAAGGTTAAGTGCCCATGTCTTGGAATGTGCACATGAAGGTCAAGAGAGAAATCCTTGGGATTTCTGCTGGGCTTTTTGAAGGTAGCTTTTGCCTTTGGGACAAGTCTTTGTGCAGCATCTGTGGGTTGTCCCGGTGACTGCTGTTCTGGGCACTGTTTAAGCATAGCTGGGGAGAAGGGCAAAGCCTCACACTGCCAGATTTTCTCTCTCTTGGGGCCTTCAGAGGTGCACAGTTGAGTTCAATCTGGCTCCCCTCTCCCGTAGCCAGATGCCAACTGCTGCACGCACGAGCGGAGAGCAGAGTGTTTCCTGACTCTGCCCGTCCTCTCCCTTCACCTCTGCCAGAGTAGGGCTCGGCCACAGCTTTCAAATAGAGCTGGAAACTTGGCATTGAGGCAAGGAGCAGAAAAGAGCCCAGCTTGCTCTTCTGTGTCTGCGTTGGCTTCTATGCTGCTGTGGGGAGTACAAATATGTTCCCAATCTGCTTCACTGACGTGACTCCAAGACATACAGGCAACAGATACGCTGACCAAGAAGGGGCCATTGTTAGAGGGACCTTCTAGACTGTGGCTTTGCTGTAACCAACCGATGGTGGCTGCTCTCCAGCGCTGGACTGCAGCCTTACCCCCGCTTCACTCACCAGATCCAAAGCGCTTGATTCTCCTGGGTCCCCCAGCTTTAAGTGCATATTAGCACCGACAAGCCAGAGGTTCACTCCTGTTCTACTCAATTTGTTCGTCCGCGTGCCCTGATGCAGCCTTTTGATTTACATGCCCATCTCTGGCAGGCAGGTATTAAATCAAGCTGTGGATAAAAGAAGTTACGAGCTTTGCTTCCCTGTGAACTGCCCTAAACAGTCCCTGACCCACTGCTAATTGCACATAAGCAGACAGCGAGCTTGCTCCGTGCTGGAGGCTGAGCAGCGAGGAGCCAGGGAAAGGCAGCGATGGACTGATGGACAGGTTGGTGTTTTGGCTAAGGAGGAAGAAAGGCCCTAAGAGAAGCAGAGAAGAGGAAGGGAGTTACCTCATTTGTTTCAAGCAGCCAAAGCAGAGTTCTCCACCGAGAGGTATTTTCTTAAGCCTTATCCAGTCCAATTTTAGTTGCAACTTTTATGAACAATAAAGGCTTCCATGGTTTCCCTTGGAGGAACTGGAAGGAATCCAAATTGATTTTAGTGCTGAGAAGCAGATCCTGTTATTAATGTCAGCCTAATCATTTCTTTGTATCTCCTTTCCACTTTTTTTTTTTTTTCCCATTCATACTCCTAAAAAGCCTGCAGGCAGTTATCAAATCCAGCCAAACGCTCTTCCTTAGCTGCTTGGGAAACTGCAGACCGGATTGTAGCCTCCTCTGGCTTTTGGGGAGCATTTAATGTGCCTGCAGCAGGCGGGTGGGGGGATTGTCCCCTGTGCTTCAGGAGAGACCCGGCGTGTGACGTGTAAAGCCCAAAGCTGGCAGGACAATGCGACAGAGCTAAGCTGAACTGGGGACCAGCACACAGCCAGGAAGGATCTTCCAGGCAGAGCTGCAACCCTCCTGCTGCCCGGCCTGCGTCTCTCTGGGAAAAGGGCCTCTGACCGGGACTCAACTGGGAGCATTCGACTGAGAAATTTCTCTGCTAAAAATAGCAGCAGAAGACATTTAAGGAGAAAAACAAGTCAGGGCCTGGGAGAAGTTAGTTCCCAGATATGTGGCTAATTCAATTCCCTCAGGATAAGTAATCTTTTAACCCCTCCATGCCAAGGCTCATTTCTGCTCTATTACAAACCTTTCTTGGTCAGGAATCCAGGTTGCGATAATCAAGAATGGCATTCATCCTCAATTTTCGCTCTGATATGACATTACTTTCCTTCTCTTCCTCTGCTCGTTTATGCCAGCATCTTCCTAAGAGTGCTTTATGTCAAGCTTTGCATCTTTATCTGTCTGTGACTTCATGTGGGCTCCCTTTAATTCCCCGTGTACTCCCTAAGAAAATAATCTCTGTTGAACCCTGCAGCGCATCTCGCTCTGCAGGTTTGCAGCCTGTGCTCAGGCTGATGTTAACAAGGTAAGTCTTTTCAGATGTGTTCACCTGAGTCAGGGCAGCCCCTAGAACAACATTCCCCCCAGCTCACGCATCTTCAGGCCCGCGCGTGGCTCACACAGCTTTCTACCAAATGCCTTGTTCCTCTGTAGTTCTGCACCCTTTGTTCTGACAGATGCACTGCAGAGCTTCAAAGCTGCCTCACAGACGACGGCACCACCTCTCCAGCGTGGAATGACAGCAGTAGTTTCACAGGCTCTTGGGCGCACACTCATAGGCAGACGTGAATGTTCCCTCGGTGCCTGCAGTCAGTCTCTTGCAACGTTCGTTTGTAGATGTTTTGTGCAGCGCATTAGCTAGCCAATTGCGTTTTATACCCGAGGCTAGAATTATACACAGAAAAAAAGACAAAAATGATACTGTAAAATTGGAAAAAATGTTCTTAAAAAGAAAGCTGCTTTCAGTCTTGTCATAAGTGATTTCTGTGTGTGCTTGCTCACGCCCTCTCCTGTTCCCTTCTCAAGCCTGCTCTCAGCTCTTGGCTCTGATGACTACTACTCTCTTCCCAACTCCCATTTTCCACAGGAAGATGATGACATGGTTGGTCTCTGATAAGCAGAACTTCAGATCTGTGTTTTGTTGGTCAAGCTATAGGCTGGAGGAGAATGGAGGATCAAGAGATTAGAGTCACAGACAGGGGAATAGAGGATTATAGGCTAAAACCCTGCGAGTCTCTGTATTGATGGTTGGGACGCAGCCAGACACTAAAGAGCGTTGCAAAGCCCGGTGCTGATAGCATATCCGCTTATTTCCTCTCTTTGCATTTCAGGCAGCCTTTGATATATGTGTCCTCGTCAATGTGTGCCAGGGTCAGGCAGGTACCGAACATCCCAGCTCCTGTCGAAGTCAAATACCTGCTGAGATCAAGTCTGTGCGTTGGCTGGCTCTCAGCCTGGAAAATGTCACTTTGGCTTATGAGATTCTCAGCAATCCTTGAGTCAAATTCCCACACAAGACAAAAATAAAGGAACTTGCCCCTTTTCCCGTTACAGTTCATTCTGCCGCCCTGATCCTGGCCATAGATCCCTGCAATGTCTCAGTGTCCTGGCTCTGCCCTGGAGACTTCCCTTAGCATCTGTCTGGTGCAAACGAAGGCCTACAGGAGGAAGGGAGAGGACAGGAGATAGACCATTGCCCCTGGCTCTTATCGCAGTTATCTGCTGGTTCCCTCCCACTTTGCACTAATTTGGTATCAGCATCTGCTACTTTGGGGAGGAAGGGGACTTGTCGAAGTGAGAAATAACGTAGGATGTGCTTGCATGGCAATTCTTGGGGCTGGGTAGGGAAACAATGGGAGACAAGTGGGAATAGGCAGGAAGGGTTGGTTTCCAATCTGCTTTGTGTGAATATTCCCACTTGTCTTCAGCGCTCACCATTTTTGTTCCTGGCCTTTGCTTTAGCTATTGTAAGGCACTCTCATCCAGTAAGCAGATCACGGAGTGGTGTATCCACTGCCAGCTGAGATAGTGCGTCCCTTACTCGTCCTGTGCCTTCCCAATACTCAGTTCTTTCCTCCAGTGAACTGGAACCATACGTCCTTACTGAATTGTAGGGGACACTGAATTTGAAGGGACTGAAGCTGATGAACATGCAGATTCACTTCAACAGATGAAAATGGTCACGGGGATACACCGAGAGCCTCAGCAGATATCCAGGGCCCCAGCCAGTTCTATTCCTTGGGCTTCCATGCTCTCAAGCTGAAGTGGAGCTGAGCTGACCCTCCTGAGATCCCCTCATGTCCCATTTTCAGCGAATGTACCGATTTTCACGGTCCGTGTTGGCTGTGAGCTGGACAGTTTGAAGATGTAATTGTGCTGCCCATTTGTTAATGAAGATGGCAAGAGCAGCGCTCAGTACAATGGGACTGTTTTGATACATTCCTAGCCAGTTCATCTGCAATTGTTTCCTTGTTGCCTTATTCCTTTTCTGGTTTTTGCCAAAGACTCAGTGTGGACACAATTAGAAGCTCTCTTGCCTAATGGCACAGTGAGGACACCTGCCCCTGTTTTTCCCCTCTCGGAGAGAGCCAACATAACACCACAAGCCCAAAGCCTTTGCATAAGGGGCTTGACCCCAGAGGCCAGTAGCAAGACAAAATAAATGATCTGGGTAGGATTTAATCCCCTGGTTAGCGATATCTCATGCAACACAGAAGCTCCATGCCCTATTCCCTGTTGCTTACCCAAGGAAAATGAGACTTTCAGTTCAGCCTCACGTTTCTTTCTTGGCAAGGGAGAAGCAGTTCAGGAATCCAAGGGCTGGTAATAACAACATCTTCTATCCACAGCTTTCCCATTCCCATTTCCTTTCTCTCCTCTCTCCATTACCCTTTCTCCCAGATTTTGAGAGGCAAATTCTAACGCTTTCCATCTTTTCTCTGAGCTGAAGATGGCCCGAAATTATACTACAGAGAGTGATGCAATCGGACATGCTGGAAGCTGTCTAGCCCTTGCTGCTTGCGTTGTAATCTCTGTTCAGTATGAGGTATTAGTCATCCACCCAAGTATTGCTTCCTCCCCATCCTGCACGTACATTCAGCCCTTGCCAGGAGACGAGCCAGAAACCAGGGTACGAGTTTGGGAAAACAGGAGAGCTCGGACCAGATCATGCACAGATTAAGATGTTGGGCAATGCACGTACAGCCACATCTGCAAAGCATTAAATGCCCATCTTCCCCTTGATGTCAACAGTATTTAGATAGCTTTGCAGGGCTGGCCCTTGGTCTCTTGAGCCACATCTGTTCTGTCGGGTGAAAAGCTATTTCAATAAAATAAGCTAAGGTGTGCTAGGCCCTTCAACCTGGGAGCTTTCTGCCCAGGTCGCCAGCCGTCAGCTCAGCTCTGTCTCTCTCCTAAACACTCTGTGCTCCTTTAAGGAGAGCAGAGCATGAAAGCCTGCTTGCGGACTAGGTCCAAGCTCAACACGTCCAGCCAAGGGCTCGGAATTATGCTAAGACCATGAGTAAGCTTGAACTCTTCCTGTTCAGACAGCTCCGGAGCATGGCTCATGCTGCCTCCTCCTAGCACGGTCCTACGGGTTTGCAAAGTGGGTGGTGTGCAAATCTGATCTTGAGAACAGGCTGTCTCATTTCTGTGGAGGTGCAGATATGCAGGGCCTGAATCTCTCATCTCTGAGCACACTGCAATGCCATCAGCAAAACGGCGGCTGAAGATTGTGAAATTCTTACCTCCAGAAGCCCTTGTCAGAGGGATATTGGAGGTAGCGTGTCCGCAGCTGCATCCCAACGTGATGAAACCAAACTTTGGGGAAGCAGCAGAAAGCACTGTGTGGTCTTCACCGGGCAACACCTACACTTCCATCCCTGCATGAAAGAGAGGAGGAATGTTTGTCTGCAGAAGGAAGCTGCTTTGCAGAGGGCTTTTTGTCTTAAGAGGGCTCCATATCTCCTTGATAGCAACCTGCTTCATTGCTGAGTGCGACTGTGTAGGCTGCGCATATACCACTGGTTTTGCTGTCCGATTAGGAGCTAGAACAGTAAATCCTCCTGTCCAGAAGGGGTAAAAAAGAAATAGGAGGAAAAAAAAGACTGTGTGCGTGGCCTGGATGCTAATGGGCCTTCTCTGCAGCAAATACAAGTCAGGTCTTTAAGGTCTCAGTTTAAACCAGGAGATTTAAAACCAGGAGATTTAAAGAGGTTAAGATTCCATTCCAGAATTGTATGTACTCTGTTTGCAGACAGGCATCTCCGTGCCTTCTCTAGTGGTGAATAGGAAGAGAGCGAAGCAAGAGCAAAATCTGAAATTCTTACATCTTTGGTTGAACACAAATACTCCGATCTTCCACACAGCTTTGTCCTGCAGGGTCCCGGTCCTGCTGACACCACCAGAGACTCCTTTATTATCAGCATTTTGGAGTGCCATCAGCGAGCTACCTAAGAGAGGAGAAACGCAAAAGCCAGAACCACGCAGAACACCAACCACTGCTCTGTAATGTTGCATTTGCTGTCTGTAGGCTAATTATGCTTCATGTTCCCTGCCCAGGCAGGCACATCTCCTCTGGTTGTAGGTGTCTATCAGAGAGTTGGCACCCTTTTAACTGAGCGGTACAAGCAAAGCATCTAAAATAAGTCGTGCTGGTTTGTGATAGCTGGTAAAAATAAAGCCTTCCCAGCACAAGCAGCTATAACAGCACAGAGGATTTACGACTGAGTGGGTTTTTTCCAGGGTGGGCTGGCCACAGTCTGGTGATGGCCTTTTTATAACCGTTATCAGCTCCCACACAGACCAGGTCCATCTGTTACTTAATTTGAACGGAGACACTCCTAAGCCTTTGTTTGCTAATCTCTCGCTGCACATCTACATTGTTCTCTAGCAGGGCAGCCCACCAGTGAGTCAGGCTTGGCTTGCGGATCTCCGGGAGGCGCCATGGAAAAGCACATAGCTCACTCTGGTCTCTTGACCAACATGGTCCACCCACCTGCTCCCTCTTATCAGCCTGAAGGAGCCTTTAACCTGAACTTTGGATGGGAGAGCAAACATACAGCCAGCTCCTTGGGGTGGAGGCAAGGGCTGAAAGTTAAAGACTGAGTACCACAAAGCAAAACCCTATGGAATGCTTCTACTGGCACAGGCTGGGTTTTTCAAACAGACGGATGTGAACTGTCGCTTAGGAAGGTAATGAGACACCTAAAACTGTAAATGAGGATCGATAGGGTGCCTAATTCACGCTGAAATTCGTTAAGAATGAGGATATCATTCATTGCTTGCCCACACATTTAAGCACCTCTTAGAAATCCAGTCTTTATATATCACAAGTGCATTTAAGTCCCTTAAGCTATTCTGAAAACCCCAGGGGAGGGAAAGTTGGACAAGAAAACCCCACCCGACACTTACTAGAGCCAGAGCGGGTTAGGCATTTGTTGGTACCTCACTCCTATGCCATGCTGTGTTGCCTATCCTATACCTGCTTGTTTGCAGTGGCACGAGTCGCATCGTGAAATTGCAGTGAGATGCACTAGAGATCACAAGGAGGGAGGATTAAGAGCCTGAAGCGCTGAGACAAAACGGCAGATACTTCAAGATGGTCAGGTGTCTCTGAAAGTTTGTGCTTAGGATGGTTTCCTCAAAATAAGCTGAGGGCAGAAACCTAGCCTCCCTTTTCCTTGTCTTACCCAGTCCAGCACTGACTGGCTTGCTCTGCCCTTCCTCCGGAGGTTTCTCATATTTAACAGTTCTCTTCCTCCCTGCCGTGGGCTCAGAACACTTCTAAGGCAGAGACAATCCTGAGGTCAGCTCTGCTGCCCTTGACAACAACGCTTGTCTCCTGCCTGCTGCTCCGATCGTCTCTGCTGTAGTGTCCTTGTCACCGTTTCTTTCACTCCAGCTCACAGCATCGAGGACGGATGCTCTAGGGAGCATCTCCAAACTGGCAGTCATAAATGTGCTGACGCGCAGAGGGTTCGGCTAACATGTTTCTCACACCTAACGATATATCACTCGCTCTCACTTGGTAGCAGGCCTGCTGCACCGAGTAACCATCCAGAAAGCGAAGATGCCTGTGGTTTATAGCAGCATTCCCACATGGCTTTTGAATTGCAAATCAAGCAGCAGCTTAGTTATGATGGACACCTCGAGCGAGGCATATTTTTGTTGCTTTAGTGGGCAGGTGTTTAAATACAGCTGCGTGTTTTTGTACTGCTTGTGCCTGACAGCGCATTAACTAAAATTACCGTATCAGATAACTGCAATATAGGCAAAGAAGCATCAAACGATACTGCAGCATGGACTGCTGGCAGCAACGGAGTGGAACTGTTTCCTGGTCATGCTTTTTACTTTGCCTATAATACTTTAGGAAGACTTCACCTCCTCATCAGATAAGATATCGGGATGGAAGGAGATGGAAAGTCAGGCTTTACTTTAAACTGGGTACAGAGACAGGAGATCTAACACAGTCTCTTTGTCTATAAAGCTGCGAGGTTTGTCTCTGTAGCTTTACTGTAGCATTTTAAAATGATTCAGATAACATGAGTCACAGTAACAAGCATGGGCTGGATCTCTTTAGCTGAAAGAAGTGCCATAAGAATATGCTGTAGACTTTGCTGCCTTGTCCTGGATTCTATTTTGGAGAACTGATGGCATTTGCGATTGAACCATGTGTCTGGCTAAGTCTGTAGCACATACAGAGCTGGTCGGTATTCGGGGATGCAGCACATACAGAGCTGGTAGGTGCGTCTGCCGAGGCACGCATGCTGCTCTGGGAAGGAATGCACGTCTGCGCCCGGCTGTTCACCGCATCCTGGGTGCTGAGGTCTTTGAAGTGAGATTTACATAACACACCACCTTTGCTGCTTATTTGCACGAGGCTGAAAGAGGCCTGAAGGAACATCTTGGAGATACTCTTGTTCAAAGGTAGCAGTTGCCGCTAATGATGATATAACACACAAAGAAAGCAACCCATGAGCGCGGTCACCAAAGAGACAAGGCTTGCCAGCAGCTGGGAAATGTGACACAGCACAGATGCTCCTTGGATGGAGAGTGCTAACAGCTGGGAAGCACTGCCTTGGTGCAGATTCCTCCAGCCTCAGTGAACAAGGGATACCCCAAAGTAACGCTTAGAAGAGCTGTTGATGGTGTTCCGCGCCTGCTTTGCAATCTGCGCACTCCCTTGGGGTTTTGGTGTGTTCCCTGCATAGCTGTAGCTTTCTTGTTATTTAGAATATGCTCCTCACGGTGTTCTCGTGCCGCAGAGAGAACAACAAATCTGTCTTAGCTGTGATTAAGCAGCCACATTGATCTCTGCCCACAGTCAATCCATGTAATAATGTCAGCACCTCTCGCCCAGTCTCCAAGGACTCAGCTTGTACTGAAAATTTGTTGTCATCCTGCGTCGTGCCGCAGGGAGAGACCCAAGTGTCTTGTGTTTAGTGGGTGGGAAAAAGCCTGGTGTGAACCATTGCCAAGAAATGAGATAAGGCTGGAATTTGATGGAGTCCCACTGGCTTGGAGTAACTACTTCTAGAGTCATAACTCCTTTCAAAACACCACAATATTATGATCTCCATCTTCAACTGAACTTGCATTGTGGCTGCCAGAGATGGGTTCCAGTAGCACTATCCCTGTTCTGTCTACTGCAAAGGACACAATTTTCCTGAATAAAGATCCCATGTGAACAGGGGTGCGTACCAAAAGCAAAACAGGGCATCAAACTTCCTTTAAGGAACCTCTGCAACACGCCTTTCCCTCCCTGTCTTTCTCTAGCATTTCCAAAGGAAGATTTATGGGATGGTACAGACCAGATAGATGCCGTGCAAGCTGTCTTCTTCAGCTCTTCAGGCACAGTGGAGCTCTCCGTAGTCATCTGCTATTTCAGGTCTTGGAAGGAAGCTATCATTATTGAAGAGTTTATAACACAGTTCTCCAAGAAAGGAGGGTGCTGCCCCTAAAAAAGGGAGGGCCTATGGCTCACCCCTTTTTGAAAGCTGAGCCAAACACATTATCAGAGCCACCTGTTCCAAGGAGGAAGCCAACCAGGATCTCCAATTAAGCTAATTGCTCAGACCTGGGCTCTCAAGAGAAGCTTTCTTGGTTCCAGCAGTAGCTTTGTGCTATGCCTTGTTTCTATGAAGCGCCTTACGCTGTTGTTGAAGACTCGTCCAAAGAGTCTAAAAGGATTCTCTTAAGGTTCTTTCTTGTCTTCTGGTGACTAGGTTGGATGAGGCTTTTATCACCCTGCTCTAGTGGGAGATGTCCCTGTGCATGGTGGGGGGTGTGGAACTGGTTGGGCTTTAAGGTCCCTTCCAACCAAAACCATTCCATGATTCTGTGACTTCTACTCCTCTGGGGTTTTGCTGGGATCAGTGAAATCCTCATGGGGGGAGGAAAGCAGGGATTGCAGCCCCAGACAGAACACTCAAGAGGATCAAAGGATGAACAAAAGGAAAGGAATGATGATCATAAAGGTCTTTTCCAACCTAAATGGTTCTGTATCAGCGTCTTGTGGCATAATTGCCTTCTTTCAAAAGGCAGGTCTGGAAGATGAGGGACTTTGCTCATAGCAGACTTGATCAACTATTTGTGGTTGCTCAGACCACCTCCTGAGTGAAAGAAGCCGAGACGGCAGCACCTGCTGCAACCTGCTGAGAACCAGCTCTGAAACGGCATTCTCCAAAGTAAAGCACGAGCGGACTGAAGGCACCGTGCTCCCCACGCTGCCCTATTACTCACTTAGTTCCGATACGCAGGACTTCTCCCAAACAGCCACGTTATAGTCTGGAGCACTGTTCTCTTAGTTCAGTATTGTTGGTGCGTGAATGCCTCAAGTGCAGAAGGGTGGTGAGGTCCCGCTAAGAGCAGTTTTGGCTACGCCAACTGTTAGTTTGCATCAGCCGGTGGCTTTTTGTGTGAGTAACAATTATTTTGTACAAAAAAGGAGCGTCTAAATCTTGCCAAACTCCAGCTCTCCTCAGTGGCACTGGGGTTTAGGCACCGAGAGCCAAGGCATTGAGGAAAGTGTCAGCATTTAACAGGCAGTGAGGGATAAGGATTGGCAGGGAACATTTCAAAAGTGCTGAAAAGATTCTAGGTGTTCCAGGTCCTTGAGGTTTCAGTGGGAGGGTCTTTGCAGCTCTTGGGTGTTTTCAGCCTCTTGCCTGGCTTTGTTACGCTGTCCGATCCATTCCACCAGAGGAATTTTGCCCTTGTGTTGTCAGATTCTCTGTCTAAAAGCTTTCCACCCTGAAAGCCAGCACATAGGAGTTTCCACCTGTCTGTCGTGATGGTGTCAGACCTCATAGCAGCCTTCCAGTAGTGAAAGGGGCTCCAGGAAAGCTGGGGAAGGGCTCTGGATCAGGGAGTGCAGGGATAGGACAAGGGGGAATGGTTTTCAGCTGAAAGAGGGAAGACTGAGATGAGATCTTAGGGAGAAATGTTCTCCTGTGAGGGTGGGCCCTGGCCCAGGTTGCCCAGAGAAGCGGTGGTTGCCCCATCCCTGGAGGGGTTCCAGGCCAGGTTGGATGGGGTTTGGAGCCCCTGATCCAGTGGGAGGTGTTCCTGCCCATGGCAGGGGTGGAACTGCATGGGCTTTGAGTTCCCTTCCCATGCAAACCATTCTGTGATTCTATGCTGAGATCCTTTCTTTCTCTACATCTCCTTTTAGCTGCCTTTTCAGCTTTCTATTCATGTTTGTTATAACTTTTTTTACTCCAAGTAAGATAGCCGTACCCTTTAGATAGATCTTTTCTCATGTCGCTGAGGCCTGAGTTTCCATCACTTTTAAATTGCTGTTTGATCGAATGTCCAGTGAAGTCAGTGGGTGTCCACCCCTGGATTTCAACAAACTTCTGATTAGGTTTGTAACACCAACGTTGCATGCAGGGCCATGGCTTACCCTTGTAGCTGTTTATTTGGCACTGATTAAATACGTATCCTCCTGTAAGACTGAACTTTGGAGCAGCCTGTGTTTTGTGAATACCATAGTCCGAGAGATGGGCCTTGCAACAACCAGAACATCTGGTTCCAAAACATCCTTTGTGATGAAAGCATGGCTTGTGTCTACTGTTTGGTTCGCTTTCTTCCTTCCGCACCGTGCTGGAAAGTGCTCGTTTTCTTCTCGCTCAGGAGAGTCGTTGGTGAGTGTGGGTGTCCAGCAGCACATGAACGTTGTTGGTACCTGCTCCGGTGAAGTGCACAGCAGAAAATACATGGAAGGCAAGTTTTTCGAAGGGAAATAATATGCGAAAGAGGGAAAAGTGCTGCATTAATTGGAAACATTTTGGTGCTTAGAACAAGAAGTACAGTAAAGGGAAATAGCGTGTGGAATAAGGATGCCTTGCAGCGTTGCATGACTGAGCTTTTGTCCCAGCGTCGGTCGGTCTGGGACTTTTCCCACTAAACTGAACTCCTCTACTTTCTCCCAAACCGCAGTCCTTTCATGGTTTACTACTTCATGTTCCATTGCCACGCTGAGCCTCATAATACTTGAAGATATAATCAGTGAATGTGAGAGGCCTGACGCTTTCCATCTTCTGGGAACTGATGGAGCTCTTGAGGTCACTCTCCTTCCTGTCTGTTCCTGACCGTCACATGAATTTGCAAAATAGTACATTTGTTACTGCATTGCCGAAGTAAGAGTTTCTTTACCATCTAAATAAGCATAAGGCGTAAGGAAATGGCTTTTGCTGGCATTGGTTTTGCGCCGTCATGTTAATCGTCTTTAATTGCTACTTCTAACAATTACATTTTCCTGTGTTTACACCACAACTCCTAAATAAACTCAGGCCTGCTGGACTGGTTTTAGTAGCCAGGAATTGGTTTTATCGGGGAATTTGGTCCTGGCAGCTGGGTGAGAAGATTTCTCAGCAGGCACCGTGTTTCTAGCTGGGTGACTTATGAGCTGTGCTATTTCTTAGTACCTTCTGTTTGTTTTTCCAGGCTGCAGACTTTTGGCTGTAGAACTGACATCCAGCAACACCAAACCCGTGGTGCAGGAATTCCAGAGTGAGTGCTACGGGGCCCGCTGGCTGCCTGAGACGATAGCTGCCCAAACAATTGAGAAAGATCTTGCTTATTGCTCATGGTATCTGATTTCTTGGGGGAGGCAGGTCTGCCGAGAGCCCGAGATTCAGAAAAGTGCTTAAGAATATGCCTGTGTTTCTCCCTGGTTAGCAAAGCGCTGGATTGAAATGGTTTATGGAAGTCCCCTGCAAGCCATTGGCATCGCAAAGCGTCTGCCTTAAGTGCTTTTTTGAACTGGATCCCAAAAGGAGAGAAGGCGGTCGCCTTGCAATTAATATAGTGAAAAGGGGGTCAGGAAATGTATATTTTATCTTGGCTCTACTACTGATGTGCAGTGTAATTCTGGGTAAGCCACCTCTTAACCCAGCTGCGATTCCGCCTTCTGTAGAGGAGATGGACATGTCCGTGCCTGCTTCAAAGGGGAAAGGGTTTGCTTGATTTATCCCCAGGTATCGTGGTCCTCATCCCATTCCCAGCCAGTGCCCAGGGAGGTTCTGCATCCCTGGCTCACGCTGGAGGCTCTGATCAGCAGCAGGGCAGTGCTATGGACTCACCCTGTCATAAGGTCTTGTTTGCCATAACTTGGAGCCTGTGGAGAACAGCGTGTTCATTTCTCTCCATAGCTGATATCTGTTCGGCTATTATTTTTGCTGGCCAAAATCCATCTTCCCCAACAGCTCCTGGAACCCAGCAGTGTTTCTGTTTGTGAGGCAGATGAAAGAGAAGGCTTTGGTTTTGTGGGCAGCATCTCCTACTAAAACACTGTGCAAGACTTCTCAAAGCAGAGCAAAAGCACAGCTGCTTCCTATTAATCTGTATTTCCTTTATTTCTCCTGCTAGGTGTTGAGCTGTCCTGTATCATCAAGTCCACCGTAACACCGGTTCCCAGAATCGAATGGAAGAAAATCCGAAACGGCGAAACCTCTTACGTATTTTTTGACAATAAAATGCAGGGTATGAAGGTTCATTGTTTTTAGACTACCAAAACAGCCTTGGAAACAATACAACTGAGAACAAACAAGTCTGTAAAAGGCAGGGCCTCTGGCTGTCTTGCTGCATTCTTCTAGAACGAGAGCTCAGCAGTTGAAGTACGAGAAGGAGAGAGAGCAGAATGTTCTTTATTCTCTGCCCTCATTATTGACATTTCCCAGTAGGAAGCCACATGGAGCTGGAGTGAGAGCCTATGTAGGAGCCACTTCTTGGGTAGGAAAACAAATGCAACAGCTTCCTTTCTGCAGCTCCTGTGGGTCCTTGAGTGGTCACCGGGTGTCTGAGCCCTCAGGACCGGACGCTGACCCCTCCTGTCTTTCCATAGGACACCTGAGGGCTCCGCCTGCACTTCAGAAGGAACCTCAGTCTTGAGCTGTCAGCGCTTACTGCTTAGGCAGTGATTTGCAGCGCGTGATTAGAAACAGACTCTGCCTTGACCATGAATCTCAAACACAGGATTGCTAGTAGGGCTTGACTCCATCTGGAATTACACCAACACTCTAGATGGGATCAAAGGCCACGTCCAAATTAATCTTCCAATGAGACAAGACCCAGAAGTGTCTTGGAAGTCCAATTTTGCCACAGTTTTTGAGATATGGGGTAGTGCTTTCTAGTTCATCCTCTTACATGGTTAGCAGTGTTGGTTTCCTTTGTGGTCACTGGTGAGAGGAAGGCACTGTAAAGCACTGAGTTCCTTTCAGGTGGTTCTCTTGACTCCACAATGAGTCCAAGATCAAGCGCTTAATTCAGGAACCTAAAGTTAGTCTGCGTGACTACCCTGAAATTTCCCTCTCTCTTTCCTTTGCATCAGGAGACTTTGCGACTCGTGCGGAAATACTGAGCAGGACATCACTGATGATTAAAAACACCACTCGGATGGACACTGCCACGTACCGCTGCGAAGTGGCAGCACCGTCTGACACTAAAACCATAGACGAGATCAATATCCAGCTCACAGTCCAAGGTATGCTTTAAACCCAGCGACTTCTGCAAGATCTGCTAATTAACAGAGGAGGCTGTGGGGGTCTCCAGAGTCGAAACAGTGGCGCTCTGGAAGTTGTTTAAAACCACCTGGAAATAAGGGAAAGTTTTGATACCTTTGTAGCACAACCATCTTAGAGAGTATGTCAGAAATTATTTAGATCTACACAGCGGTGCCGTTCACGTGGTTTTGTGTCTTCCCCACAGTGAAGCCGATGATTCCTCGATGCACTGTGCCTAAAGCTGTACCTGTTGGCAAGTCAGCCTCTCTTCACTGCCACGAGAATGAAGGTTTCCCAAAGTCCACTTACAGCTGGTACCGCAACAGCGAACCTTTATCACCAGACACGAAATCAAATGCCAAATCCCATAATTCTTCCTACACCTTGAACCCCGCCACAGGCACTCTGGTAATGCCCTTACAGACATCATCGAGACTTGTTTCACTGGATGGGTTATTTTTAAGGTTGCTTGTAAAAGAAAAAAGTCATTGCATGGCTTTCAAGGAAGGTATCATTTGAAGGTTAGGTGTTCTAGGATCTGGGTGATTTGGGAAGGGGAAGATTAATGAGGGAAGATACTACCTTAGCTGTTTGATTTCGATCACTGCTGATACTGCTTGTCTCTTCAGAAGATGTCTCATAGCCCACCATGAAGCCTGTGCCGTAGAGAGTTGCTTAAACCCTCAACAGTATCTTTTGTTTCTCATGTCCTTCTCCTTATCTTTTCTCCTCACCAGTTTTTCCATGCTGTGCACAAAGGCGACACAGGCCGTTACTCCTGCATAGCAACAAATGATGCCGGCTTTGCCAAGTGTGAGGAGCAGGAGATGGAAGTCTGTGAGTAGCTCTACATACTTTTTGTCAATGCTGATTAATATATCACCATAAATCAATTATGCGTAGGGAAGGAAGGGGCGCATCGTAGAGCACAAAGTCTTTCCTGCTTTCTCCTATGAGAGAAAGCAAACCCAAACCCAGGAAGAAAACCACAACACCTAAAAATTCAGGGAAACAATAAAACCCTATTCAGATTCCTGAACAGTTTTAGTCTTGGAATCACAGAGTTGCCAGTTCCCTATGGATTATTGGGGTTTGCTTAAAATATTTAAGAGATGTCCTTTTAGCGTACGTGAAGCTAGAATATAGCTACTGCCTTAAAGAAATACTGGATGATGGCTCCTCTCTTTGACAGATGACCTCAACATTGGTGGGATAATTGGCGGAGTCCTGGTGGTCATAGCAGTTCTGGTGCTCATCTCTCTTGGTATCTGCTGCGCCTACAGGAGGGGTTACTTTGCAAACAGCAAAGAGAGTGGGGAAAGGTAAGCTGGGATCCAAAGTGTTCTTATACAAGTCCCTGTGCCCACAGCTAGCATGAAGTAGCCTAAAGAGCTCCAAAAATTGGTGGCTAAAATGGATTTCAGTGCCTGAATTGGACATATTTCTTCTTAGTTTCCCAGCGGTGACTATGGGCCAACACAGATTTTGAAGTATCCGATTCCCTGCTGTAAATCCTGCACCATGGCAAAGGTTTCTTTGCCTGAGGGAGAGTTTTAGCCTGGCTCCTCTTGTGCTTGCTGCCAAGACGAGACAGAAGCGTGCAGGCTCTGCTCTGATATCCTCATTCTTTGCATGGGAAGGGGGGACCAGCGCTATTAAATGCCTACAGGTGTTTGTCCAACAGGTTGTGTGCTGATGGCATAATAACATCTACCATTTAACGAACAGAGCGTGCTGCACAATTAGTTCAGAGCATCAGGACATGCATAGAAAATGTACGCAGAGGAGGAGGCTCTGCAGGAAATCTCACTGGTTGTGAGAACCTAAATTTGCGATTAAAACCAGTCACTTTAGAACGCACATTACGTTAAAAACAACAGCATTAGCATCAGAAACAAGCCTTGCTATCCTTACAGAATCTGTTGAAGAGATAATATATGTAAACTCAAGATTCTCACTAGAGAGATTTGTTCCATATTAAACACTGCTTTTCCGCAAAAGCCCTGTCTTTTTTTTGTTTTGGTTTGGTTTTCAGCAAAAGCTCCAAATACCCAATTTAAATGCAGCTGAGGGTTGGTGTACACTGGACTTGACAGTCCTATATAAATTCTGGATTCCTGTGGGATTGCAAACAAGCAGCGCTTCCTATAGCTAAGGGAATGCTAAAGGCATCTGGCAGCAAAGGTCTAAGATGAACTTTGTAATTGCCACAGGAACCAATGCAGGAGGCACCCAGAAAGGTAGTGCAGAGGGAGCAGAGCAGGAGGGCCCAGAAAAGCATCAGTTAATCTCTTTGCAGAATTAGTCTGGTGGAAACACACAGCAATCTTTTACCCTGTGCTGAAGGGGAATTTAGAAGAAAAATCCCAGTCACGAGGAATGAAGGAATAAGCACAAATCAATCTTTTGAGCAATGAGCTGGGTTTCTCTCTGCTTTCTTTTCATTCGGCTGCTTTTCCTCATTTTCATCTTTCTCAGCAGCATTTCCTCCAAAATCCTGCAGTCTCCCTGCCCTAGAAATGAGATCTTTTCCTTTATTTCAGCTACAAGACTCCAGGAAAACCTGATGGCGTTAACTATATCCGGACAGATGATGAGGTAACAAGTGATTTGCACGTAACATCTCTCTGTTAGGGAGAGGAAGAGGGTGGGCAGAGGACTACTAGATTTTTTATCAGACTTTCTTAGAGTGGGCACCGCTCAGAAGCAAGGATGTAGAACAGAGAGAAAACAGAAGGGTGAAGGCTGAGTCATTTCCTTAGAAATGATGATGAGTTTAAGTTGCCTTAAGTGACTGATGCCAAGAGCTATCAAACGCATATTGGCTCTGTCCCAGCTATCTTATTGCTTGACCCCCTTAGGATGAGTTTCATTGGATTAAGCGGGCAGGCCGGGATGCTTTTACAAGAGAATTTGCATTTTGGGATTTGAATAGATCACTAAGCTTAAGATCAGAAAAAGCCTCTCGCTATTAGCAGGGACACTAAAGAGGGAATGAGAAAGTCCCCTGTCATCATGCCTGGGTGTGTGAAGAGGACAGTAGGAGAAGGAGCACTGGGCCAGTGTGACTCGAGTTTCCCTCTCCTTACTAGTTGGGAGGAGATGCTATGTAGACTGGGTGATAGAAGTTACACAGATCGGATCTTTGACAGGCACAGTGCAGTTGGGGCAGCAGGAGCAAGGAGTTACTTGGAAAGCTGCTAGATCCTTCATCCATCCAGAACTGTTCTGTTGCAGGGTGACTTCAGACACAAGTCTTCATTTGTCATATAAGACGCCAAAAGAATACTGCAAACCAGCAAAAGCAAGTGTGAAAATACCTCCTCCAGGAACTCAAAGCAAGAGCAGAAGATGAATTAAGTGCGCTTGAAAGAGTTTGGAACACACAAGAACTTGATAGCTAGCTATCTGTATATCTTTGTTTTCTTTGCCAAAGTTTAAAGTAACTCCTCACTGCCCAACTTGCGTCTCCCCTGCCTCTGGAGATACCAACAGGATCACCTAAACCTGTCCTTGGACTAAGGAAGCATTTTAATACTTCCCAAGAGACTGACGGAGCTGTGGAAGTTTGTGGAATTGCCTTCTATTTGTGCTGCAGGGACACAGCCACAATGTACAAACCAACCAGGGGAACAGCGTTAGGTAAATGTGTAGTAGACATTACTAGTACAGATTACTAGTAGACAAAAATGGTGCTGATACAGCAATAGATGGACTTCAAAGAATAAGATTTACCCATGCAAGGGGGAATCTTCCTTTCGGGAGCTTCTTGTCCAGGCCTGGCTGGTGACTTCTACGCATTTGTGATTGTCTTGTGTTTTTGACTCTGATGGTTCAGGTGCAGAATGGGGTATCTGAACAGCCCATAGTGACAGATACCCCTGCGGTAAATGCAACTAACGTTCTCAGCCCTTCTGTGAACTTACCGACTCCTCGTTACTCCATTTAACGTGAAGCATGGGCAGCATCAGGCCAGGACTGCTTCTGTTCCCTGCTTTATAGAAAACTCATTGCGCGCAGGCAACCCCTCATTCTAATCCGCACAAGGCAGGCTCGCCTCTTGCGCCTTTTGGCATCTTGAAGAGGCTTCTAGTGGAGGCAGAGAACCTAGTGCTAAGGCATCCCTTTCAGGAAAATGAAAGCCAAATACTTTCATGGGCTACGATGGCCATAAAAGGTACGGAGATACCCTCAAGCTTTTTTACCTTCTCCATTTATTTTGTAAAAATCCCACATTCTAAATTTTTTGCAAAGATATATTTTGATTACTTCAGAAAAGGTAACATTTCTATTTAAAGTGTAAATACGCGATGCCAGCAGTCTGTAAGTAACGTAGCTATTTTTTTACTCTTTAAGCTACAGGGAGGAGCTCAGCTGTTGCTATAGGATGGCACTGCCAGAGCATATCAGTATTACTGCAAAGTGTAGTAAAAACTGCAGGTGGGACAGCATCTCTTTCGTCTTAAGCCAGCTTCAGCGATTTCCTTGTCACAAGAGGTCTTACAGACACAGAACAGAGTCACTCAGGGATAGTTTTTGTAAATTTATGGCAGGAGCTATCAACTTTTTTATATCTAAAACTTCCTTTTCTTGCCAGTGACCAACACTTTTGTTTTTGTTGTTGCAAGAAATATCCAAGGATGGCTTTTGGGTTCAGTTCCAACACGGTGACAGAGTGACTTCAATGTTTGCTACCCCTCTGCAAGTTCCCTAAAGCACTAACAGAGCACAACAGCTACAGCAACGTTACAGGTTTAAACTGCATGGCCAAGGCAACTGGTTCTGCAGTTGGGCAAGCAAAAGCTTCATACAAAAGCACTTTTGTAGTGTCAGTTGCAACTTTTCTCTAGATGGTAAAAGGAAAAAAAGAATAAAAAAAAAAGAAAAGAAATCTGTTTCTCTTGACTTTAGAGACAATTGGAAACACGTGTTTCGCAGAGTTGGTGTTGAGCAGCGTTGGGTAATATAAAACTGCAAGATGTGGATGCAACACTAGAACTGTGCTGTGGTTTAAGGATTTTTAATGTAGCATAATTTAGTGTTCTTGTATTTCTGATATGAATTGAGTTGTCTTAACTTTTCCTGTATACAGTATTTTGGATACTTGACGATTTGGACTGTCAGTGTTATTTTTTAGTGTTCTGCGTTAACCTGCTGTGTTTCCTAGGGGCCTCGCTGGACATGCCATTGCTGCATTTGTTTTGCCTAAACAAAGTGTTGTCACTTCTTCTTTTGGTAATTAAAGTAAAAATAAGGATGGGGCAGCAATAACCACATGTTCTCTGTTAAACTCGGACAGTACCAGTGCTACCTTGCAGCTACTTTATGGTTACCTTCTCCTGACCTGCTCTTTACTGGCTGCACGCTGCCTCTAATCATTACAACAGCAGTGAGGGTAACATTCCTTTGCACCTTCTGTATATCCACTACTCCTTTTCTATGCTGCTTTTAGGATACCTATAATAAAGGAGAGAAAAGGTTGGAATCAATGTAGGTCTGGGGACTATGGGAGCACAATCTACAGTCTCAGCATGAGCCAAAGGCAGCCTCCACGTGAAAAGCCAGCAAGCTAAGGATCCACTTATCTATCAGTTCTGAAATGTGACAGTGGCATCTCTAACGAGAGAAGGGGAGATGATCCCCCCCTGATACAGCTCACGAGATCTGATTGATGGAATTCATTGTATTATTGTGAATAATATTCAGGTTTGTACTAATGTATTACGTTTAACTTTGCCAAGAATGTTTTACATAAATACCAAGCTATAAAGCATTCTTGTAGGGTTTGTTTGGGTTTCATTCTGTTTTGTAAACAGCTGTACTATCGGAGGCTTCTGTTTCCAGTTCAATGAAATAAGGGCATGTCTCTTCCATCAGAGCACCCATTTACTTGTATGGGGCTGAAGGTTACAGAAAGTCCAAGGCACTGGACAGATGTCCTTTTCTTGGACATTTGTCTGTCCCAGGTTGTTCTAAGAAGACAGATTAATCTCAACACTGCTCAAGGACAGAACAAGAATTAGGAAAGCACAGATTAGGAAATCAACTGTTCGAATTTACCATTCAGACTGGTTAAATAATATTTAAAAAAAATAAATGGATGTGGCTATAATCGACCATCACTTAAGCCACATCCATTCTGTTCGTCCAACCTCATTCCATTTGTCCCGTTTCCAGGTTTTTGACTTTCAGGATAAATTTTAACCTCACTTGACGGCTTGTGGTCTTCAAAGCAGAAGAGGAAAAATGAAGGCAAATTGTGGGATGCTAGCGCAGGAGGTAGGTGCCTCTGGAAGGGCTGTGACAAAAGCTCACTGAGCTGCTATGTTTCCACTCGTGCAGAAAAGCCTACTTTACTTCTGTTGCTCATGCCCGAATAAGATAACCAGCATGAATAAACCAGATTCCCTTCTCAAGTTTGAATCAAACCTAGGGCAAGAGCTCTGTAATAGAAGTTAACAAAGGAAAAAAGCTTCAGTTTGGTTAACATGGCATCAGAGACACTCAGGAATGGTCGAATTCCGGCATTTACAATAAACAAGTTATCTACACAGAGCTCAAAGCTATGCTTTATGACTTACCAACCTTAATTTTAGTGAGTTACTCATATCCTGCTTGCAGTCAAATAAGAGTCTATATTTAAAAGCTGCTGGGTCCAACATTAATTGAACTGAGCGCCTAAGATACCAGCGACGTAGTAGAAGAGACTTTGAGGCTTTAGAAAGCTATAGAAGAAAATAATTCCTCCGTCAGATCAAGAAGAGGGGAGAAGCTGGGGGTGGAATTAATTCTGTAACCATTTATTTTCATAAAATGTTAATAGTTGGAAATAACATAGCTCAGGAATGGAAATATTCCATATAAAAGAACATTAAGACTGTTCATACACACAGGAGTTTGCACACCAAATAAGAGGTGATGTAGCGTGCAATTACCAGATTTAGGGGTGTGGCAGTGACAAGCTGTTCTACTTTTGTTCGAATTAAAGCAACTCTAGTATATAACCACGAGGGACAATGAGGGATCGAGTGAATAAGCTGAGCCACTCACTTCCCTGCAAGCTGTGATAAATACATTTATTACTAAGCTTGTGGCAACATTACGCTCTTACTTTTTCAAATGGACAAATTATACAAAGAGCAAGCCTTTCTTTACACTGCCACTTGCTAGCAGTCCAGTAAGTTGTCAAAAAGCAGCAACTTACAATATATACATGTTTGACTACAGGCTTTGTATGCCTGTATCCTAGACAGTTTCACCTTAAAAGCAAGTAGGAATAGATAAGGAAGGACATGTGCCCGCAACGATTTATAATTACAGAGGAAAAGAACAGGTAGGTATCAGGCAACATGATGATTCTGTAGAGAAGTTCAATGAAAGGATCAGTTGTCTGGTTTCAGTGGTGTTCTCCGCTGGGATCGCCTCAGAGGGACATTTTGGCTGGTTTTTTTCCTTGCTGGGGATTCTACTTTCCACTCCTGTGGCAGGGATGGGCTAGAAGAAGGAAGCAGAATGGCCATTTATTTTAAAGCACTTTACCAGTCTTTCTCACTGTGACTGTGGTTTCAGATATGCATTGAACTTACGGCTTCTCTGGCGATGTTAAACAGATAATATCTCTTGGCTTGTCCTCAGACTCTTCCTTTTCTGTAAATAATGCATATATTCCCATATTTAAAAAAATGCCACAGATTTGATCATTTTGGATTACCCCCCAAAGTTAGATAACTTGCCTGTAGCTGAACCAGGTGTGTGTGTCAAGCTGATGTAACTGACCCCAGCACCAAAAGTCACTTCATTAATGGTCTCTGAAAGCAAAAAAAAGTCACATCTCAGCAGTCAGCTCTTGACACAGCCAGAGGGCAAGGCATGCTGTAATAGAACACTCCAGTGTCACTGAGTAGGTATTTCCATTAATTGCAAGCACAAATTCATCTCTCTTTTCCAGCCCAGCAGATTGCAGCGTCTCCCATCCAGCCTCAAAACTATGCGCTGAATCTGATGGGCCATCTGTGCACATCAGCTTCCCACTCCAGACTTGCAGCCTTCATCATATGTGGAGGGAATCAACTTAAATACAGGACCTCAGTCATGCGCCTCCTTGTCCTACCATAGGTGGGAGAGTCACACCTTCCATTGAGACTCTGCCATCTTTCACAACACCACATTAGATTCAGACCAGTTGCTTTGCCTCATCAAGGCAGAATATGGGGCTGTTGAAGGCTGACAAATGCAGAAATGGTTTGGGTTGGAAGGAACCTTAAAGCGCATCTAGTTCCACACCCCCTGCCATGGGCAGGGACACATCCCACTGGATCAGGGGCTCCAAGCCCCATCCAACCTGGCCTTGAACACTTTCAAGGAGGGGCAGCCACCACTGCTCTGGGCAACCTGGGCCAGGGCTTCGCCCTCATTGTGAGGAATTTCTTCCTAATGTCTAATCTAACTCTTTCCCCTTCCAATGTAAAGCCCTTCCCCCTCGTCCTATCACTCCATGCCCTCATAAAAAAACCCTCCCCAGATTTCCTGTAGCCTCTCTTGGTACTGGGAGGCTGCTCTAAGTTCTCCCCAGAGCCTTGTCTTCTCTAGGCTGAATAATCCCAACTCTCCCAGCCTGTCCTTATAGCAGAGGTGCTCCAGCCCCTGGATCATCTTTGGGGCCTCCACTGGATGTTCAAAGGACCTGAACAGCCCTTCTGTGAGGAACTAGCTGTATCCAGACAAGAAGAATCACTTGACAAGGAAGCTAGGTAGAATTTAGCTTGACTGAACAGGCCATAGTTGTCAGCTGTCTCTTTCCTGTCATTCGTCTCGGGAGAGATGTCACAATATTCAGATTTTACTTTACTGAATGCTCTGTTTTATACTCATGTTTCCCAGAATCTTTCACAAGGAATTAAGGTAGAAAGTGCTTTATAGGACAGGAGTTGGAAATTCTGCTAAAAGGACTTCTTTCTGCAGACTATCTGCTTCCCTCTCCTGGAAGGGAATCTCTGAAGCTTATAACAGAAATCCGACTTGATCCATCTGCGGTAGCTGGCCTCTGCACCTCTCAAGACTGACCTGCAAGCGTTCTGACTTTGTGCAGTGTCTGCCTTAACTTGGTTAACGAGAAGATTACATGAAATGAAGGGAATAGTGAAGAATTGTCATCAAGCAGGGCTTCCTATACAATCAAAGGTGGTAACCGCACAACACGTGAAGCGATCCACACTTGCCCAGGCCCACTTAGCCATTCCCAAAGTAAGAAGCAGGAGTTGAGGACAACCAAAGACAACAGGAAGGAACAGCCAGAACAGTCGGATAAGATAAAGAGAGGAGGCAGCTGTTCTTAACTTCACAAGTACAAAATAGTTTACAAAGAACTGCATCTCCAATAGCTTGCGAGTGATGCACCAGAGAAATAGAAATGTTTTATTTTGATTGCCTGTCAGCCTGCGAGACCCAGCGTCACCACGCAGATGGCTCAACACACGCAAACCGAAGTGATGATACTGCTCTGTACAGTTTGTCTCCTCACTGAAGGACACATGCTGCCTCCAAGCAAAGAAGGAATTCAGCCTTAGTACCACTGCAGACTAACGTTCTTCCTCCTTTTTCACCATATGGTGCTTAAGAGAAACAGCCGTGCAGGCTTCCAGACAGAGATGTGGCGCTTAAAGATTTCTGCTCTCTAAAAACATGCCCCCAGTTTTTTTGCACAAAGATCATTGCTTGTTGCTCAGGCAGCAGAGAGAAACACAAGGCAGACAAATCTAGCCAAACAGCAGAGCACACAGGGAAGTGAAGGGTCAGATTTTCCAGTGGATGCGCATCACTGACGCTGGTTTGCTGCTGCCTGCTCGCGGATGTCAGGTATTTGCAGACTGCTGCACCACTGACTGCCTTATCGGCTATGTGCCATTTGCTCTCCTGTGTGCGTGCAGGTCAGGGTTTGCAGAGATCCAGGCAGAGCACAGTCAGATACCTGTGCTTCTGGAACATCTCTGCAACAATCCACAGCTGCCTAATGCAAGATGACCAGTCAGATGCTCACCTATACTCCCAACCTGAGGAGGGTGTTCATCACAATTCGCGGAGATGCTCTAATGGAGCTCTGCAGCGAATTGACAGAAAGGAAGGGAATCTACTGCTAGAACTCAGCTCCATTTGTGTTTTACTATAACTGCCTCGTGCGCTTGCAGAAAGCAGCGCTGCAGAATGCTGTGAGGCTGTCAGAAAGCATTCCAATAAAGCCTAACTTTTGAAGGTCAGATTTTGTGAGATGGCAGTTCAGCTGCAATGGACAAAAGCACAGCAAACTCTCACAATCTGTGTATTAAAGATTTCTCTCTGTGTATTTTTTACTTTAATTTCCACAGCAGAGTGAAAAAAAAAGAATAATTCCTTCAATGCTCGGTTCAGTTCTTTCTTAGGGTAGAACACACATATGCATGCTCAGAAATGACTGTGGAGGTTATTAATCCCACTTGAGCACATCTCTGTGTTCCCTCTTGCAGTTGGCACAGCTCATTCCCTTCTCTAGAAGGAGACTGTGGTTCACCGGAGATCCTTTGTTGGGACAACAGGAACCTCCTATCTTAGGGCTCAAAAAGACTAGACCTTGAGTATTTCTTGTACGCCTTGAGCAATGCAGGCTATCATGGAACCATGACAACATGCCTGCTCAGCACCCCCGAGGCGATGAAAGAAGAAGGGCAGCAGCAGCCCCGTTACTTCAGCAGCCCAAAATAAATGCTCTCCTGCACTGACTCAATACTACAACACCCTGTGACATGTAAGCTGCCCTTTCCTATGGACACCATTCATCTGAGGCCTTCAATTTCAAAACAGTTCTTATTTACTACAACCATGTAGATAAATATATAATCTCTAGCTATCAATGACTAATCTTCTGTGCTCATTAGGGCAGCCACGCATTGCTACTTCTCTCAGACAATGAGAGCTCAGCCCAATTTGGAAAGGGTTCCTTTGTGTTTTACTTACGTTCTGGTGTGCTGATTGCCCGGCCCATCACAAGACCATTTTCTCCAGTTGACGGTTGATTCAGGCTTTGAAAGGATACTAGAAATAACAAGGAAGTAATTAAGGATAGAGATGTATTCACTCAGAGACCTCAAGGGCTAACAATCAGGCTCTGTCAATAGATTAGTCCAATGCCAGATCAGTTAGCAGCAAATGCCCTACCTTGCTTGCTGCTGGTTGTGCTTGATGGAAGTGATTGAGCAGATAAAATTCCTCCGACGCTCTGGCTGCGTTTCTTGCTTCTGGCTTCTATCGCTTTCTTGGCAGAGTTCAGGATGGCAAGCGTGCTCAAGGATGCTGGCCTACAGGGTAGAAACCACACTAGAAACAGTGATAGAAACAGTGAAGTGATTTCCTTCTGCAAGCTTGGGTGAGATGCGTGTAATGAGGCGAGAGACCTGTGCCCTCCCAATCCCTTATGAGCCTAAACACCAAATGCAATGGAGATCATGCTGCACCAGTTTCA